>NC_056725.1:926146283-926166283 GCF_019279795.1 Protopterus annectens | reverse complement strand
TTTGGAATGATAAACTGGTATTTATTTCCTCAGACTACTATAGCCATTTTCCAGGATAGAGGAAAGTTCCAAGGAAAGACATAATAAGTGCAGGGTAGCCTTTATTTCAGTCTTCAAAGATTAGAAAAGTAAACCAGTTTAATAAATAATTGCAAACAATTACCTGTACATCATTAAGTTCACTAGACTGGTGTGATTTACTAAGCTGCAGCCATCTTAATATAAACGTGCACTGATGTTTCTGTCATTAACAAAGACATATGTTACTTTGCAGAAATGTTTGGTATTGGAGGTTATTAACGTCATTCAGGAATAGTGGTATGTTGGTATAGCTACAGCTGAAAGATGTATTAGTAGTCAATTTTGCTCAGTTGATTATATGAAAACAGACATACCTTTTTTTTACTAGTACAACCAAGTCATCATGTAGAGCAGACATATGTATGATAGTAAGTAAATACATTAATTAGTCTGCTTCTTCCAATGAATCACAGTGGTGCTACACATGCATGTAACAACAGCTCTCACCAAAACAGCATACAGGGAAGGACATAGCTGTGAAACACAAACATGGCAGCTTTGTTAACCGAAACAAGAACATATGGCATAGGTTTACTCACCTTCTAAATCATAGCATGAGCATTACCCTGACATCTTCCCCTTAACGAATTAAATGCCATACTCTAGGAATGGTATTCCCAATGGGCTAATGATGTCCATCAGGACAGCTACCTAATATTTTATCCCTAGTCATCCTTCTGCATATTCTGCCATAATGGTCTACCTGAGTACTTACAAGGCTCTCTGTCTCTGTAAACAGAACATCCCAGGAAAGAGGAAAAACAGAAAGGAAGTGAGTAGCAAGGATTTTGATGTAACACAAAGAGGAAATAATAGCAGGTTTAACATGATGCCCTATCTTCCTTGAGCAGCCCTAGGCCATAACATTGCTGAAAGGATATTTAAATGAGCACTTTATCTATATCTAATGTATATGTACAGCTAGATCTCTATTACTTTCTCTCTTTATACATGTATATATATATATATATATATATATATATATATATATATATATGTGTGTGTAGACAGATATACAAAGATATAGAGATACCACCCACACTATATTATGTATGCCTGGATGTATATATATATGTATGCATGCATGTATGTATGCAGCAAGGCAGAATAAAATGTGCCTATTATAGAAATTGCCCAATGCCCAGGTGTGCTCTAAAGCATGAAGCCAGAAGGGAAAATGCTTTACAGTCCCTGGGAGTGGGATAATTTTTAGACCAAACACAACATTTAGTACCTTAATGTACATATAAAATATTTTGTTACATATTTTTTCAGTTTGTTTTGTACATTTAGTGGTTTGTGCATGATAATTATATAATTTGCAGCCTCCTTTAAATGTAAAATATTTTCTTTCATCATTTTAATTAACTGATTGCTGTGTATGGTTATATTTCCCCCATTCTGTGTAGTCTGTGTAGTCTGCAAGAGTCATTATCAAGGTCCTGGTATTAGCTTATCTGTTTGTTTACAACCTGGGTTCTCTTGCCTCAAAGGGCTAGAGGAATTATATTCTTCTGCTCCAGTTTTTTATTCACATCCCCAGGCACTACCAGTGATTTTGTGCCATGAACCTCTGGAGTTTCTGGTCTTTGTGGCTTTGGGAATATAGTGGCTTGTATCCATTTGCAATATAGTAACAGAGATAAAACAACTAGAACTGAGATCTTTAGAAAAGGGTAGGACCAAGCTGCCTAGGATAAAATGGGAATTGCGGGAACATTACATACAGAGGAGGAATGAAGTTTAAAAGAAGGCAGGACTTAAATGAGCTATGTAATATTTTACTGAAAATGATTGAGTAGACTATACCTGATGTATAATATTTGCAAATGGAAGTACGTCAGTATGGTTTGTGATGTAAAATGCTTGCAACTAGGATTGTGTTGGTGTGGTTTGTTTTAATTTATATTTATGTATGACTGCCTATGTCATACGTGATGGTTTAATAAAGATGTTTCTTGTTAAAAAAAAAACAACAAAAAAGGACAGCAATTGAATAATTTATGTAATATTCCTTAGGTTCTATGTTTGTAAATGTGAACTTCTTGATATAGTTTGATTACTTTTATATAAATCTAAATTTGCTTGCGTCACAACTGATAATTTAATAAAGGTGTTTAAAAAAATAGCCATGTTGAGTATTGTGTTGGCCAGTAGATTTGCTATATCTTCCTGCTCTGATTGGTGGCTCCATTTACTTACTATTAGTGCTTCACATTGTTGCGTATTTCCTACAAGATTGCAGACATACTTAAAGAAAGCCTTATGGTTGTCCTTGGCCTAGGAAGCTATTCTTTCTTCAAAGGTGGCTGCTTTGGTAGACTTGATCTGCCCTCTGAGCTGTTTGTTTAGTTTGATGAGGGAGTTCTTATCCTGTTGGGCATCACATTTCCTAACGTTTGCCATGATTTCTTCTTTTTGTTGTTCAACCTATTTATGTTAGGATTCCACCAGAATGGCTTGTTTCATGAGTTTGTTCAGAGCATATATTTTGTGGGGACAGCTGTCTCAGTGCTTCTATTAACATGATTGTGCAGAGTTTCTGTGAACAATTCCACATAGGCAGCTGTGTTCTCAGTATATGGTAAGGTCTGAAATTTTGGCAGGTTAATAATAGTATGTTTGCCTTAGAATAGTTCCTATCTGCTAAAGGCTTAGATGGGGTCACAAGTTTTATTTTTATTTTGAAGGAGACAGATTTATGTTTGACCTATTCAGAGAGGACGCTGCACTGTGGGGGGAGGAGGGTGCAGCTTTCTCCCATGTTTGTGGACAATCTGATGCATGGTGTTTGTGTTAATATAGTCAAAGAATCTTTTGGTATGCACATTAAGGGTTGTGCACAAACCCCAGCTTTTACTGGGGTAGTTAAATTTGCCCATGAATATGATACTGGGTTGAATTGACAGCGTCTCCAATATGTTCAGCATCAGTTATGAGTTGTCTGCATCAAAAGGGAGGACCTATCTTTTACAAGGATGTGATAGGGACTTTTTTCCTATAATAATTTGAACATGAAGAAGCTCAAGTGCATCATTATAATTGACCAGTCTTGAACTGTGCTTGTTTCTGGTGAATATTGAGACACCTCTACCTTTAGTCCCTACCTGTGCAGAAGCTGGTCTAAATTATGGAAGGCACTGCAGCCCTGAACTGTCAGGGTGCTATCTGTATCTTAAACCCTGTCTCAGTGATGGAAAATCTAATATACACCTGTAGGATACTCCTATTCCAAGTCCGCTCTGAGGACCTATGCTAGTTGCCCAGGGACAGTTGGCTAAGTAATGAAACAAAACTATAGAAAAATAGAGTAGAGCATTGTACCAAGCTTGGTACAATGCTCTGCTCTGCTTTTCTATAGTTTCTGTCTCAGTGATTGCTCATGTCTGCATTCTCCAGAGTGAGGAGAGCTTGGAGAGAGAGGAGTTTACTATTCAGATTCCTGGCATTGACCAGTAACATCTTTAGATTCATTTGACTGGTTTTGATATGCTGGAATGTTTGTCATTGCCAAAAAAGGCTCTATAGGAGTCAATAATGTTTTAGCTAATATTCAAAAGCCTAGAGGTGTACAGGTGCAGACTATCCTTGGCAAAGCAACATGGTCTGTCAACCATGTCCTCCATCCATATCTGGCATACAAGGCATTGTTAGATCCTCCTGATGGACCTCCTACATATCTGAAAAACAAAGAGCACCAGAATTGCCTGTTATAAAGAGTTTGTCCTTGCCTGTGATATAAATAGGACCTGCTGGAGAGACAGGTATTTATCCTTGACACTACCCCTTCTCTGGAACAGGTTTCCCATCTATGAGAAGGAGAGCTCCACCTTAACCCAATTCAAGTGTAATTTGGACAGCTGGATGTGGAACAGGAAATTCATCCATGGTTTGGCACCTATTTCTGTAATGGACACAGGCAGTCTGTAAATTGTTCATTTCCCAGGCCCCTATTTGTAAATATTTCACCTCCCAAGCCCTGCTTATACTTACGAAAGGTACCAGTACCTGTCAGAGATTTGGGATGCATAGCTAGGCTTAAAAAGGCCTTACTTGTCATCAGTTTAATACATACCTATGAACCAATAAACCTTAAACATATTGGCCTCCATCTGAATGACACCAGTAGCTAAGCCAATTATTAAAGTCAATCATCCTCTGTTTGTACTGTGGCATCATCCGTGGAGAAGGTAGAATGCTGATCACTTCTAGGCTCATATCAATCTGAATACATAGCCTAAGAGCTCCATAATGTCTCTCTTCATATAGTCTAGGGAGGTACATCTCAGATTGTTATCACTCAAGAGGACTATGACAGAGTCATATTTGTAGATGGGGTTAAGTGACCCGAGTACATGAGTAATATGATGGATCCTAGCCCTTGATTCTGAGAAGACCGTAACTCTCTCCTTGCTTAACCTGTTGAGTGGGACATCTGTTTGTCTCACTATGGAGTCACCTATGGATTATGAGTTAGAGAATGAGGCACCATGGGATGTGGCAGTATGTATCTTGTTGGATGTTTTTGTGGAGTATGCTTCAGGTTGCTGAGGACTTTTTTTGCGAGTGCAGTGTCTGGGAGGTTGTTGTGGTTTGAGGAGGCTAAATTTGAGAACCTCAGCATATGTGGGTCTATGTGACTGGTCTGTTCTATGCAAGGTGGGTGACTTGTGTGTGTTACAGACAACCTGTTTGGTAGTGTATGTTCTTGCTGGTGAGAGCCTTGCCTCCAGTGATATTATGTAACTATATCTCTTGCATACCTCATTCATGTATTTGAAGATTAGTTTTTTTGTCAGTGAACATGTGGCAATTGCAACTTTGCCTCAGGATGCCAATGTCCATCAGGCTAGCTGCGGAGGTAGCAGAGAAGTGCAAGTCCATATCTTTGGATCCTAGTTGCTTGTTCTACAGGCAGGATAGTACAAGGAAGGTTCACAGCTGATTTGCTTGGTTACTGTAAGACTGAAGATACTATCAAGCCTGCCTAAAACTGTCTACAATCAAGCTGGAGGGGGTCAGAATGCAAAGCAGCCACTCAATGTGTACAAGCTAGCTGCTCAGCTCACATGTAGGGATTTAAGAAATTAGAGAAGTAGCTGTATAGGAAAGATTTAAATTTTAGGTGTCTGTGACTATACTGAGCATTGCAAAAAACAGCTGCACGGAGCTAAGCTTTGCTTAATTGTGATGCATTCAGAGATTCAAAGCAACCAGTAAAACAGTAAAATTGCCCTTGACCAAACAATAGTAGCCCAATCTCAAGTTTCTTAAGTAATTTACAGCACAAAAGTCAGTTAGGCTGCCCTAAGCGGCCAACAGAGAGCAGTTCTTACCCTTCCAGGCTCCTAATAACAAATTTAGCTTAAATGAAGGAAAATAACCACGTTAAACAATGAAACAACCTACAGTGCAGCAATTTATCTAAGCAATAATCCAACTAGCAGACAAAGAAAGAAGGCAGGAGTGCAAAAACCACCAATTTAAAATGCACCGGTAAAATAAAGCACTCTAACATGATTTACAGCAAAAATTTTAACAATTACTGCACAGAAATAATAAATAATACACAGAAATAACATTGGTAATTAAAACAACTTAAATAAGTGCAGTTTACTTATGCAAAGTATTTATCCAGGGAAGGATGGCACTAAAATCATTCAAGATTGTCTTTTAGCTCTGCAGAAATCAGCCACTCTTTACACAAATGAAACACCTTTATAGAGGCTGCAAACAACCAGTCTTCTTTGTCTTTTGGCTTTTCCCAGTTAGGGGCTGCCATAGAAGATCACCTGTCCTCTCATGATTGGCAGTGGAGTTTTATGGTGTCATGTTGCCAGCCCAGTGTCCAACCTTCCACAGGAGGCACACACATGCACGCATTCCCACCTAGGGCCAATTTAGAGTGTCCAATTCACCTAAAGCATGTCTTTGGGAGGAAATCGGAGCACCTGGAGGAAACCCACACAACCACAGGGAAGACATGCAGGCTCCGCACAGAAGGCACCCCAGCCAAGGATCTAACCGGACAACCTTTTGCTGTAAGGTGACAATGCTAGCCGCTGCACCACCATGGCCGGCCAGGCTGTAAACAACCAGTAAAACAGTGAAATGGCCCCTGGGCAATTAAAAGTAGCACAATAAAAGGTTCCTTAAGTGATTTACAGCACAGAAGTTAACTAGACTAACCTCAGCTGCAACCAAAGACCAGTACTAACCATTTCAAGCTCCTAATCACAAACTAAATTTGAAGTGGAGGAAAGTAACCAACTTAAACAATGAAACAACCTACAATGAGGTAATTTATCGAATATAACAGTAACCTTTTAAATCAGAATGTTTAAAATGCAGCACTCTAAAATGATTTAGAGTGTAAAACAAATATTCATGCACATAAATAATGCAAACAAATACTGCTAATTAAAAACAACTTCAAAAGTGCAATTTAACAATGCAAAGTCAAAGTACTTATCAATTGAAAGACGGCACTAGATTCACTCAGGATTCTCTGAACTCAAATGAGTGGTTGCAAAGTGTGTTTTAGCCCTATAGAAATAAGCCATGCTTCACACAAATGTGATACCATTACTGAGGCTCAAATCCATCAGTAAAACACTAAAATTCCCCCTGGCCAATCAAATTTAGCACAACCAAGGTTTCCTTAAGTAATTTGCAATACAGATGTTGACTAAGCTACCCTCAACTTCCACCAGGGAGCTGTATTCACCCTTCCTGGCTCCTAATCACAAACTAAACTTAAAGTGCAGGGAAAGAACACATTTAAACAATAAAACAACCTACAGTGCAGCAATTTATCTAACTAATCAGTAATCCAACCAGCAGACTCAGTGAGAAGATTGGAGTGCAGAAAAAAAAATTGGAAATGTAGTGGTAAAAATACAGTAAACTAAAATGAATTAGAGTACAAAACTAATATTTCATGAACAGAAACATAAGTAGTGCATAGAAATAACAGTGGTAAATAAACCAATTTGAAAGACTGCAATTTAATAATACAAAGTACTTAGCCAGTGAAGGATAGTACTGGATTCAACCAAGCTTCTTGGTAATCAATGTTGTGGTCACCAAGCATGTTTTAGCTCTACAGAAATTATTAATAACCTGAAATTTGCAATGTTTACTAAGTGACTGGGATGACTGTAATGGGAAGGCTTTCCCAGCTGAGCTCTCAGTGTCCAGTAGAATGAGCAGATCACATGAAACTTGAAGGAGGGTCAAAAGTATTTTTTAGTAGTGGTTGGCAGCTGTAAAGCCACCAAGTTTAAAAGCACAAGAGGGATAGGGCAGGGGGGTATGAAAATTCAAATGCAGTTAGCAGCAGAGGCACACAGCACTCAGCTAAATAATAATACACTAAATACTTTTAGCCAAATAAAAATGCTGTTTCTCAGCTCTTCCCACTAATTAGTTAGACTGGATTCCTTTTCATTCTGTAACTGGAAAGGGAGTTATTTTCTAAATGACTCCAGCCAAGAATTTTTAAAACTCCAAGAAGAGAAAACCCTAAGGTAAAACAGAATTAAAAATAAAGCAAACTGCAATACAAGTGCAAATAGTAATAATAATAATAATAATAATAATAATAATAATAATAATAATAACAATGTAACTATCCAAAACTTAAACGAATAAATCCAATCCAAAATCAAATGCAGTTAGACAACATCAGAAGTGCATAGCATTCCAGCTGTGTGTTGCAACTGTGTGGTGTGCACCTTAATCATACTTGCCTAAACACCAAGTTGTATAGAGTTAGATAACTCTTGCAAACCACAGCTACTGCTGCTGAATATAATTTAATTGTCAGAGCTATAACAATACTAAAACAATTCTGTTATTTAAAAAAATGAGCAGAAAGACAGAACTTGAGGCATACTTGGTAGCTTTTCAAAGGTACGTCTACCAGAAGGATTGAAATTGTAATGAATGGGATAGAATTATTTTAGTTAAACTTACTAGAGAGCCTTTAATAGCCTTTATGGACATGGAAGGGACTGGTTTTTAAAACTTTGCAAAAGCAAATAAGGCACTGTTAACCCAAGCTCAAAAGATTCATAGCTGGATATTTTTGACTAACAGCTGTTCAATTATTTGATGTAAGGCATACACTTGAACTGTGGTTACATCCTCATGGGCAATATACTTAAAATATAAATAAATAAATGATTAAATAATTAAACTTTTAGCTACTGAGAAACGTAAAAGAGGTTTGTTTAAAAGTGAACCTAAGGACTTAGAAAAATGTTGTACAGGTAGAATGTTATATAATTAAACTTTGTCTAAAACTGAGCTGTATGACAGAAAGTACTAAATGCAGATACATTCTGATTTAAAGGCAAGACATGTGGTTCATATAGTTATATTTTATACTAGATATTGTAGTATGGTTATACCTGTGAAAACTTTAACCAGATACAAAAAATGCTGCTAATGATGTTATGCCTACAGAATGTGATGAATTGTCTGCAAGAGTAGTAGAGTCAACCGTACTACATACTGCAGCAAAGCTAATTATGTGCAATGTCTTAACTGATGATGGAGAATTGCAAGGACTGTTACATTCAGGCAGCATGGTCATCACTATGAAATCGCTGTATGTTTGAAAAAAGAAGACCATTGCCATAAAGGATTTGAAGCATCCTGTATTCACAGAGAAGCAATACCCCATTTGGAGAAGTTCCCACTTTGACTCATAGTATTACACTAGGTAAAGGTTTTACTCAGTTTAAGGATTTATGACTGTAATGAGAAGAATATATTCCTTTGAAAGGCCACATAATCAGAGGGTAGTCAGCAAGTAAACAATCATCAGAGACACATCCAGGAAGGGTGGTGGGTAATCATCAGACATAATCATAGGAGTATAAGAGCTCAACAATGATCAAAGAATACTGTTAGATAGACTCAAAGGTATAAAACAAATTGGCTAAGATGAGAGAGAGAGAGAGAGAGAGAGCAAGAATAACAACCTGCAGCATTTACAGAGATATGCCAACACATTCCTATGCCACAGCAACCTGAGGGACACATCCAGAAGAGTGAAGGAAGTGATATGGTAAATATTGCAGCCTGAGAATATTGTAAAGCAGGGAGCAGAAATAACTAGTAAAACCAAAGAGAAGGAATAACTTAAAGAAAGGATGTATTCCAAGGGAAAAATATTTTTTATTGTATAACAGGAGTTTCATACTTCTCTGGCTTACTTGGAGATTGTGTTTAATTCTGCAGAGATTTGGTACTTTCATTCTTATTGTCAAATCACAAAATTTAGATATGGTGACATGTAGAGGGTGCTTTAATTGTCAACTAAAGCAATGGTATTATTATGGTGAACAAAGAAATTTCATAAGTAATTGTACTAAATGATTTAAAGATTGTGGTGAATGAGGACATTTGATCTCCTGAGTGTGTGCAAAATGTTATAAATGTAATAACATCTGACACTTTTGCATTGTTTTTTGGGTTGGTTTTCAGTTAGAAATACCAAAACAGAAAGTTCAAGAAGGTGTTTGCCCAGAACATAACATAACCCCTGGGATTCATGAAGCTTGCACCAGGTGCAGGCGTAGAGTCGGTATTCTAACACCAAAGACGGCCGCCGAGCGATTCAGGTACGAGCTGTTCCCACGTGCACTACCTGTGTACACTACACCCGCACAACTCCTGAGCTTTGTATGCTAATTACCCCATTTGCAGCAGTGTAGCATGCAAATGAAGGTATGTAGCGATTCAGGAAGTGGTGCAGGCGTAGTGTAAGCATGCAGAAATGTAAACCGTAAAAAATGGTTTACATTTTTGCAAACATTAAATCAGAGCCATGACAGCCAACCAAACACATGTATTATACTGTTAATATATGCCAATGGCTAAATATATAGCTATTGGCATAAAAAAATGTACAAAATATAAAATTAACATTTAATATATATATATAGTCACACTAAAACGACGTGGAAGAGCAGGGCAGCGGTGCGCAAAGGGGATTGCAAGGAATATATAAAAATATAAACTAAAACCACAATGAAACACATATCAAGATTTCCCCATAATAGTCAATGGCAGGCATGCTACACCATAATCATGGCGCAAGGGTTGCTAAGGGGCAGTGACAGTATTATGCACAGTAGCTAGGAATTAGTAGGCAATGCCATGCAAATGAGAGGAGTAATAGTGAATCGCAGATTCCCCGCTGGTGTAAGGATGCACTTCACAGCATAGCGTTATAACACCGAGGTGAGCCCTTGAGATAAAGATGACATCAAGAGAGGGGTGTGTTGCCATTGCTGTAAGCACATTGGAGCATTGCTAAACCGGTCTGCCCCTAGCTAGGCAAAGCTGCAGAATAGGGGTGTGCCGAATTGCCCATAGCTATGCTTAGCTGAGAGTACACAAGGTAACCGAGTATGCATGTGAACTGAGATGAAAACGTGTGTAAACCCAGTAAACGGGTATGCGAGGCACGCACTGCAGCTGAAACAGGAAGGATATAGGAAAGAAATAAGAAAATGCTGCAGCAGTGAAATTGGAGTACAAATGACTAACACCTAGGAGCCTACAGTGAGCCATTGACAACAGGCAACAAGGCTGCAAGCAGCTACCACAGAACAGGGAAGGGGAGGGGCTGTACTGCAAAGAAAACAGCAAAGTGTCAAAGCAGACCAAAGGTGATATGCAGTATATCAGCTTCAAGGTACATTTCGCCATGACTGGGTAGGGAAAGTACAAAACAAGAAAGAAGGCAGGTGGATGCATGCCTGATAATGGGAAGGGATCCAGGTCTAAAAGTGAATAAAAGGGCAACAGATTAATCAAGGCAGGCAAGTAGATCTCCACAGTAAAGGCCCCACACATGCAGTACTCATTGCAAAACCCATAATTAAGACATGCAGCAGCTAGAAAAGCTCATACACACCCACTTACATCAGCAGCATCCATAGCACAATACTATAAAGTATGAAAGCACCTCACACACATTTTTGTATTCCCATACACTATGCACTAGTGGTGTATACAGATGAGGAACTTTTATTATGTACATGTTAGAGGCTGCCATAGCTGTGATCCACCAGCATGTGTTGGAGACTGAAGGTGGTGTGGAGGATGATGCACATGACCACCGCAGGTACCAGAGGAGGAGGAGACTGTTCAGACTCAGGGTAACCTACCAGGGGCTACATGATCTGGAGATAGTAGAGCATTACAGGGTGGACAGGGACACCCTACAGCAACTTGTGGAGCTGTGTCAGCCACGCCTCAGAGCCAGAACAAAAAGAGGGGAACCCATCCCAGTGGATACGAAGGTATGTGTAAGCCTGAGAATACTAGCTACAGGTACCTTTCAAAGACCAACTGGGGATATCATGGGTATTTCACAGATATCAGTATCCAGGGTACTACACCAGTTCCTGGATGCCATATTACCACAAGCCAATGAGCACATATACTTCCCCCAAATGCAGGAGGAGTTGGCCAGCAATATGCGTCTCTTTCACTGTGTGGCAGAATACCCAGAGGTACTGGGTGCAATAGGCTGCATGCAAATACACATCAAGTCACCACCTACTGAGCAAGGTAGGCGCTACATAAACCACAAGGGATACTCCTCCATCAACTGCCAGGTCATGTGCAATGCCCAGGGCATTATCATGGATGTGTGTGCTGGCAGCCCTGGAAGCTATCACGACTCCCACATCTGGCATGCCTCACAGCTGTATCGGTTATTTGCCAGGGGGGACATCCCAAATGGCCACCTGGTGGGGGATGCTGGCTATGCATTGGAACCATGGTTGATGGCTCCCATCTGAAATGCACACACACCCATGTAAGAATGCCATAATGAGGCACACGCACAAACCAGAATCATCATAGAGCATGTGTTTGGTATACTGAAATCACGGTTCTGTTGCCTGGACATATCTGGTGGAGCCTTGCAGTACTTTTCAGGCACATGTGCCCACATCTTCATACTGTGTGCCATGCTACACAATATGGTCCTGTGGAAACAGCTGCAGCAGGGACAGAATGGTGAAGGCCCTCACAGCCCACCACCATTGCCAAGGGCCTAACAGTCACAGAGGTACTCAAACCATGAACACCATGAGCCAGCCCCAGTAGGCAGATGGAGGCGTGCCCAGTATGCCCATGCCTTGGCAAGGAGGGAAAGTATAGCACACACACTGACAGTGTAGGCACCTAGGGACTGACACCTTTCTCCATCTGCACACACAGTAAAAGTGGATGGCACACGCACAAGACTACCTGTAAATTGTCATGTATAGGCAGTCAGCTGTGCGCATCCAACATAGGCAGCCCTCAACTATTGCACACACAACAGCCATTGGCACAAGGTAAGTCAACACCTGAACAGTAAATTAAGCTATCAGCATATGCAGATACTGTATGTATAGATTCATAGGAAGGTACTTGGCCAACTGATAGTGGCCATTCATAAGGCCAGCCAAAATGTGTCAGCTTTTGCCACCCCATTGATTCATTAACTGTCCCTGTGTGGAGAAGAGCCAATGGTGGGATCCCAGGGGTGCATCTACTGTTCCCATTCCACCCTTCAAGGTTTCTCTTGCAGAGTGTTAGTGAGGGGCTCTGTATAATGTAGTTAGGGATGTTGTTCTAAAGTATGGGGAGTGTGTGTGACAGGAAGCTGTCCCTCCAGCATCTTCCAGTTATTGTTGTGGCAAGGTCAGCTCACTACAGTGTGTGGCTCACTGTGACATGGATTCCCATAGGTGGAGCATATCCATTAAGCCTGAGTTCGACATGGCTGTGTTTGCCAGCAGAGATCATCTCTGAGTAAACGAGATGCCACTGAGTAAAGCAGGAGTTTATTCAGTCCGGCTGCATAGGCCATATGTTAGAGGCAAGTATTCCCATTGGTGAGGTACATTCATGGACCACCCAGCTTTTGGATGTGTCCTCTGAGATACATACCACATGGGTTATTATACCCTATGATGGGACTGATGAGTGATGAGTAAAGGGGCACTATAACCCCAGTATGTCTAGGTGGGAATCCTTTAGTAATCTAATGGCCTACATAGAAGGATGTCCTAACTACTGTGGAGATATGATTATCAAAGGGAAGATCACTATCTGCCTTAGTCCCCAGATACTCCATTACCTCATCTGTATTCAAGTGGCTGCTGCTCATGTGTTAATATGTGGGTGCCAATTCCACAATGGAATGACCATGCAGTTAGTGGCACTTGGCTGGAGGCCATGTCGTTGGCACCCTGTGATGTTCTCTGTGAGGCCCCTTGAGGGATGTCCGTGTCAGCTGGACTATCAATCATGGCTCCCAGTTTGCAGTCATTGCCAAACATGGTCTGCCATAGTCCACCTGTGTTTGCCTGTACATCTGAGACATATATGCCAAACAGTAGGGCTCCCAGGACTGAGAACTGTGGGACACCAGTCGTGACTGTTCAAGAGTTGGACCTGGAGACTGCTAGTCGTACCATGTGGGTTCTGTGTGTAAGCCCGCTGGCAACACAACCTGTGATGTATGGGTGAATGTACAGGCTGGTGTGTTTATCAATAATACCTCAGTGGGACATTGTGTCAAAAGCCTTGGTGAGGTCCAGGTAGTATGTGTGAACCACCTCCCTCATCATCTAACATCTTGGTGACTGTATGTAAGATGTCAAACAGGTTCAGTAGGCATGAACTGCACTCAACCAAGCTGACCTGGGTTGGGTCACATGTTTGAAGGTTACCAATGTCATTGTTAATGACTGCCATGAGGATGCAAACCATACCATTGCAGACCAGGCTAGTCAGGTTTATGGGGTGGTAGTTACCATGATCAGTTGTGATTTCACCTTGATGGAGTGGAATAACCGTTGCCACGCGCTATTGTATAGGCATGTAGCCTGTGGAGAGGCTGAGGGAGGAATGCTTAATTAGGTGGGGGGCAGGTTGTCTTGTACAGTTTGCAAGATGCAGTCCGGGTCAACATCTGCCTCCATTGATGCTGTGTTCTGCTGTTAGAGAGGGCCATTTCCACCTGTGTGTCTCTGATGTTTGGGATACTGTACCTTTCGGGTAGTGTTGTGTGCTCTTTAGGGGGTGAAGTATGCACCGAATGTGTCTGCAAGGATGTTGGTGATATCAGTAGGGTCAGCATATTTTGTGCTATATTTCACCGGCACAGTGCATATCTGTGTGTCACCACATAGATCCTTGACATAGCCAAAGAAGGCTTTGTGGTTATCTTTCGAATCCTTGTGTATTCTCCTGCTGATGTTAGCCTTGGATGATGTCATGAGGGACCTACGTATCATACTAATAGTGCTCACAGATGTCTGCCCTTCGTGGGATTTGCTGTGTATCTGGAACACTGTCCTACTTCTGTAGTATAGCCTGTTTATTGTAGAGGTCCACCAGACTGGTGTCCTTGTCTAGGAGAAGTGAGTCTTGGTTTACCAGTGATGGCACGATCCATATAGCCATGTAGGTGCTTATAGACTATATTTGTAAATCTGTCTGTATCTTGAACAGTGTTTCCCCTTAGCATGGGGGCTGTGAAACCACCCACCCCTGTCACTAGTAGTGTAAATTTAGCTGTAGGAAAGGTATACACTGTGGTATCCGTGGGTGGGGGAGATACTAGGGTGTGGAAACAGTGAATAGTTCATGGTTAGATCTAACCAGTGACTGGTTAACCTCCACTGTGGTGTACCTGTTGCCCATGTTGGTGATGACCACATTTAGTAGTTTCCAACCCACGTTAGGGAGGCTACCACCTGATACAGGGCATATGAGGTGATACATTCCAGGAAGCGCTGATCCTGGAAGTGAGTACCGGAGTATGTTTCCAAGATAATGGTATGGTAGTTGATACTGACCAATGCCAGGGTGCGCGTTAGGACTGTCGTGTTCTCCACTGTCTCCAAGTAGGTGGAGTGGAGGTCCTGTGTCATGGAGGGTGATCTGTAGCAGGCCACATTCCATATTGCAGGTGTGGCTGATGTTAGCTGCACATGGATGATCACAGAGGTATCATGCTGCCCCATTAACCTGGAGGTGTAGGTATCCCTGATGAATATGGATACACATCTCCATGTCTGTCAGTCCATGTTGTCTGGCTGAAATGTGTGGTATGGGCTGTAGTCTGGTAGTGCTGGTGTGCTCTCAGGAGCCTTAAGACAGATTTCAATTAATGCACAGATGTTGATGTTGCCCATCCTGAGGACTGCTGTGAGTGCATGCATGTTGTGATCACAACCCCTAGTGTTGAGTAGCATAATCCTCATTGAATCTGCTATTAAGCTGTTTATGGAGCTGGTATTCACCTTCAAGACACTCCTAAATAAGGCACCATGGGGGTGCCAATAGCCTTACCCAGTATTCCAAAGCATAAGGCTGACACATAGACTGGTATGGTATCATTGCATGCATGTTCCCCATCTGTGCTTGTTTTTTATCTCCCCTGTAGGTAACCTACTGGTAAGCAATAGAAAGCCTTAAACTTATAGAAGTCTTCTAACTTCCAAGATAGGATTTTTGAGTGACTAAGTATCAGTGTTCTGTATGTTCTTGCTGTACTCAACTGTTTCCTGACTACATGGTGAGTTCTCATTGTATATTGTGATCTGAAGGTCTGTTTATTCACATATTATGGCTGTGATGGCCTGCACATTAGAGGTTCACAGATAGCCTACTACCTATCTGCCCAAGGGTGATTAGAAGCATAGCAACAGTGTGTTTGCCTTCCCTGCACCATTGATGAAGTAACTGAGCCTCTGTCAAGCATAGCCAATGAAGCAATTCCAGGAAGAGTTGAGGAAGCTGTTGAAGACTGGGGTTGTGGAGGGTGATAGGGGCACTTAGTGATCTAAAGAGGGCATGTTAATGTGGCAATTCAACACCATTCAATTCCCCCAACAGGTCTTGCAGCTATCAGACTGGACAGGCTCCCCCATCCCCTGGCTGTATGGTTCTGGGACACATGATCCCAGGGGTGTATAGTCTGTTACCCATTCACACAACAAGGTTTCCCTTGAAGTGTCAGTGAGGGGCTATGCCTAATGTTGTTAGGAATGTAATGTATTGTCTCACAGTACATTTGTTATATGTTGTTATTTAAAGAGTACGTGAAGCTCAGTGAGTTTGGGGGCTCCCACCCTTTGCTTAGCCTAGCTTACACATAGAGATCATCTAAATAGAAATAGGTGGAAGCAACATTAATGTCAACAGTGTAATGGTTACAGCATCCACATAGTATCTGTGCATTCGAGGTTACAATCTCGATAATGGCAGGGGTGTTTATCATGTGTAAAAGTATACCTTAACCACAGCTTGGATATATAGGTAGTAATCGTCTGCATAATAAACATTCGAATCACCCATATAAACCCATGTGTGCAGGAGAGTACAGTCAACAGAGAATGTAATGTTATGTCAGCACATAGTGAGATGTTACGTCACTAACATGTATATATCAGGAGTAGTCAGCAGATGTGGCTGTGTTTGCGTGCACAGGTTATACATTACAAAGTTTGTTTAACTGTGTTTAACCCCTGCTATAATGTCACACAAACATTTTTAAACATGCTTACAACTGCTTAAATGAGCCTTATTCTGCAGTAAAAAAACATTTGTAAAGCATCGCAGGTGTCGAACCCCATGCCACTAAGCCATCTGAGGTGTACACATGTTTCATGGTCTTGAGACTACACCATATACCATATGCATTTCACTGTAATGATCACAAATGGGACAGTGACTTTGTGTACATATGTACAGTACACTGTAATGTACTGTAGTTTGTGAACCAACACATTCCAGTCTACAGATGTATTACTGTTACAAACTAATATGAAATATATATATATATATATATATATATATATATATATATATATATATATATATATATATATATATGCCAGTGACGTCTGCATATATATGTATATATATATATATATAAAATACAGTTACATCAATAGCCATATATATAAACATCTATGAACACACTCCGTGACACAAAAGCACTCCAAAGTAATTGAAGTGTACACAAAACGCATGCAGCTCTGGTATTATAACAATTAATATTAACCTAGTTCACCATAGAAGGGGTGGTTGTTGTGTATGTGAAGATTGGGGTGTGGGAGGAATGATGGGTAATGCAATTATGCATCAAGGAGGGCCTCGGTCAGATGTCCAATAAGTGAACTGGAGGGGCATACATGGAGTATGGGGACAATATAAAAAGGACACAAAGTAAGAACCTTACTCATTCATAATACACCCAGTCATGTCACATTGCAACACCTACTTTCACAAACATATGAACATTAACATGTATCAGACATATGTACACCAACTGACTGTCACATTTTTTCAGCAGTGAGGAATGTCTGTAGTACAATGTATATTCAAAACACCATAACATTCGTACATATCTCAGATGCCTTAGTGGTAAAGTCAGTGACTGTGGTGTTCATGTTCCCGGGTTCAAGATCTGTAAGGACTGTCAGGTTATTTTGAGGGCCAGAATAAGGGCTTTTGGATGCAAGTGGATTGAAGTTCTCTTAAGCAGTTGTAAGCGGGTTTCCACATGTTTGCATGACTGTAAGCGGCACTGAAACACGGTAAAGGGAGAAGTGCTTCACATGTTTGACCATTGCTTAACGTCGTGCAGACCATGGGCAAACCTGCTCACAACCGCATAAATGAGCGTTATTCACACTTTCCCTAACAGTGCCTACTCTGTGAGGTAAAATAATAACACCTTCCAGGAGTAGAACCCATAACCATGTATTCCATCCTCAGGGTAACCTAACACTAAACTACCTGGGATGTACTTATCCCAGTTGTGTATGCAGACAGGTTAAAACACAAAAGGAAGGAATGTGTTGAAATAGGACAGCCCGCCATGTACCCAATCAAAGGTGTATGCTTATATATAGATATATGGGGCGGCCACAGTGGTGCAGTGGTTATCATTGCAGCCTCACAGCAAGATGTTCTCTGGTTCAATCCTCGGCTGGGGTGGCTTCATTGTGGAGTCTGCATGTCCTCCCTGTGGTCACGTGGGTTTCCTCCTGGTACTCTGCTTTCCTCACACATCCCAAAGACATGCTGTAGACAGATTGGACACTCTAAATTGGCCCTAGGTGTGAGTGTGTGCATGTGTGTGCCTTCTGTGGAAGGTTGAGCGCCGGGCTGGCAACTCGACACTGTAAAACTCCACTGCCAATCATGAGCGGACAGGTGATCCGCTGTGGCGACCCCTAACTGGGAAAATCCGAAAGAAGCTTATATATATATATATATATATATATATATATATATATATATATATATATATATACATATAGAGAGAGAGACACACATGTCGATATATGCAGGTCTACACATATATGTAGATATACAGATAGGTTAAAAACATCTACACATCTATGGAGGTACAGATAAACGTATGCAATAATGTATGTATATATATATATATATATATATACACACACACACACACACACACACACACACAAACATATATATATATATATATATATATATATATATTTATATATCTACACACACACACACACACACACACACATACACACACACACACACACATATATATATATATATATATATATATATATATATATGCACATACACACATGTCTGTAGACAGCATCTGAAGTGGTCATATCTGAGTATAACATGGAAGATAGCAATCACACATTCCGCAACCCCCCCCCCTCAATAATATGAACATAATATATGAAGGCTATATGCCAATACACTATTACAAATATGCTCTATGGACTCAGTCACCAACACAACTGCAATGACTGCAACAGAATTACAAAGACAGCTTTCATTTTGCAAATCTTTATTACATTCCGATGTATTGCCAAAAGGATTCAAGGACTAACAGTACCTGCATGCTATACAGGAAGCATGTAATAGTGCCTTAATGAATCAGCCTGCAATTACCATAGTATTAGTCCACTAAGGGATAGGTGTTCACATAGGGATTGAACACCCACACACATATAGACATTGTTTATAAGGGGTTCCTACACACCTGCATGTGCTATGTACACCCAACAACATCTACCCAACAACCAAAATAATTACATCAATACATACTGTCATACCAATTACGCAACTACTGTACATCTGCTGAGACCTTAACATACCTGGACACAGATACGCTAACATGGCTCTATGTGAAATAGTTGCTGCTATACAATTGAACAATTGAACAGCTGCTGATCTAATAGTGTTTGTACACTGGGAAGTTTTACCGAGTACTGATTATTAGCACAGTATGACACACAGTAACACCAAACTAAATATGTCCGGTAGGCACACTGTAAACCCCCTAACATTATAGGCATAGCTATGCAGCCTTGAGCTGGTCAAACAACCTGGCCAGACTGAAACATATGCAGAATTATTAGGTATAGACAAACCCTGCACAAGTAGCAATGTTCAGAAATATGACAGCAGTACTCACATTTAGACCCAATCCTCTAGGCATTACACACAATATACTACTGTTCATCTCCATACAGCTGTTGCAATAGATTCCAAACAAAACTTCCATGCTGTCTTCCTCACAAGTAAGGCAAAGGGACAACTCCAAAGTGGAGTACTCGATTATACTCCACTGTAGCTATGGTATTGGCTAAGGTAGTAGCACCGCAGCTGATGTGCATGTAATTAGCTACTTAAGAACACCAATTGGTCCTAGGGATAGCACATGTTACTGATCTGTAACTATAAAAGGTTGCCTTGTCACACATATTCAGACTGTCTGTATCTACCTGTAGGACAGTACAAAACACTGAAAGATGAACCAAAAATGAGTATTACACCAGTTAATAACACATTTGATTACTAAGATGTATTTTGTATGAGAA
>NC_056725.1:926125554-926131557 GCF_019279795.1 Protopterus annectens | reverse complement strand
AGAATTAGAGTGCATCCCAAACAGCCCTGTGCTACTAAGTATATGTATGTACCCAGTGCCACCTTGTGTAATTTGAGTCAGTGCATCCAACAAGCCCTATATATATGTATATATATATATATATATATATATATATATATATATATATATATATGGCTATGGCTGTGTCTGTGTATATGCATATATATTTGTGTGTGTACACATCCTGTAGGTGCACATATATATGTAGTTATGACAGTTGTACAGATGTAGACTTGTCTTTGTTGTTTCACAGAGTACAGTACATTCAAGTGTACTGTACATATGTACACAAAGGGACTGTCCCATTTGTTTTCAGTATTGTGGAATACCTGTAGTAGGATGTGCATTATAGACTCCATGCAACATATGTACAACCCAGATGGCTTAGTGGTACGTCCAGTGACCTCAGTGTGCATGGTCCAGGGTTCAAGACCTACAAGCCTTGTTGATACTGTCAATTAGGACTGCATAAGACACTTTTAAGCAGGTGTAAATGTGTTTTTGTGACAGTAAGCAGTGGGTACATGCAGGTAACAGACATGTACAACCCGCGGTACACTTGGAATGCCCTTCTTTGGCAATCCTGCTGATGTCACCCACCTACAAATACACTTCTGGGACTGCTGTAACCCAGTAATCCCCATGACGTGTACTGTAACTACGTAATGCTGTAGTGTGTTAAACTAGTTTGGTAGGTGTTCTAATCCCAGACAGGTCAACTGTGTGTGTGTGTGTGTGTGTGTGTGTGTGTGTGTGTGTGTGTGTGTGTGTGTGTGTCTGCTTGCCTGTCTGTGAAAGAAATGATGCTTTTAGAGTATGCACACTCTTTACAACCCACATGACCACCTTTGGCAGCCCTGCTGATGTCATCCACCTAGAAATACACCTCTAGGAGTGCTGTAATTCAGTATTCTCCAAGGCATGTCCTGTAACTGCGTATTGCTGTAGTGTAATAAACTAGTTCAGTAGGGGTTCCATTCCAAGAGAGACCAACTGTGTGTGTGCTTCTCTGTCTGCCTGAGACAAGAACAATGCTTTTTAGAGTATGCACACTCTTTACAATTCACATGACCACCTTTGTCAATCCTGCTGTTGTCACCCACCTAGGAATACACCTCTAGGACTACTGTAACCCAGTATTCTCCATAGCACGTGCTGTAACTGTGTATTGCTGTAGTGTGATAAGCTAGTCAGGTAAGGGTTCTATTCCAAGAGAGATTAACTGTGTGTGTGTGTCTCTGTCTGCCTGAGACAGAAACTATGCTTTTTAGAGTATGCACATCACATGACAACCTTTGGCAATCCTGCTGATGTCACCCACCTAGACATACACCTCTGGGACTGCTTTAACTCAGTAATCTCAGTAACGAGTGCTGTAACTGCGTAATGCTGTAGTGTGATACACTAATTAGGTCGGGGTTCTATTCCAGGACATGGCAGGTGTGTGTGCGTGTGTTTGACTGTCAGAGCCTTTGTGGAGGTGGCTGTGAGTGTCTAACCACTGGACATATTGGGGTGTGGATTTTGTTGTTTTCCTATATGGTGTCCATCTAATATGTCACAATGTACACCTCACGAGGAGTACAGATGTCAGTCAGCCAAGGGACTGTGTTGGCAAGCCATACCCCTACAACTGGCAAAAGGCCTCGTGAACAAAGTATGCAACCCTACTATTACCCGGAATGCATCCTGAACCCATGTGTCATACACAAACCCACTTGCCCAGAATATACCGCTATGTTGCTAGTACCCTGCATATTGATGACAGATAGTAAGCATGGTGTCATTGCAGTGGGCTGCAGAGGGCATGGCACCCTGTACAGCAGTACAATAGGCACATAATTGCGGACAATTTGCCTTCACTATGTTCCCCACTGGATGCCTGCAACATATGTGGTGCCATCAAATGTGATCCACAGAGGCCATACAATGCCTTACACATGTGCCCTGTATGGACCAATGTCACTGACATAAGGGAATACCTGTATCATGCTATCAATGTAGGTGCAGGGTCAACCTGCTGACTATAAGCAGGTTCTGCCAAACCAGGCCAGTATTGGTATATTGGAGGATAACAGTCTGTGTACACAACATGTGCCAGCCAAACTAGGTACACCTGTACATGTCACTGTACATTATTGTGGGATATGCACATCCCAGGCAATGTCCATGTCAAGGACTATCAAACACAGACACGGCATGCATTGCAAAGCTATGGCCATACACAGTGTTAACCCTGATGTCAGGACAGTTCATACAATACTCATCTGTGTGGGACATTGCAGACACTACACCCATCTACTACACTGCACACCATTGTCGGGTGGCGTGATGCCAAGGATTACCCCTCACCCTGCCTTGTACAGCCATCTTGCACAGCCAACCACTACACACCCATGAAAAAATGCACACATGCATGTCAGTACTGGCACCTTGTGTCTGCATGTGGGGTATGATGCTCCCAACCACAGTCATTCCCAGTATAACTCCCATTGGCATACAGACAGATGTCAAACACGTTCACATGCCCTAGCATATAGAACCTCCAGATATCCCCTGTGATGCATGTAGTACCTGTGGATTACTGCAGTGTGGCAAACTAAGTAGTTTGGGAGTGTATTTGTGGGCCTGGCAAATGGTGTCAATGTGAGTCCATTAGAGAGTGTAGTTGTGTTGACAATGACATCCGTTCATGTGGACAGCCATGTGTGCTACACCTAATGTATGTCTACTATATCTCTGTTGCAGATGTCACACACCAACACACATATATGTTCTAACAGCACACCAACATGTCAGCTTTTTGGCACATGGAGTAACTGCATGCACTTGTAACAGTAATGATTTGTCAGTCAGGGGTTTGAATCTCTGTACAGGTAAGTGTGTGACAAATGATGCTTAGGTTTTAGTCTCCAAGCTCTTTTCTGATGTACTTTGCCTCTGTCTGTCCCTCCCACACACTCTCTGGTGGATTTGGAGGTGTACACCTGCTCAGCTGCAGCTTGTGTACTGTAAGTGATGGTCATGATCAGGTGACGGCCTCTGCACCTATTGCAGTCCTCCTCTATCTGATTGCATGTGGAACAGCTGTGATGATGTTCCCATAGCCATTCGCATGAAAAACACAGTACAATATCTAGGGACATCATGCTGGTGTTTGCCCATGACAGTCGCTGTGAGTACTACCTGGATCTGGTGTTTGGTAAACGGCATCCCAGATGATATCTGGATGTTCCTCAAACAACATACACAGTGGGAAATAGACTAAAGACAGGAGGGTTATGTGCCAGACATGACTACAGCATGTAAGTGTATGCTTCATTGAGACAACTGCCTGTTTAACAAGTTGTGTGTGGTAATGGCTATTCTCCATGTTTTAAAACTGACAAGACAGTGCTCTGTTTTTGAGGGACCCCCATCTGTAGGGCCATCTGTGGACTGGTCAGTGTGTGGAACCATTTGTTTCCTGTGTGACTCACTGAACACACATCGGTGAACAGCAGGAGCATAGTGTGAGGAATGCAGCCAGTACATGGTGATAGTGATGAGTTACTGCCATTGCATCCCTAACTGTACATATGTCACATGAAGCAGTGGTATGACAGACACTGTCTGGGGTTCTCAGTGACATGCCATTAATGGGCCACTGTTCATAGCTGCAGTCACAAGTCTTCTACACATTGTACAGATGTCATGCAGTATATATGCATGTGTTGTGCTCCCTCTGCAGATGTCTGCCATCTGTTGTGTTGGGTCGATGGTCATATCTATGCATGCTTTTGTAAGTAATCCTGAATGCTGTTGACTATTACTAAGCCATATCTGTGTTTAAACTGCAACACCATAGGCTGTATGGGTTTGGAGGTCCCAACAGAACCTCCTGTCCAACTTCAGCTGGCCATGACACCGGGCACCAGCACATCTGGGGCCCGGCCTTGGACCTCCACCTCTGTTGGCTCTGCACTGCCTTCTGGTGGTACTACCACTGAAGATGGGGCTTGTCCCCCCTGGGAGTAGGTCCAGACAGGAACATGTCTGCTGGTTTACAGTCCCGGACGTGGTGCGTAGTGGGCTCAATAAGGGGTTTTCAGGCCAGATACACCAGCTCAAGGGCAGAGTGTCACATTTACAGGGTGAGGCTGCCATTCCTAGACAGCCCCCAGCACTGCCACCTTTGCAGCTGTTTTGGTGTAGTGGTGACTGCCCATGGCTGGGAACCTCTGTCCCACTGTTTCCATCTGGGGGCTCATGGGCTTGTGAATGCCAAACACCCCTCCCCGTCTAAGGTGTATTCCCCACATGTATCATATACTGACCCTGTATGCTGTCTTGTCTGTCATCTTACCCTACCTATCCTCTACGAGCATACCTAATCTCCTTTCCCCACATCCCACTCTCATCCTATCGAAACAAAAGGACAATCGGTTCCTATAAAAACATTTGCCCCATACATAGCTGTCCATTTCACACACATGTCCACTGGACAGATGTAACTCTTTTAATATGCATCACAGCATACTCCAGTTGTCCTCACCCGTCTCTCAGGCGCACAATCCTAGTATGCACATGACTCCTAAATGTTCCAGGTACACGTGATGCGGACGACCCCATTGTACACACAATACTACCGGTCCCTCTATGGTTACCCCATTTACCTTTATCATGATGATGATGTTGCACACAGCACCTTACAAGAGCACTGTTTTCACATAATGATTGGACAGGAACTGTTATGTTAATGCAAATAACATGCACAGAGTGATGTATATGGCCAATGTACAAATGTTTGTGTGTATGACTGACACATGTCTGTCTGAGGGAGTCTTGATATTACATAGGACGACACCACTACATAATACAGGCATTGCTGGTGTTTCCCTTTTCATTCCTTTGTAATGCTTTGTTGTCACATGGGATGTTCCTGATATATATATATATATATATATATATATATATATATATATATATATATATTAAACACGTACATCTACATGATAGAATACATTTCCTATACTGTTGAATGACTGCGCTGGATGATATGTTTGTGATAAGGTCTGAAGTCTGTATATCTGCCATGTCTTCATGGTAAATCACAATAGCTGTGTGTGGAGGGTCCTGGTTTCGAGCCTTGCAGAGGCCATTTATTTTGTTGCTGGGCAGAACAAGGCCATTGGTTGCGGTGTGATTAAGGCACATTAAAGCAGTTGTGAGCGGGTGTGCATGGGTTTGCGCAGTGCTAAGCAATGCTAACCTCTGGTTACAGTTTCTTACACTCAGTTAGCCTCTACATTGCTTTACCAGTGTAATACCCACATACTGGCGGCCAAACTGGCTTACACCCGCTTGCTGCCGCACTTGCAAATGCACTGCATTTGGTGTTTGCATGTGACACTCATGCCCCTGTGTGGGAGTGAGGACTACGATATTACCTTGTGATGCCTATTACATCAGATTACATGCCTACAGTATCAGGAATGGCTGCCCATTAGGCGACAGCATGCCATTCCACTGTACTGAATCCATGGCCTGTCCAGAGTTTGATTCATATTATTGGTGTGTTCCTCTTACAATCTGCAGCCATCTGGCTAATACATGGGAACTGACACTCTTCAATTCAAACAAGTAATTGGGTTTTGCATCCCACATCCTTCAGCCGTGTCATGCTACTGCATACCTAATATTCTATCATCTTTCTAAGGTTGTCAGTGGAATATGTGCTTTCTGTCCCTATCAGATCTCTCATACGATTGAGGAAATATACAAACTGAATCAGGGACATGGCATAACAACATCAGGGACATATTTAAATTATTGGTGCTATTAACCTGGCACATTGACTGACTCAGAGCATATGGATTCATACACATTTTCTGAGGTAAATGATGTTTATAACTCTTAATTGTTGTCGTTATTCATTACGTGCAATTCACCACCTTTCCTCCAAATGTCACTAGTTTTAAGA
Organism: Protopterus annectens; assembly: GCF_019279795.1. Classification (NCBI taxonomy): domain Eukaryota; kingdom Metazoa; phylum Chordata; order Ceratodontiformes; family Protopteridae; genus Protopterus; species Protopterus annectens. The sequence goes on along the minus strand of NC_056725.1, from coordinate 926,125,574 downwards.
GGGATTAAGTGGGGCAGAGT
>NC_056725.1:925835554-926123054 GCF_019279795.1 Protopterus annectens | reverse complement strand
TCATCCATTCTCCAGTCGGACTTGCAGTGTATCCACACCACTACACATTGGCCACTCACTACTCCTATAGATCCATCCCATCAGTTGACTCACTCCACGTATCCTCAGAACTCCCAAATGTTTAGTCCACAAACATTGGTGACATGAGCGACCAAAAGAATACTATTCACAATTTTTGGGTTGTCCCACATGGGACACGCATGTGTTTATGTCAATATTAGACTCCATACTTCATTACATTCTTACTCCCGTTAACATGACACTACAATAAATTAATATGTATGACTATGTGGTAATGCACACATTACACATGAGTGCCTAATTATGTACGTGTTCGGCGTATTTCTTTTACAAATAGACTGGTTTAGTAATTGGCGTTGCCATAGCAGGCATGATTCCATGTGTGGGAAAATCCTCACATTTGATTATTTTCAGCACAGCACTGACTTCAGACATTGTACACACTTCTGTGTTTTAGCAGTTTCGTCCCATCCCTCTTTTGCACAACCTATTATTCTATCTACTGTCGAGGTTTGTAAGGGCACATTCATGTTATTTATGTCTGCAAATGGAATGAATGTTTTACAGAGAATGTACTTCTACATATTGATGTCTGCATGTGTGTATGCATATATACCTATAACAAACTCGCTGACCTCCACTGGGTGGTCCAATTAGAACCAGCCCATCCAACCCTGGCATGCCTGGCTCCATAATTTCATACCCATAGCTCCTCCACCCCACTTGTGTTCAAAATACACGCATACCATCCATTGTCAACTTGTTATCACAGCCATGACACAACTCCACACATTGCCCTTTCCAGAGCATTAGGAGCCCTACACGTATGTTGTCCCAACTCATGTATTCTCAGGCTCTCCCACCATTTACTCCGTGAATATACCTGCCCTTGCTTGTGTAATCATCAGAAGGCCAAATGGTCTATCGATTTTTGGGTAGTCCTACCAGGGACTACCCTCTCTGTGTAAAGTAGACTTAGTAAATCAACACTGTTACTCCCACTGGTAATATCCTGCCTGTGGTGTGAGTAGCAGTGCTTTGCTCACTCCTGCCCAGCTGGATATGACATACGCTGACAGCGCTATATAATACTGGGGTTGCTGCTGATTCCCTTTTGTATGCTTTATTGTTACATCATTCTTTCTTCATATATATATATATATATATATATATATATATATATATATATCTATTATATATCTGTATATACTTATATACATGTCCTATGCTGGGCACTGCTTAGACCCGTGCAAGTGCACTCAGACTTGCTTACTGGTACTTATATGTGTTTACTGCTGCTTATTTGTGCTTACACCTGCTTACTAGTACCTTATTCATATGACAGTGCCACTTTGCTTGAATTATATTTAAGTTAAATATCTCATGCGATACTCTTATGTCGGTCTTATGGCAAAACGACATTCATTCCACATGGAAAATGATATGTTCTAATGTTGGGCTCGAACCGTGAATGCCTGTTTGATAGGTGGATGCTCTAAACACTACACTATTAGCACTTACGTTGATTCCGCATGCTTTACTCTATTTGAATGAATATAATGTGTAAGCTACACTCGGCGGAGGGCAGCAATGTGCAGATATGCTGCGCTTTGCATACACCTACGATATCGCAATTCAAATGTATAATAGTGACACAGGGACAGGGAATCTAATTGTGACAGTTCTAGGGACTGGGCTCTACATTCCACTAATGCTAGTGTGTTTACTATTTTGATTTTATTTCACTGTTTGTGGACACTCTTGTATGCTTAGCATACATTTCGGTATCCACTGACACTGACTTACTATTAGGGGCGGGCTCTTCTAGTAGGCATAGTAGGTTTTGCAAGTGTCAGGGCATGTTTACACCTCCGTAGAGCACTTGTACATGCCCCTGTACTCGCACACTTTTCCTGTGCAGGTCGAGGGTGTGGAGGAATGCCCTCATAAATATTCATATGGCGCTGCTGCGCCATCTGTAGTGAGGATGCTTGGCGCAAGGCTAAAACCATCCTTGTGCCGAGCTTCTTGAATCCTGGGGAACATTTTAGACACAGTGGAGGATCAGGACGATGAAGAGCCTGAGAGTATTTTTAGAAAAATGTCTAAAACTACGATGCCTTTTTCTCTATGGGGTCACCATGTGGGGGGGTGGGCTATGCTAATTTAGTTATGGCCTTCTGGGAGAAGAACTATGTGTTTAATAGTGAATATAAAGTGTTTATCAAATCATATCATAGATTTCAAGATTACATTAGTATCATCTGGAGTGGCACAGCTGATTGTTTGAATGAGTTTGTAACATATATTAATATAACTACTGATTTTTTAAAGTTCACATGGAATATTAATGTCGAGCATATGAATTATCTAGATGTACATCTTATGAAAAACAATATTAAAAAAATGTATAGTGCTGTGATTTACAGGAAGGAATCCTATTCAAATTGCTTCCTACATTATAGCAGTTGACATCCGGAGCATCAGAAAAAGTGTGTCATCAAAGGTCAATTAGTAAGAGCAGCCCGGATGGTCATTGAGTTTGATCACTTTCAAGAGGAATGTGCTTTTTTATGTGACATGTTTCTAAATAGAGGTTATCCGGAACTACTAAGTGAAACTCTTATACAAGAAGTTACCATTAAAAGACAGAAAAGACATTTTAAACCTATTCTTAGTCAATCAAGGGTGGAACATAATGGTAACATTTCATCACTAATATTAGTAATAGTGTTTCCAATAATGAGAACAGCTGTGACATAACAAGAGAAACAATGTTTTCTAAATCACTTGTCCTAACATTTTCTCAAGAACCTAATATGGTTAGCGATATTATTATGGACAATTGGAACATAGTCATGGAAGATTCCTACTGTAGAAATCATATTAGTGAAATACCTAAAATTGTTTTTAGAAAAGGTAGAAGTTTTAAGGTTATTTAAAAACACAGGAATAGTTCACCTAGGAATGGCAAGTTAGGTACGACTACATGTGGAGCTTGTCACTGGTGCCACAAAATAAAAACAGTGTTTTATGCAAGGAAAAAGAAGTATTACTTACATGGCAAGTACAACTGCAAATCCAAAGCAGTAGTATACCTAGCCACATGTAATTCATGCCCAACATTCTATATAGGGAAAACAGAAAGACAGTTTGTCCAAAGAATATATGAGCATGAATATGCCATTAAGAAAAATAAGCCTAATAACGCACTAGCTAAGCATATTAGTGAATACAAAGAACATCAGTTCTCCTTCATGGCAATTGACCACGTAGATATAGAAGACAGGAGACCTTGGGATTTGTATCTAGAATTAAAAGAATTAAAATGGCAAATAACCACACAAGCTGATATGTGGCGTGGTATAAACAAGCGTAGCATGATTACCCCCATATTAAAATTAAAAGCATTAGAAAGGAACAAAATTATTTGACATTGTGACTTCATTATATTTTGTCTGGAAGTAATCTTGGACCTTTTTTCATGCCATTATTTATCTTTTTGGCATCTTTTTATTGTATCACATTTTATATCATGTACACAATATATATTAAAAAAAAACATTTTTTAACATTTTTAAACATATGTCCTCCTAATGCCTGGCATTCATATTTATTAACTGTTTCATAATATTATATTTATAACATTATCTTTTTCTAGTCCCTCGAATATATGTTATTCATGTTTTTTAAGTAATAAGTATAACGTATTTATGTAAGTGATCATTGAATTTAGTTATTTTATTTTATATACTCATGCCCCGGGATTCATGAAACCCGGCGCAAGGCCGGCGTAAGGTCTGCGCCGGCGGTGCAGTGAATAGCCGGCGCAGTAGCGCCATATGCATATTAATGAGAGTGCACCGCAACCACAGACACGTGCGTAGTGTACGTGAGCGAGCCCAGGTAGGATGCGTCTGGAGGCGTGTCTAAGCCGGCATGAGGTGAGCAACCTAATGTGCTGACAGCCACGGTCCGCCCATAATAGTAATGGCAGCAGCCAGGTCCCGTGCAGAATGAAACGCACGTAGAGTGTGCAGCATAGTACCCGTCCCAAATAAACGGAGAAGCAAATACAAGCCACGAAGGCTTAAGTGTACCCATCCAAGGAGCAAAGGATACGCATATGACCGCGTTTGTCCCGCAATGCACCGTCAGTGGTTACACTCAGAGAAGGTGTACAGCAGCATGTCAGCGCGCTGCACCGACATAGTAGCAGCGACTAAGGTCACCACCTGTCCCACTTTGGGTGGGGCAGTCTCTCTATGGGCAGTTGTGTCCCGAAAAAATGTATTAAAAATGGCAAATGTGCTAAGATTGTAGGACATAATGATATCCCGTATTTAATGTAATGGTAGCATGAATCGGTCATTTCTGTAACTGAAATACCTAAATGTCACACGAAACAGAATAAGCAAGCAAATTGCCACAACAATAAGCTTCTACTTAGGCAAACAAGTGAAGTTCTATGCTATATACAGACCGTGTGTAAGTGTCGGCCTGTAAACTCATATGTGAGTCCCGGAAATATCCCAACTTGGAAACTGGAAAAGGTGGCAACCCCAGTAGCGACATGGGCATGGTCACCAGGGTTACCAGCTGTCCCAATGTGCCATGGACAGTCCCTGATTGGACAGTTGTGTCCCTGCAACAATCGGAAAAATGGAAAATGACCTCTGATCCCCTGCCAAACATATTCCCGCAATATACATGTAATAGTAGTATAAAACATATACATTTGTATATGAAACACATACATGGCATAAGAATATGAATAAGGAACCCAAATGCTTACAGAATAAGCTTATAGTATGGCAAACAAGTGAAGTTCTGTCAACTGCACTTGCCGTGGGTATGTGTAGTCCTGCAAATCCCGAAGTTTCCACATAACATGCCTCACTATGGGCATTGGAAAAGGTGCCAACCATAATCGTCACAAGCAGTTGTGAGAGTACATAGCCGGGTAGCTGTGTCGACATAACAACAGGAAGGAATCAAGACACCTTAAACACAGGCAAACATGTGCATAGCAACATATCCCACACCCAGCAACGTCTCTGTCGCATACACTGGATGGCGTATGTTGAAGTGTAATATCCAGAAGCAGAACCCATGCATTCAGATGTAATACACAATAGCCTCATTGTACATGTCAGTCCCACCCATGTACACCTGTGCACCCTAAACTGCTAGCATCCGTGTGCAGCTATACACCCACACACAATGTGCATACCTGAAATGTGGTAAGATGTTTGTGTTAGGCAATGCCACGCTGCAAATCATTCCCCACATGTCACCAGCCCACCTCAGGTACAGATATGTAAATGGCTGCATGTGAATGTGTCTGCAGAATGTGTACATCCTGCATGTGGTATGTACCCGTCGAAACCATATAGGTTTGCATACGACACGGTGCACATAACTGTACACATGTGGACAAGTCGGGTTGTTGAACCACCGCATTGATGTTTAGCTATGCAGTGAAGTTGATCACATATAGCGGAACACGTGCCTATCAAACAGGACGTCCTAACAGGGTGCTACAGGCAAAGAAGGGGAAGGTGGGACATCACATGTGGAGAGTAGCATTGCCGGACGGCCAAATACACACGGTCAAGGTAAAGGACGGAACAACATGCATATGGCCGGATGGATGTTGTTCGAAATATATATATAGAAACACATATGAAGTGCCAGTTTAGACTCGAAATACTATATAATGCATTGAATTGTACCATACAATATGGCAGTAGAAGTAAGCCTGCATGTAATTGGTGAAGCTAAGCTGTAGTGTGATGGAATTCTGATCCTGGCAGTAACAAGTACAGCAGGCTTATGTCTGTCAGCATTAATTATCTGCTGGGTTACAGAACAATAAATGTATGTACATGCATAACATCACCCCTACCTCTGAGGAGGATGGCCTTGTGAGCTCAATCGAAGATAACAGTACAACTCCTTACCAGAGAGACAAAGCAGCGTATTAAGAAATTAACTGAGTACTGTATCGGAACAGTCTAGGGTCCTTGAAACAGTTACAATCACAGAAGGACAGTGTAATTGACAAGGTGCCTTGCAAGGCTGTGTTATTCTCATGGGAAAACATTTTAAAAGCACGACCCCAGCACCCACGTATGTATAGACTATTGTGGACCATAGTGATGGAAATGCCCTGTGACCGACCACGTCAGTAAGGTGGGCAACAGCTGATTGTAAACACTATATAAAGTAACTGCTTACTGTATAGAGTCAGACAAAACTCTCATACTTGGACTGTATATGATTTAGCCTGCCTGTGTACACTACTAAAACTTTCTGAACCCGAGCCTCCTGTGTTATTGACTGTCACTTAGAAAAGCCTACTGATAACTACAGTCTGGTTTTAACAACTTATTTGACATTGTGATCCTTGTAATCCGGAATTCCCTTGGTAAGCTACAGGTCAGAGTGCATGGCTGGTTAGACATCTACGCAGGAGAATTTGCCTAAATGGTTCTTCTTGAATGAAAAGACCTCCGACTGAATTGTTGTGTGTAAAGAGGCTGTTTACTGTCTGATCTGTGGCTGAAAAGTGGAAAACTGGATCCCAAGAAGAAATCGTGCAGCCTTAAACAGGAGGCTCAGGTAAGGAGTGTTTGCCTCTTTGTCTCTATTGTAGATCAGGGACCAGACTACATTGTGTTTCTGTTAACAGTAGTGATAGCGGTGAAGACCTACCCACATACTGTTAAATCTGAACATAGGTCAGGGAACACACAGCAGAGTAAATAGTCATTGTAGACACTACAGTGGATACAGGGAAGGAGACACCACGTGGTATGAGAGAAGGGTAATGAGCAGTCGTGTAGAGGATATGGGAGATTATTGAAGAAACAGATCATGTGATCCACGTTTGACGGGTGACGTGAAGTATATGCAATCGCAGAGAGCACATAATGTGAGTTATCCAGCAAAATGGGGTAATAAATACGACATTTATGGTATATTACACAAAATATCGTTACTGAAACATTGTAATCCCTGAAAATGTGATGCACATGTTCTACGGTAAACACCTGTTCCACCCTGAGAGGGACAGTCCCTCTTTGGCCAGTTGTGTCCTGCAAACAAACCGAAAAATGGCAAATGTCCTGAAATCACAGGACAAACATTTCCCAGATATATTTCAAAATGGTAGCATAAAACAGTAATTATGTATCTGGAACAACAAAATATCATAATAAACAGAATAAGCAACTGAAATGCTACAACAATTGGTTGCTTCCCTGGCAAAAAGTGAAATCCTGTCCCATGTACTGGCCGTGGGTATGCTTTTCCCTGGAAAATCACACATTCAGAACACTAATGTCCCACATTGTGCATTTGAAAAGGTGGCAGCCCTAAGATGTGCAGGCGACAAAACAGCGACAATTGGGTATCCGTCATGCACATAGGTGGATTGAGGTAGTGAACTGAAGGGAACAGAACACTACAAATGTCAAAGCATCATACGTACAGAGAAGATCATAATACAGTAGTACCGATAGCCCCCACAACACCCTACCACCTCCGATACCACATCCAGGATATGAAGCGGGAGGGCAGGCTAGTCCCACACGTTATCCTGTGGCAACAGAGGTAGCACAACGACCAAATGTAACAGAAGCTATTGAAACCACATCCCGAACTCGTAACATACCTAGGAACACCGAGTAAGAAGACAGTCACTAGAACAGAGTGAGGATATCTGTCAATTAATTGAAGTACCGAACCTCATGCAGGACAGGAAGGCCAGGACCCAACCCCCATAGTGTATAGACCGTGGACACCAGAAGATATCTGTAAAGTCACAGGGAATTCCCCATCTACAAAGTAATCGCTATTCACCATGCAATACCCTGTATCTTCTGATCGGAAAACAAAGGGGAATGGTGGATGGTACAGTATGTACGAGCTGTAAATGAAGTAATAATACTTACGGTGGAGATGGTGCCAAGCCCGCACACTATATTCAATGCTATGAACACGCCACAGAACTATCTTACCGTGGTACATATAAGCTGTGCTTCCTTTGCAATACCTATACATCCAGATAGTCCGTATTGCTTGTATGTACATTCAGGGTAACAGATACAGCCATACCCGCTATCGGGGATACTGTGAAAGTACAATGATATTCCCACAGGAGATGGCTAGCTACATTCGGTGTTAACTCCACCCGGGCCAGTCAAGTTCTACTTTATGTGGATGATATTCTGCTTGCGGCCCCTACCCAGCAGCAATGTATGGAAGATACAATAGCATTATTCAGATATTCAGCAGAACAGGGACATAAAGTAAGCAAGCATAAATTGCAACTACAGAGAATACAGGTCAAGTACCTGGGATATGTGGTATCCAAGTAGGGTAGAACATCACATTACGATAGGACGGTAGCAGTTTCATAAGCACACAAGCCAACTAACAAGAAGGGAATGAAGTCCTGTCTGGGCCGACTAACATTTGTCAAAGCTGGTTACCAAACAATGCTGTGGAATCCGCTGTATTGTCTGCCGTAATCTTTAATACACCTATGGCAGCACAACACATACTACACTGGATAACAGTAGCAGAAACAGCTGTCTGCAGACTAGAACGATTGATAGCTGCAACATCTGTAGTAGGTCTTCTGAATAATCATAACACATGTTGTCAGACTGTAGATTGTAAGCGGAGATATATGGCGTCAGTCTTGATGCAACAGCATGGAAGTAAGCAACGCTACATAGCTCACTACTCATTGCAGTTGGACACTGTGGCATGGTCAGTGCCACATTGTGTACAGGCAGTTGTTGTAGCACCCATGGCAGTACAGGCCCCGGCCTTAATGTTACTAGACCACCCTCTCACTGTGAGAATGTGTCATGCAGTTGCAATCAGTCTGCTGCAAGAGAAGATAGCATTCCTGACCCATGCTAGACATTTGTCTTGTTTGACCATACCACTGATTCAACCTCATATGGTGATTGAGCGTTGTACAACATGAAACCTATCAACGTCACGTCCGACACCTGTGTATGGCACACCACACAGTTGCCTATACGAAATGGATTAAATAACTACACACAGACATGATATCACTGATACACCCTTAGATGATGCAGAGGTGACAATTAATGTAATGGATCATGTAGACAGAGTCCAACAGGAGCGAATCACGAGGGTATGCAGTAGTTATTGATAATGTGTTTGTACACGCCAAACCCTGCAGCATAACGTGTCTGCTCAAGCAGCAGAATAGATAGCTTTAACACGTGCTTGTACTGTAGTGGAAAACTGATGTGTGGACATATGTCCCGATAGTCAGTATGTTGTCTGTACAGTGCATGTTTATGAGCAGCAGTGGAAGAATAGGGGAATGATAACATCCACCGGTAAACCGATTAATCATGCGCAATTGATCTTGAATGCATTAGACTCCATTCAGTTACCCACTAAAGTAGGCAAGTGTAAATGTGCAAGTCATAGAAAGCAACAGGATAACAGTAGGAAAGGTAAGGCATGGGCCCATGCATCTGCAAAACAAGCAGCCTCACAGTTGGAAAGTGTTTGTGTGAATGAGGAATGACAAACCTCAGACAGTTTAGATGTAGAAAATTTACAAACAATGCAAACATCAACTACGAAAGCAGAAAAGCCGACGTGGGTATGACGAGGAGCAATCCCTGAACACGGACCGCACATATCCACAGTGATAAAGCCAATATTAACGTCTAATGTATTCAGATATGCGGCTTTGTGGAGCCATGGGTAGAGACATGTCTCAATAGGGGACGGTACATTTGGTTAACAGAATACCCTAACATACGGAATTACGAACCACATACAAACATCATGAGCAGCGTGTCACATTTTCAGTAGATATCATGCACAGGGAGCATTTAAACCGAAGGGTGAGTTTACCTACACCACCATAACTGTTCCGTACTATTTGTATGGAGTTCATACATCTGAATAAATGTGAAGGGAACAAATACTGTTTAGTGATTACACATATATATAATCATAATGGGTAGAAGCATTCCCAACCATGAATCCGGATGCAGCAGCAGTGGCAAAGGTGCCAGTACAATAAAGTATCCCTAGATCTGGCATGCTGTAAAGAAGCTACAGTGACAATAGAACACATGTAGTGAACCAGACAATCACGCAACCTGGGGATTATTTTGTATTTCCATGAATGTAAATTGCATGTACAACCCACAGTCAGCATGACAGCTGGCGGCGTAAAGTGGGATCCCGAGAAATAAGTAGAGGAGGTTGGTGGGTGACATCCAGACGACTTACATGTGCTGTCTACCTCTAGCATTGCTGAGCATGACAACAGTTCCAAATGTAAAGTGCTGCACGCACTTCGAAGTAGTATGTGGAATGGCATATCATGTGCCAGAGTGGAAAGCTGTCATGCCTGCAGAGCCGGAGGTCGATGGCTCATTAGCAGGTGACATGAGAGGATTGTTAACCAATAACACTGTTCTTCAGTTAAAGTCTTTTACAGATAAAGAGCAAACGAAGACGGACGCATAGCTGACACCAGTCTCCTGTGTGCATGTCACTGTTATCCAAAGAACATTATTAGCAAGTGGAAAGTGTGAAGGTCTGTACCAGCTCCTGTTGGCAATGCCTACTGCAGTAAAGTTTGCAGAGAGGTCGTCCTGGGTCCACCTCACATCTTACAAACTGGTAAAGGATATCAAGTCTGATTGACATCTTGTAGCTGATATACCATAGAGCCTGAATCACCCGGGCAAGACTGTATAACAATACAAAGCAACCCCAAAGACATTTCTGTTTGCTGTCCTAATGGTTATACACCTATTAACCATGTTTGTGTTTACTTTACATTTGCTGGGACCTTACCTGCACATAACTACACGGATACAAATACTGATACGTGATGAACTGGCCACAGAGTGTCTTCCACACTTCAACAAATACCTAGGCATGACGTGTGTGCATATACAGACTATGAACACTTTAAATTGCTGTGTTTGTACTGCCACACGTACATCATATGGAGGACTTCCGATGCATGTTGTCCCCTTGGGGATAGATTGAGACTTGTGAATATTTACACTCTGATACAGGTTCTGTGAGATCACAGGACAACGTGGCACTGTACTTACCTGTCACACAAAAAGGAATTGTATGTTATCATAAACATGATACAGTTTCAGTTTGTGGGAGTATTTGTAACATAACTGTGTCTTATGAATGTCATATAACAGCCAAAGATCACAGTACTACTTGTAGCACCATTCATTATCTGTATTGAAACATCATGAGAACAATGTGGAAGGATGTGCAGAAACATCCTGAATTGTATAAACAGTCCTCTGTTAGAGACAGGAAAATGTTACATGCAGAGGTAACCCGCATCAGTAGTAAAGTAGAATATTGTTATGTTGTTTGTGGGAATGGTTACCTGGGAATTGGTCCAGCAGTTGTTATTTGGGTTATCTGGCTCCAGTCACATGACATACTGCACAATTGCCTCTGGGTGCGAAACGTACTATAACACATATAGCTCGAAGAACTGGGAACACAGTCGAGAAACCTAGTAATCCAGTGGGTGAAATGGAAGCTGTTCTGACATTCCAGTCTTCTGCAAGAGATAAAGGAATACCGATTCATATGGACTTGTGTGACAGTGTCATAACCTGGGCTGGAACACTCCCAGCTGGTGGAGTAGTGAAATCAATCAGGGAACAGAGGAAGTTATCAAAACCTGTCGGAGGGATGATGAATGTGACTTTCCACTCTTGAACTTGTGACTGATGAACTGGATGCAATGAGAACTGTTGTGTCACAAAATGTAATAGCACGACTGCACCGTGGCGCCGAGAATTGGTACGCGGCGCGCTTATTAAAGAAGATCGCTGTGTCCAACTACCACATGAAAAGACCAGAATCAACGCCACCTAGAGGTAATACAGCAGGTGTCATCCATGGCGGAACCAGGCCCAAACCCACTGACGAACCATTTCCACAAACCATTTGGTGGATGGGGTCGGTCATACTGAATATCATGATTGCCATTTGTGTTGTTCTACTCATATTGGGAGCATGTGTCTATTATGGATACTTTGCATGTAAGTATTAGTCAGGGACTCTGGCGACATATCTGTACCGAGACTATGTATCAAGACCTGTAGTGGTATTTGTCAATAGAAAATGCAATCCTTCCTGAAATGTACAACAAATTACTTGCCTAGTTAAACGTTCCACAGAGGAAGAGGCTAGGGAATGAAATAATGTTGTATATGTTTCTGGATAGAATAGAAGCAATCAAAGGAGGGAGAATGTTAGCAAAATACATATTTAAACATATATATGACGTGCAACTTTAGAAGCAAATAGTGTATAATGCATATTATTCTATCGTACAATATGGCAGTAGAGCTTATCATGCATGTAATTGCCTGTAGTGTAGCTGCAGTGTGATTGAACCCTGACCCTAGCAGTAACCAGTGCAGCAGGTGTATGTCATTCAGCATTAGTCATCTGCTCGGTTAGAGAATAATACATGTATGTACAGGTATATCTGTCATCCTTCCACTGAGGAGGATAGGCTTGTGAGCTGTAACACAGAGTACAGCTGCTCAGCAAAGAGACAAAGAAACCTAGTAGGAAATGGAGTGAGTACCGATCTGAACAGTGTTGGAACCGTGACAGAGCAGAATTTAACGAAGTACAGTCTAATTGAATATGCGGCTCGCACGGTTGTGCTATCCTCATGGGAAAACATTTAATAAGCATTACCTGAGCACTGTTGTAGGAATACAACGTTGTGGACTCTAGCAATGTAAATGCCTTGTGACTGACCACATCATTAATGTTTGCAAAAGATGATAATATACACAATGCTCATACAGATGTAACATGTATAGAGTACAACAAATGTCTACACATGTACTGCATAGTTCTTTGCCTCCTGCTGCACAGTAGTAAAATGTTATTAACCTCAGCTTCCTGTGTTATTGACTGTCATTTTGAAATATGAATGAGTGTTACAGTTTGATTTAAACAACTTAATTGACAGATGTGTACGTTCTAGCATGGGAATAGGTCAAGCCAACCATCACAATGTCCATGTGTACCACATACAAACAGCCTGTAACACGCAGTAGTAGTGCATGAAGGCATACACGACTGTGGGAATAGTACAGGACATATGGCAGGTGCCAAGTGCAGATGCATGACACAAACCCCAGGATGGGTGTCCCTGCAAAGAGGAACATGTGCCAACCACAACTCCCACAGATGTACTGGCAATAAAAACACATGGCAACCACACAGAAACACTACTGTCCAACACACGACTGCAACGGAGCCTGGTCAAACACCAACATGAAGCATGCACAAACAGGGACTTGTGTAATGTTTGCCTTAACACCCCCCCATAGGCCAAAGAAGAATAGAATGGACATATGCATGTAATGTTGTGAAGGATGTGTGGTATTCCTCAGTATCACAGTGTTAGGGACACAGATCCACTGTCATCAACTATGACGTATGTGCACTGTACACAGCATACCTGCATGTAATACAGAGGACAATCATGTGCCACAGAAATATACACTGGAGAAAGAGTATAGGGGATAGACAATTGTAAATGTGACAAACTATGAATATAGGTTCATATGACCATAGGTACAGGGTAGGCCATCGTCCCAGGTTCAGCCATAACACTACACCATAGTTAGGATGACTTTGCCAACCTTCTGTGCTTCAGATAAAATACTCATGATTTTGCTGTACCTCCGTCAAGCAGTGATAATGATGTAATCCCTGGCATATACCTGCAATTCCCCATCCAATGGACAACATACCCGTGAACAAGGCTAGGAAGGATCTCTGTCTCACATGTACTGTGATGTAGATCCACAGCATTACGAGTGTCTGGGTGATATATGTGTCACTCAAACACATCCCATTAATGACCGTGACAAGGTAAATGTCACCTGCCCTAGTGGTTCTGGGGGATGCAGATACAGTAGGTGAAGCATACACATGACATATGGGTTGACATGGCCACGTATGTCAGGCACAGGTCAACACTAAACAGCAGGTATGTGACGTAATGTGGCAGGGGTCCTACAAGTGGGCCAGCATAACACAAAATGATGTCATCCTGCATCTGTACAACAATTAACCTATGAGGGCTTCCCAGCTGCTGTAGGTGTATGGTCAGATACAGTCTGAATGGGGCAATGTAGTAAATCATAGGTGTAACACGTAATGGGTACAAGGAGACAATGACCTAGCCTGATGTATATGTGAATCCCTGCACAAACAGGTGGGCAATGTAGAAGTCCCACACAACCACGATAGCAACGTGTGTGTTGAATGAATGGTGACCAACAAACTCTGTCCCCTGATCCCTGGTAATCACCCCTGTGCTGAGTGGACAGCCACCTATATGCTGGACAGGGGTGACCTAGTAGTTCTCCACAGGTATGATGTTGCATTACTTAGCATTCAGCTGTGGGACATGTCCCTGACAGCAGATATGCATATCTGGGAGGCGGGTCCCCAGCATATCTGTGTCAGATGTCCGTGGCAGTATGCCACGTCTGTTGCACTCATCTACAAACAATGTTCCCCACAAAACCCTGTGTGTGCCTGTACCGTGGAAATGTAGATGTATGACAGGAGTGGACCCACGGAAGGGCCCCATGGGACACCACTTGCGACAGGCAGTAGGTCTGTCACGCTGCCAGCAACTATGACTGTGTGGGTTGTGTCATAGACAGTTTCCAACACATTCTGTGATGTACGTGTCCACATCCCAGCCAATGGGTTTATCAACGATACTTGAGGGGGGTAATGTGATGAAGGCCTTTGCCAGGTCGAGGTAGGCTGTATGGACTGCAACACCCCCATCAATGGCCTCGGTGACTGTCCTGAAGATTTCACCCATGCCTTAAAGGCATGAACCGCCCCTGAACAAGACAAACCGTGTTGGATGCAAAGTATGTATGTCCCCTATGCAGTCATATACGAGCCGCAGTACGATCCCTCCCCATGTCTTTGCAGATAGGTCACCTCATGGTAATGGGACAGTAATAACCAGGCTCAGTGGAGGCATTGGCCCTGTGACGTGGGACTACAGTTGCCATGCGACACAACCTGGGTACCTTACCTGAGGTGAGGCTACAAAGAAATAGCTGTCCTAACTGTGGGTCTAATACCTCAATGAGATAGTGGAGTACACAGTGGGGTCACCAGCTGGTCTCATGGATGCTATGTCCACTACCCTGGAGAGAGCATGTCCCACCTGTGTGTCACAGAACATTTGTTGACCACAAACCGCTGGTACAGACATCTCCTCATGTGTGGGGAGGGTGTGGAGATGTCCATACTGGACTTGTCAGCCTGTTTGTTGGCAATGTGTGTATGTTGAGTAAACTCCACCTCTTTGTGAACCCAGTCAGAGCATATGTGGGAGTGACCTCCCAGGTGTTGAGCATAGCATCTGATGGTGGTATGATTGTCAGCCAGGTCCATGTAGGTATATCTGTGGAATGTGCCCTGGACCATGGCACGACAGTGTGTAACTCTACACATATGATGACCAAGGGTGTCATACCTCACAAGGTGTCCGCTCCACGTTGTAGTAGCCACCTCCTCGTGTTGTACATCCTGTGTATGGCTGGGGTACACCACACTGGATGCTTGGCATTGGTACAATGAACCACAGTTGGTTAAGTGAATGCCTGGTTCATGCAGTCCTGTAGGTACTGGTAGATGGCAAATGTGATTGAGGCAGTGGCTGCAGTACTGTCGTCCACTGGCTCAGGGTCCTTAAAGGAGACCACAGTAGTGTGCAGAATTGTGTAGTCTGCCTCTGAGCAAGCAATGTGTATGGTAACTGGCAACACTCGCAGCAACGGATGCCAATAGCAGAAGCCAATGTCCAAATAACATAGTTTAACTTCTGCATGATAATATGTCTTATCATACATGTATTGACACGTGTGTGCTAATTACAATTGCAAATGGCCGGTAAGACTGGCCTAAAGCTCCCGTGATGTACACAGTCTGGAGGTGTTGTTCCGATAATAAAGTGGCAATACCACCCAATCGTGACCGCTGGGTATGAAAGTGGTTGCTAACCTGCAACATTGGATGTACACCATTGGGTTCTGGTGTCGGAAGACACGGTTCCTGTAGCACTACACAGTATGGGTAGACAAGCAGACATCCGCGATTGCTCAACACACAGCATCAGTGAAACCCACTGCTCACAAGGACACAGTCCGACAAGCTCTACACTTTACATATGCACAGTGGTGTCCATTGTAGGACCCAAAAATTTGTCTAAAGACAGGAATGCCGCCTTCTTTCATCACCTAACTGAACTCATTGTCATCACAGGTACACATATGCACCGCAAGCGTGTTTAATGTTGCTGATAGCCGTCCATGTAATGCAGCACAGATGCACAGAAATACCCAGGGTACTGGGTCCATAGAACTGCGTCCACATCACAGTCCCGCACACATGACGGATGTGTAATGGGTACTGTAAATTGTTGCAGTCAAGGGATTCTGGGTATGTAGACTCCGGGCTCGGTGTTGTTTCGCAGGCAATCCTTTGTCCCGCCCCGTGGGAGGGATGTGTGCGTAGCACCTGCCTTACATTCCGCTAATAATGCAAACCATCCACTGGAGAATGCTAAATGCAGGTGTGGAATGTGTACAGCCCTATACTAGTGTCCAGTAGGCAATTCTCATGGATGGACACCCGTATGGCCAAGATGGCACCCACAACTGCAAACCCGGGTAAATTACATAGCCGCGGTAAGGCATAACACAGGAAATACACATAGGGACTACAGTTGACATTCCACATACAAAGCCGGACCGTCGTGCCAACACCGGCGTACACAGCACTCAATCTGCCAGCAACAGAATGAGGAGCACCCGCTGCCGTACAGCGGAACAGATGTGCGACCTGTGGAACACATACTAATGGCACACACACAACGTCAAGTAGGATATGTAAATATGGCATTCCCACCTATGAAGACAACATGGTTAAATGAAAACATAGGTAATCAACATGTTCCGGTGGTGTTATATTGGAAATACGGTGACGGATATGTCCCATTGGGATGTCTGAGGTTTATATGAAGCAGTTGCTAACCAGTATCTTTGGATGTATGTCATTTGTTCACAGTACTAAATCACCTGGTTATGTAGCACCATGTAGACTGGGTAGTGAAACAGACATCCGCGATTGGAACATACACCAGCAGTGAAAAGCACTGGGCAGGTGGACACAGTCCAGCAACATCTAACTTGACATATGCACATCGGTGTCCATTGTAGGACCCAAAAATTCTATTCATGGAATGCCTGCTAGCTTCCTGCATTACTCACGTGATCTCATTGTCGTCACCACGTCACAGGTACACATATGCACCGGAAGCGTGTTCAATGTTGATGATAGCTGTCCATGAAATGCAGCACACATGCACAGAAATACCCAGGGTGCCGTGTCCATAGAACTGCGTCAACATCACAGTCCCGCACACATGAAGGATGTGTAATGGGTACTGTCGACTGTTGCAGTCAAGGGAGTCTGGGTATGTAGAATCTGGCCTCGGTGTAGTTTCGCAGGCAATCCTTTGTCCCGCCCCGTGGGAGGGATGTGTGCGTAGCACCTGCCGTACTCTCCGCTAATAATGCAAACCATCTACCGGAGATTGCAAATTGCAGGTGTGAAATGTGTGCAGCCGTACACCAGTGTCCAGTAGGCAATTCACATGGATGGACAAGCGTATGACTAAGATGGCACCCATAACTGCAAACCCGGTGGAATTACACTGCCGTAGTAAGGCATTACACAAGTAATACACATAGGGACTACACTTGACATTCCCCATACAACAAACACAGACAACCAGCCGATGAAGTCCAAAGCAAAGACGAGGTACTGTAGACACCGTCAGTGACCACCCAGAGAACACCAGTAATTAAATGCAGTCACCATAGTTTACTGAAGCTCTTTTCGTCTGCTTCATAAGCAGACTTATTCAGAATACATACAATGCAGTCCAACCTACTACATGTAAAACCCTTAATTGGTCAGTAAATTAGATGTGCTAGGTATTACTTACATGCCTTAAAGGCAAACAAGCAAACAAACATTACTTGGGTTACAGATTCCACACAGTGAGGACATCAGACATTGCTTCGAAAGGTACATTCTTCATAGAGAAATAGAAATATATGTATATATATGAAAGATGAACCAACATAATGTTTTCCAAATGTCTGACTGTGTAAGCTACATATATATGTTCTACGGACTGTGCCAATATATTAGAAGAACTGCAGACACCTAGTAATATAAATGAACCATAATATACACAGATAAACCGTATGATTATGACTAATGTAAAATAGACCAACGAAATGTAAAGATTCACAATGTGGTAATGTAAATATACATTTAGAAGGTTACTTAAATAAATCAATTCAGACATCCATGTCATAATACTAACAGAAGGCCAGCGAGGTGCCTGCCCTCACATGTACTGGGATGTTGTTCCACAGCATAGTGAGTGTCTGGGTGATGAATCTGTCCCACCAACACGTTCTATTAATGACAGTGTCAAGGTGTACGTCACCTGCCCTTGTGGTTCTGAGGGATCTAACCTCTCTAGGTGAAGCATACTCATCAGATCTGGGTTCGACATGGCCTTGTATGCCAGGCACAGGTCACCTCTGTGCAAGTGGTATGCAACTGTATACATCTGTAATTCTTTCAGTTGGTCAGTATAACACATATTCCTGAGACCCTGCATCTGTTTGTCGATGAACTGTTGGTGCCTTTCCAGCTGCTGCAGGTGTCGGGTCAGATACATTCTGAATGGGGCATTGTACCCAATCATAGGTCTAATGAGTGATGAGTACAAGGGGACAATGACCTCCCCTGATCTAGATGTGAATCCCTTCATGATGATGTGGGCAATGTGGAAGGTCTACCTAACTACGTTAGCAACGTGTGTGTCTAACGAACGGTTAACAACCCGGGTCCCCAGATCCCTGGTAACTCCCTCTGTGCTCAGTGGATTGCCACCTATATGATAGCTAGGGGTAACCTTGTTCTTCCCGAAGGGTATGACTATGCATTTCCTGGCATGTAGCTGTAGGCCATGTCTCGGCCACCACTCCTCCACATCTGTGAGGCACTCCTGAAGGATATCTGTGCAGATGTGTGTCTGACTATGGCACCCAGTTTGCAGTCATCTGCAAACATTGTCACCCATAACCCCCCTGTGTTTGCTTGTACTTTGGAATCGTAGATGCTGAGAAATAGTGGACCCAGGACTGGGCCCCATGGGACGCCGCTTGTGACTGGCTGTGAGTATGACATGGCGCCAGCAACTATGACCATGTGTGTTCTGTGACTTAGCCAGTTTGCAACCCATATGGCGATGTATGGATATACGTTCAAGATGACGGGTTTATCACTGATACCCGAGGGTGGTATTGTGTCAAAGGCCTTTGCCAGGTTGAGGTAGGCTGTATGGACTGCTTTACCCTCATCAATGGCCTTGGTGACTGATCCTACAAAGTCAAACACGTGTAAAAGGCATGATCTGACTTTGACCAAGCTAAACTGGGGTGTATCCAAAGTATGCGAGTCCCCTATGTCTTTATCTATGAGTTCCATTATGATCCCTCTCCATGGCTTTGCAGATAAGGCTTGTCAAGCTAATGGGATGGTAATAACCAGGGTCAGTGGAGGCACCATCTATGTGAAGTGTGACTACAGTCTCCTTGTGCTACTACTCGGGTACGTATCCTGAGGTGAGGCTAAGATTAAACAGCTGTCCTAAGTGTGGGTTTAATTCCCCATAGAGTTCATGGAGTACACAGCTGGGACACCATCTGGTCCCATGGATGCTGTGTTGACTGCCGTGGAGACAGCATTTCCCACCTGTGTGTTACAGATGTTCCAGGATCGGCAAGTCTCAGGTATAGATAACTGTCCATGTGGGGGGGAGGGGGGGAAATGTTAGCACTGAACATGTCAGCCAGTATGCTGGCAATGTGTGTAGGTTCAGTCATCTTCACATCATTGCGAACCCGGTTTGAGCATATCTGGGAGTGTCCTCCCAGGTGTCCAACATAGCTAAAGATGGACTTATGAATGTCTGTTGAGTCCTTGTTAATTTCTCTGTTGAATTTCCCCTGGATGATTTCATGACAGCTTGTAGTTCTTCACATATAATGAGCAAGGGTGTGTTATCTTACAAGTATTCCGCTTTAACCTGTACTATCTACCTCCTGTCGTTGTAGAGCTAGTTCATGGCTGGGGTACACCAGACTGCATGCTTGTCTGTGGTACAAAGAGTCTCAGTTTTGTATGGGATTGCCTGATCCATACAGTCCTGTAGGTGCTGGTGGAAGGCATATGTACGTGATTCAGCGGTTTGAGTGATGTTCACCACTGGCTCAGGGGCCTTAAAGGAGACCACAGTAGTGTTCAGAAGTGTGAAATAGGCTTTTGAGAAAGGCATATGTATGGTAACCGGCACCACTGTACACATGGAACATCATGGCAATACACCACGGCTGGATGTGGGTAATGCTGGACATACCCACGGCAGACGTGGCGCGTTCCCGAGGCCGATGCCCGAGGGACCACACACATAGCCGGCCTCAGGCATAGGCCAAGTAGGCAGCCGTCTAGGGCGTTGCTCTACTCGGGGCACCTCTCCAGACATTGTTTGGTGTAGGTAGACCAGCAGGGGGGTAACGGGTGATGTTGCGGTGGCAACCTCTGCCTAGGGCACCACTTAACCTAAGGCCACTCTTCCCGTGGGTAATGCAGCAGTACCCACACCCAGACGCGGGTCATTGCTAGTATGGCATATCATCTATGGCAAGAAACCATATATTCCCAGACATAATGGCACAGCATAATGCCTGTCCGCCGACCAAACGCAGACATACGTCACCCGCGGCGGTGCGGACGTACTGCGCGAGATGTCCATTACCAATG
Organism: Protopterus annectens; assembly: GCF_019279795.1. Taxonomy (NCBI): domain Eukaryota; kingdom Metazoa; phylum Chordata; order Ceratodontiformes; family Protopteridae; genus Protopterus; species Protopterus annectens. The sequence continues at coordinate 926,101,991 of NC_056725.1, read as the reverse complement.
TCGACATTGTCTCGCTTTGTGAAACAAACTCCACATAGCGATTCAATACTAAACAGCGACGGAGAACCCGATGTCCCCGTGGCTGAGCTGTTCACGCTGTTCCCCAATCTTAAATGTGTGTAGCACAGCAGAACCGGCCCAAACCAAACAACGGACATGTCTGTGGCTCAGTGAAAGCCGTCACGCAATGGTAAACCCATGTAATATTGCGACACAGGTCATACATACCGAGGGTTAGTAATGGAAATAGGTACGTTCGACCAGACCGTGTGCAATTAGTATAACAAGATCTACAACGGGTACACCGGCCAATCGGACACGGTTATGAATAATTGGGGTGACATGGTACCATAGACACGGACAAAACGTGCCCATGTGACTCATCTAACATTCGTACACGGTCAGGGCAGTTCCGTACACTGGGCGGACAAGACCAAACCCAAAGCACCACAGCAACACCCTGACAATCAAAGGCCTGTATGCGTAGGGGATATAAGCACCTGTCATCTGAACATCCCTGCGGTCATGACATATGCATCCTGGGCCATGAGCGAGGGGGAATAAGGAATGTTTAACATGCAGTACCGCACCTTTCCCAGCAGGAGAAAGGATGCCTGTGACGTGCGTGACTGCGGGGGGGTGGGATATGTAAATGTACTTAAGTACCATGGGTATGCATATTAATGACACCGAGCAGCTAACGTGTAGTGGTCACAGTAACTGGCAAACGTGAATGCAGTCACGTTTGAATTACGACTATGGAACATATAGATGTGAACGTGTACGTAATGCGTCCATGCTGCAAAGACTGTTACATGTATAAAGTTGTGAGTGCGTTCTGCACACGTCCGTCAACCGGATCGGACATATGTTACCGGAATAGTCACAACTAACACATAACACGTATCCACACAGACCCAGTAAACATTTATAAACAGAATACGGATATGCATGTGCGCCTGCGCGTAACCCACAATTAGGAATTGCGAGTGTGCGTGTGCGTGTGTGATCCACTGGAAGCAGGGAAGGTTAAGGATGTGTCCTCCACTCATTTACATTCATAATTGTACAATATATGCTTAAATAGTACTTACTGATTCCATGCTTTGGAATCGTAATGCTACAATTATACACATTGATATAAAATATCCTGATCAACACACTACATTCTAAGGTTTACTCACAACAGTTATCAACTATTTTCAAGATACTGATTGTATTGACCGATACCGTATTTATATTAACACATTGTTGTCGTATTATTGTTTCCATGAAGTAATGTATGCAACACTGATTTGTATATGTCACGTCATAATCAAGACCTGTAGCACTGTCCACGTAACTATGAGCAGGTTTATTGATTATTTGACTTTAAACTGACTGTGAAGGAAGTGTATAAGGGACAACTATGTAATGCATTTCGTGCTCCGCCGATGCCCCATGTTAGTAGGTGACAGTGCTCCGTACCGTTTGACTGTGGAGTCTATCGTTTTTGTCATTGTCTGTTTTGGCCGATATATGTTCAATAATGTCGTTTATGAAGATGGGCAGGACGCAAGGATTGCTATATTTCCGCTCACTGGCACGTGGATATAGATAGGCCAAGTAATACATAATATGGGTAGTCAAGCAGACATCCACGATTGGGGAACATACAGCGGCAGTCAATACCACTGGCCAGATGGTGACATTCCAACACGTTCTACACTTTACATATGCACATCGGTGTCCATTGTAGGACTCCAAAAATATATACGTTTACACCTTTACATGCCGGGATCGTCCAATCAGAGTACCAGCCGTGACTACGGCACAGCTAGACATATGCACCACCAGCGTGTTTAAGGTTGATGATACCTGTCTATGAAATGCAGGACATATGAACAGAAGTCCCCAGATTGTCGTGTCCATAGAAGTACGTCCACATCCCAGTCCCGCACACATGAAGGATGTGTACGCGCCGTGGGGTTGCAGCCATGGGATCCTGGGTATGCAAAATGGGGCTCGGTGTTGTTTGGCAGATAATCCGTTGTCCCGCCCCATGGGAGGGCTGTGGGTATAGCACGTGCCTTACTCCCCACTAAGGATGCAAAGTATCCACTGGGTAATGCTAAAAGCAGGTGTAAAATGTGTTCAGCCCTACATCAGTGTCCAGTAGGCAATTCCCATGGATGGACAAGTGTATGACCAAGATGGCACCTATAACTGGACACCTGGTGGAATTACACAGCTGCGGTAAGGCATAACACAGGAAATACATTAGGGACTACAGTAGACACTCCCCATACAAAGTCAGACCGCCGTGCAAATCCCGGCGTACACAGCAGCCAAGGTGCTAGCAAGTATGTGGGGATCACCCGCTTCCACTCGGCGGAACATACGGGCGACCTGTGGAACACATAGTCATGGCACACCAACAACGTCAACTAGGAAGGTCATACTATGGTTAAAATATGGCGTTCTCACACATAAATAACATACTGTCATGAATAAATAGGTTCTACATGTACCGGCTGTGTTATAATGACAATACAGTGGCGGATAGTTCACAATGGTACCTCTGAGGATTACTTAAAGCAGTTGCCAACCTGCAGTACTACAGTAACACCATATGGGTAAATTGTGGAAGGACACGGGTTCCGTAGCACTACATAATATGGGTAGGCAGACAGACATCCGGGACTGGGGAACATACGGCAGTCAAACTCACTGGCGAATGGACACAGTCCAACATGTTCTACACTTTACATATGCACATCGGTGTCCATTGCAGGACCCAAAATTACTCCTTAAGTAAGTGTGGGCAGCATAGTGTGAACCGGAAGAGGTGACAGCCGTGACTACGGCACAGGTAGATATATGCACCACAAGCGTCCTCAAGGGTGATGACAACCGTCCATGAAATGCAGGACATATGAATAGGACTCCCCAGGCTGCTGCGTCCATACACGTGCGTTCACATCCCATTTCCGCACACATGAAGGGTGTGCAAGGGGTACTGTCGAGGGTTGCAGACATGGGATCGTGGGTATGCAAAAATGGGTGTCGGCGTGGATTGGCAGATGATTCATTGTCCTGCCCCGTGTGCGGGACGTGGCCATGGCATATGCGTTGCTCCGCAATAATAATGCCGATCATCCACCGGAAATGGAGAATGCAGCTGTGAAATGTTTACAGCCCGATACTAGTGTCCAGTAGGCAGTTCCCATGGATGGACGAACGTACGGCCAAGATGGCACCCATAGCTGCAAACCTGGGGGAATCCCACAGCTGTTGCAAGGCATAACCCAGGAAATACAGATAGGGACTACAGTAGACACTCCCCATTCAAAGTCAGAACGCTGGGCAGATACCGGCGTACACAGCACTCAATCTGCCAGCACATCACTGGAGATCACACGCTTCCATACAGTGGAACAGATGGGTCACCTGTGTAAACATACCAATGGCACAATCTCAACGTCTGCTGGGAATGACATACGATGGTCAAACTATGGCGTTGCCACCAATGAAAGACATCCTTTCGTGAATTAATAGGATTGATGTCAATAGACCATGGCAAACACCCAATGAACAGGAAAGACTTGCTGGCACCCTATGGCCACAAACCATGTCACACATAGGTAGATGGAACAGTCAACTTAAACATTTCGTCCACGACACGTCGCATATGGTATCCAAAGGTACTTCATAGACATGTATGCGCTATCACCTGTTGGCCCCGTGAGACTTACATAACATGGAAGTATCCAGGCTTTAAATGTCCACCCTTACACTTCCATTTGTCACTTTCTATGCGAACAATGAACATGTAGCCACAGCATAGAAAGCACAGACGCACTGCTAACGAAACACACACATGTCAACATCACAGACAGCATACTATGAACACACGTATTACATGATATTGTACTATGAAACACAAACAAACCAGCAACCTGCTGCAAGAATAGTCCCCGTAGTTCGACACAACACAAGTCTTCGTAACATTTAAACAGTTTATTAAAACATGCAACGTTTGCGTTGTTTCCACAACGTCTGCAGAAAAATGCAGTCTAAGAATGTTCACAATCAACAATGTGAGTCTTAACAAGATTTTAAATATCACACTGTTGATTGTGAACAGTTTAAGAACTTGCTTTTTCAGATGAAGTTGCGAAAGCAACGGAAACACACACTCACACGGAAGGGACGGGAGATGAACCTACGCCTATCTACATGAACTCACTACAGTATGAAGCATTTACAGAACGCGCTACCGAGTTTACTGAAGTGAGCGCTGTCAGAGGCATACTTGTAGGCTGGTGACGTCACCCGCAAAACAATAGTTGGCAATAGCCAAGGTATGTGTTGCGGAGCATCTTAAAGCATGTTCATTCACAGAGGCAGCTGGGAACACACACACACACACGGAAGGGACGGGAGACGAACCTACGCCTATCTACATGACCTTACTACAGTATGAAGCATTTACAGAACGCGCTACCGAGTTTACTGAAGTGAGCGCTGTCAGAGGCATACTTGTAGGCTGGTGACGTCACCAGCAAAACAATAGTTGGCAATAGCCAAGGTATGTGTTGCGGAGCGTCTTAAAGCATGTTCATTCGCAGAGGCAGCTGGGAACACACACACACACACACACACACACACACACGGAAGGGACGGGAGACGAACCTACGCCTATCTACATGACCTTACTACAGTATGAAGCATTTACAGAATGCGCTACCGAGTTTACTGAAGTGAGCGCTGTCAGAGGCATACTTGTAGGCTGGTGACGTCACCATAAAACAATAGTTGGCAATAGCCAAGGTATGTGTTGCGGAGCGTCTTAAAGCATGTTCATTCGCAGAGGCAGCTGGGAACACACACACACACGGAAGGGACGGGAGACGGGACCTACGCCTATCTACATGACCTTACTACAGTATGAAGCATTTACAGAACGCGCTACCGAGTTTACTGAAGTGAGCGCTGTCAGAGGCATACTTGTAGGCTGGTGACGTCACCAAGAAGACAATAGTTGGCAATAGCCAAGATTTGTGTTGAGCGCTTAAAAGCATGTTCATTCGCAGAGGCAGCTGGAAACACACACACACAGAGAGACACACACACACACACACACACACACACACACGGAAGGGACGGGAGATGAACCTACGCCTATCTACATGAACACACTACAGTACGAAGCATTTACAGAGCGCTACCGAGTTTACTGAGCAGAGCTGTCAGGAGGCATACCCCACGTGGGTGGTATCATTTGCAGAGGCAATGCGCCCGATCGTGAGTTAGGTCAGAGTGCGCAGTCACGCAGCCCGTTACCATCCCAAGGTCGCCGTACAGTAACACGTTAGTGCTGCAGTCGGGAATACCAGGTAACTACTGATCAGTACATCACTGCCTACTGGGCATGCTCAGACACTTAGACTCGGCACAGAGCAGACATGCATACACATGGCGCGACGGCATGGGTGGCGTAATGTGGACCGTCGTGTGTGTCCAGCCACACAACAGAAACCTGGCCATGCCACAGACATGGCCGTTGCATCGGGGAATATCTAGGTGCAATTAACCATGTGTAGGACAGGCCTACAGTTTGTTGCATGCTACAGACAACCCTCCCAAACACAGGCTACCTGCACAGATGTCCTGAGGACACTGGTGAGTGGGCATGCTCTCACAACAGCACCGTATTGGGTGACATGAACCACCCATACATAGACTGGGAACATCAGCCATGGCACAACACACTACGCCACCGGTCATAGGTGTTCTCACACCTGGCCACTGTTAAACAGCCATGCACCATACATACTAGGGGGGGATGTCTGACAGTTCTGCCCATCACACATGGTGAGGATATGCCCCACACAGGATGTACAGCCCTCAATGGTGATGCCAGACCGTATAGTGGATCCACTGGTCATCCACATCCTGTAACCAACACCGGCATGGGGGACCTAAGTGATGACCTCTCCACAACAAACCACACACATCATACGACCGGTGTGGTACCCTACAAGTCCTCCATGCCAGTGTTGACCCAGGCCAGACCGGCAACCGCCTAACAAATGCATTCTCAGAGCACCCACATGCATGTCTGCAACAGGCAAACATGATAACATCAGGACCTTGTCCACCACAGGTAGGCACATGGTGTGGTGGACCCCAGCCACTGACTAGCTGTACATCAACAGTTGGAGCTAATACATGACAGAGCAATGTCAATACCAGGGAAACCATCTCCCATTCATACCGGCGTCACCATACGGCCACACATACAATCATCCACGGCCGCTTGTGGGAGTGGTACTGCAGAGGGCACATGAGACAACCATAGGGCCTTCCTTAACTGTGGTAAGGACATGGTTGGGGGCACACTGACTTGGCTGGAAATGGTCCAGAATGGTACAACGGTCACTGCACCCACAGACATTGTCTGCAAACCAGCGGACATCTTCCATGCATACATCCCACCCCCCCCCAAGAGGGGACATATCCATCCCACCAGAGTGTAGCCTCCCAAACATCTCATATGGCCTGGAATGATCCCATATCTGTATGGCGGGTGACACAGCACCACTGGGCACCGATGGTGTCCCTGGCTGTGTGCTACCCATCCTCATTGAGGGCCTCGGCCCACACATGCGGCCACTGTGTCATGTTAGCTTTACTATGGGCTATGTCCCCAATGGACGTCATATGGCATCTGTGGTCCCACTATGCCAGGGTAGTGCTCTTATGGACTGTAGACAGCCACACCCTATCCGCTTGACAAGCCTTGTCTGCAAAGCTGTGGGGAGGTCCATACAGGTGCCCATGGATACAGACAGCGGTGTACAGCCAATACCGGAACATACCCACAACAACATAGTCAAGGGCGGATCCTGCCTCCCGAACCTGCCCGTCCTGTCTGGAGTGGTCACCAAGGCCATTGATGGGGATACGTGGGTTTGCACACAGTACCATGACCTGGTGGGAGCATTCAGAGCACACTACACATGGGACTCATGGAAAGGCTCGCCAGCATACATGTGTGGACATATGTCGCCCGATGCTTCTCAGAAAGGTTGGAGGTCACACCACACATGGTTGGTGTTCCTGGTGCCTTGTCACACTCATATCTGGTCTCCAGTGGAGGCCCACAGGACTCAGTCCTGGGCCCCCTGCCATATGGCATTCGACCTTCCACTGTGCATGCAATCATAGGGGGATTGTGGCAGACAAGGTATGCAGATGACAATGCACCGGCCACCATACCCAACACCCCATGTGACACGGACATCCACCTAGGGCGTCATAGACATGGATAAGTGGTGCCAGAGCCATGGCCTGCTACTACATGCCAGAGAAGGTGCAGACCTACCCAGTGTGACGGACATGTTCGGCCCAATGTCACATGTAGGTGGTAAGCCATTCTAGATGGTGGACATGTTAATGGAAATGGCTACGACACCTGTCGTTAACATCTGTCAACACACACAATGGCAATGTGGGTGTGAAGACATTCCACTGTGGCCTCCTGGTCTGAAAGGAATCACATCGACATCAGGGGTGTTCATTGTACCCCTGTACACATCACACACCAGAGCAATGACTGCGTACATTGGCACATCTGGCCTGTAGCTAACCTGACGCCTGCAGCACTCGGGAGGGCCGCAAACGCTACACAAGGCGGGGATGACGGTGCTAGGACATGTGTCACAAGCTGCACGACCAAGGGGACTCTGGCTGTAAACCTTCACAGCACATCTGCTCTGTGGTGATCTGTGCCTGGCATACACGGCCATGTCTGACCTGGGTGACATGGGCATATTCCACTTCCTAGGCTCCAGGCAAACACGGGCACAGAAGCGACTGTCACACACATCACCACAAAGTTGAGTGTGACGTGCTGGGGGAACAGGGTCAATGGCCGGAGACCCCCTACAAGACGTAGAGGAGTGCCAGCCCATGTGAAGGAAAGGCACTGATTGCCTTAGTCCAGGAGTAATACTGAGGTGTGGATGTGTGGATATAGTTATGCACCAGGCATCATCTGTGTGTCAGTGCTGGACGAGGGACTGGGGACTGATGGATGTGGCATCCCCATCCTGAGGGGTGTTAGCAGCCACACACGGTCATGCTAGGTCCACACATGTGATAGGGCACATACCCTGTTATGTACATGTGCGCCTATGTTCCTATGTAGGGGTCCATGCCGAGAGCGGGTACCTGTGCTATGCTGATGTTGCCAGACATGCCTGTGGGTACCCCACGACTACGCGTGGGGAACTAATTACAGTGCTCCCAGTAGGCACATGCAAGTACACCATCATTGTCATACGGGTTAACGGAACCAACATGGTGCTACACATGTAACCACCACACATACTGTGTACACAGATCAATGAATGCTGCACCTGTCCTGCATGGTATGTCTGCTGCATGATGTTAGTGCACAACCCACATCACATACACACCTGTCACCAGCCATACACACACACCACAACATACACATCACGTACTATGCGGACACAGGTATCACATACACCTCTCACTATCTTGTCCACCCTGTGCATCAGAATATGTTTGCATAACCATGCACTGATGGTGTAGCTCACAGTTATGTGGCAGAGACTTCATCATATGCACAGGGTGATATGTGCCACAGGCATAGGCTGTACCAATGGATGACATCATGTGTGTGTGTAAGGGCCTGTGCATTGACTGGGCATGACTGTGTACATTGCATGTGGGTGTGGTGGAGCCCTACAGTCGTGTTTGCTGTGTGTGGGTTTGTGTGTACACAGTTCAGTAATCTGTGATGCCTACACGGGGTATGCTTGGCAGCCCCAGACTGTACAGTGCAGGTGTTACGGCTCACTGTGTCCGCCTGCTGCGATGTGACCCGGGCCTGCCTGGGGTCGCACGGGCACGACCGGGTGTAGGTACAGACAGTCCACTCTCCGATGTCACATGTCCACTGGAAACGTGCCCACGCCGGGGCCGTCCAGGGCCACGTCCACGTGGCCTGCTCTGTCCTGGTGTGGTTGGTGTAGTAGCAGCTGCACTGCTGCTGCTACCAGCACTGGGTGGGCGGGCATGGGAGGTGGCACGCACACGCTGACCTGCACCAAGTGGTGTTGCTGGCCTATGCCCACGTGCCCTATGCCTCACCCCTACCTGGCGTTCCTGCACGGACAGCCCACGCTCAAGGATGGCCATGCCTCGGTCGAGGATACCAGCCATCTCACCCAATCTCCTATCCAGAACATCAGCAAGATGCTGTTGGGCATTCGCCAATGCCTGGATGTTGTCATTCAAGGAACGGATTGCGGACCTCTGCAGCCTCTGCCCTTCCTGGTTCTGCCGTTCGGCACGTGCCTGCGCCGCCATTACAGTCTGGAACATGCGTCTGGTTATACCAGCTGCTGCACCCTGTACGGCAGGTGTATGTCTAGCGGTGCTGCCCCAACGAGCAGCACCTGCCACATGCCTGCGTGGCACTGCACCAGTCATTACACTGGCAACATCGTGTGTACCCACACCTTCTGCAGCCACCACACATTCCTGCTCGATGCCAATAGACGCTGACTGACCGTCATCTATGGGCAACGGTGTTGGGGTATGTGTCGGCATCCGAACCGTGTTCAGGGATGAAGGGGACGTAAGTGTGATGTTATCCAATGGCACAGTGTGTGCCTGTGATGACCCTGCCTGTGCCTCATGCACATGGTCATCCCCACTAGTATCTGTGGGGACACTAGCATCAGCTTGACGCAGGAGGGGAACTCACCTACAGCACCTGTCAATACAAAGGCATACCGTCAGTTACACACACACACACACACACACACACACACACACACACACACACACACACACACACACACAGACATCATGCATGTGATATTGCAGGTGGCATGCAGCATTCACACACCACAGACCAGTGAATGTAGACCAGACATTCCTAGTGGCAGTATGCACACTGCCCTGGTGGGAACAGTACAACAGGCAGGTTTCTTTTAGTAGGCATGCAGTACACACATTCATGGTAGTTTGCATGCATCACCGTGATACACCGTGTGGCCACGGGCGAGTTGACAGTACACATGTCTGCCGACACTATGTCATGTACACCGCAAACATGTGTGGTATCATGTGGACATGTGACAATGGTGTCCCACCGCATGCACCACATCACAATGGCTGTCATGGTGCAGTGTTATGTGTACAGTCCACAGATACAATGTATGGTTAACAGGGATGTCTGTGCAGGTGCGGTTGGTGTGAGCTGTGTACATAGCTGTACAGTGTGGAGTGCGGGTACTGTGCCACTGCACAGTAGCAGGACACAGTTATGTTTCCGTGTGATGCGTGACCTGGACGCATTACATTGCCATGTCTGTCAGTCAGTTAAAGCCGCTCAGCAGCACGTATGTGGTGGATATTGGAGGCACCTGTAGTAGCTGTGGAGAGGCATTCCATGTCAGTGGTGTACTACATCGGATGTCCAGGGGGGCCACTACAGTGATGAGCCCACTATGTGTGTACAGGGTGCAACGGTGACTACCCACTGTGGATGTACTGTGTGGAAACATGCCTGTAGGTATCGACCATGGCCTTGTCTGTCTGGGTCATTGACAATTGTGTGTGGTGGACATCGTGCACATGGCCCTGTGGTGGCCCATGTGACATACAACCATAGTAGTGTAAGGTGTCACATTCCCTACAGATATGTGGACAGTGTGGATGTGTGCTATGTCGTGCATAGGTCATGTCATGGTGTGACAATGTAGCAGCCAGACATCCACGTGCATGGGACATGGCATGTGCCATGTCACAACGTGTGCACCCGATGCAGGGGCATAGGTCACATTGGTAACACCTGTGCTCTGGCAAGATCACAGCTCACTATGTGGTACTGTGTGCATACTGCAGAGGCATACCGATGCATACTACACATGCAGCCATTGTGGAACACCTACACCATTGTATGCATAGCTGAATGCACGTGACACACCAATAGGCCGTGTGGTGTCATGCCACTCTAATGGTTGTATCTACTGTACATGGGTGGTGTGTGTGTCGGGTGGTGCAACCTGTATACCGTGACTGGGGCACACACAGGTGTGCATGTCATGCATGGACACATGGGGAATATCAATACACCATATCATGCCTTTGACTAGCAACAGACTTACCTGCAACAGACCCTTGTGTTTGCGACACGCCAGACGTACCTGTAAAGGGATGACACAAAGGTATACACATTATCCATTACTATCGCCACAGTCAGCAGTGTGCATGTCACATCATGCGTCTGTGAGTTAGCATGTGCTATGCACATGTCTGCTAACACAACATAGCATACTGTAGTATGCGTCTTGTGTGGCCATATACCTGGCATGTATGGCTATATTATGTGTTGTACTATGACACCCACCCCCACATCACTTATCATACAAACATGCAACCCTGACTTACCATGCAGCTCCAAGCTCATAGTTCGGGAGACACCCACCTCCACGATGGACGCATGGGTTTCTGCGTGTTGTTCCGTGGGTGTCCCCAGACTGGCCAGGAGCTCCTCCGTGGCTGTGAGTGGGGGCTGGGTTGGTGGCCCACCACCTGTCCCACGTTGTTGTCTGGCGATTGCAGCAGCACGCTGTCTTGCAAGCCGGATCAGGTCTGTGCAGTGCCTGCGGATCTGCTGATAAGTGCGGTTGTATCCGCCCAGGCTGTTCACCCTCCTGCACATCTCCTCCCACATCTCCTGTCGTTCCTGTGCCTGCTGTGGCACATGACTAAATAACATGTTATGATTACTATGGAGGTATGGTATGATCACCTCCTCCTCCTGTCGACTGAATGCAGGAAGCCGGGATCGTGGCATTATCTGTAAGACATAATGATGGTGGCAGGTCACATTTACACTGCTGTGCTGGCATACTGTTGGAGATACATTGCTATGACAGGTACGACATCTGCACAGTAATCTGTGAAAGGCATCGTGGCAGTGACACAGCCGATGTGTTGTCTTCACACCAGTGAGCAGTGTGTGTCACATCATATCTGTTTGCCACCCCATCACACTGTACACGCACCATGTAGATGTTAGCCAGCTGTGGACATGTGTACCTGGCTGCACCTGTGTCCATATCACTGGCATAGGTCCCCATGTGATGTCGGTGCTGCTGTTCACCTGGACGCTGTGTATATGTCAGTACACATCACGTCTGTAGCCATTGTGAACGTCAGCAGTGGCACTGTACACATACACATGGACACCTGCACATGCATGTGTCGTGCCATGTACATCCACACAGCACTGTACGGGTGTTGGACAACTTGCCACAGCTCACCTGTGTTGCACATGTGATAGACATAGGGCAATGTGTAACCATGACACATTAGCAGGACAGGCCATGCATAGCATGTACACACACACATTGTCCAAAGCATCACACAGCACCTGTGACACCACAGGGTGCATCACCGCCACATTACTGCTGTGTATGGTTGATAGTGAGAGTGCCTTTTGTCCATTGCACCATGTAGGACTGTGATAGCTCATGCAGCCTTTCTGGGCAGGTCTCCATGGTATGGCAGGGTATGCCACATACATGGCACTGGGTTGTGATCCACCTGGGGGTTTACGATATTGGCAGGGTGGCTGTCCATTCCATATGTCAGTGCTATGTGTATATGGACATTCAACATGTCTATCGCCATGGTGTGGACACTGGCCTCAAGCGAGGTATGCTGCACGCTGCTTGCTGAGGGTGTGTCTGGTGCATGCAGGTATCACACATCCATGCATACACTGTAACCCTGGCAGGTGCTATGTGCTGGGATATTGATCAACACAGTGCTGTATGTGGACACACACCGCTATCCCATGCACATGGATGGTTGCCTGCACCGATGTGGGTACCACATATGTGTACATCCAGTGCCTGCTGCCACCCCCATGTCTGCTGCTGCACTACACACCGCCATCCCTCCCTCTGTGAATGTGGTGTTGGGCACGGCATAGGTATCCATGTATGGGGACAGGGATGTACACATAGCAGGGTCACTGATGGTATCGTCGATCAGACCATATGCGTATGACACACCCCTCGCACATATGACACATTCATATTGTTGTTCACAACAGTGACACAGCTATATTGCTATGCCGGAGACATTCACAGCCATACATACACAGATGCATGCACGTCCATCTGTGGCATGGCCTGGACTATTGGTGTGGTTCGGCACATTACATGTTTGACTGCAGCTGGCACAGACCTACTGTGCACATGTCTACACGGTAAGCCTGTTGTACAGTAGGCATCTGTGATGTGCTGTGCACATGTCATATCTGCACATTTGGGTGGTGTCCATCGGTCCACGGGCCAGTGGTGGGACACACAGGGATGTTGCTGAACATATATGCATGCAACCCTGTACAGCTGTAACACTAGCCTCTCAGATGCTCATGTGTGGTGGACGTGAACACCGTACACACACATGTGGTTGTGGCCTGCCGGCCATACCCATCTCCTCCTGTGGGTTGCTATCATCCCACACACTCCTTGTATTGTATGTTCAGGCTATGGACCTATGTGGGGCTTGTGTGCATGCAATACGATACTATATGCCTTTGCACCCATCACAGACAATGTCACACAGGTACACCGGCAGCCGTACACATCACAGATTGTTGTCAGCACGACACATGTGGTACACACATAACACATCTCCTGTGGGACATGGTCATTTGTACAGGCATGTCCAGTAGTCACATACCACAGCTACCCCTACATGACGGCTATCCAGGACATGTGTGTGTACAGCTACTGTGACATGTACACGAGCAATGCCCCCCTACCTACATCACATGGTACTACCTGTGGAGTATGTGTGTCTGCATCCATGCTATGGCCATAGATGACAATTGTAGATCAATATGTGCAACATACCTCATTGGGGGTTGTCATGTGCACATGTTCCATGTGTCAATGCATTGTTTGTGTCTGTTGGGCGGTCATTGTTGTGCATGGTGTACATGGCTGACATAGCGTACTGTGTCTGATTCCAGGTACTTCATTGGGCTACCAGCATTGTACATTTCTACAGCACATTCCAGCCATCATGTAGCAGGCTTAGATGACAGTGGGAGGTGTTCCGCCATGTGCACATATGTCACACAGTACGAGGGTGACTGACACACATTGTCAGGACTGGGTTCTGACTGCTGTGGATGTGTGTACTGGTGTTGACAACCATGACTGCACCAGATGGTGTCTTCTGGATGTGTAACATTCACAACACACACCTACATTCACATAGCAGCACATCGTCCACGACAATGGACATTCCTGCATGAACACTGTGTACGGTATGTCTGTATGACCACTGCATATATCACTGGTAGCCACCAGCATGGCTGCCTACAACAGCAGTGTGTATCCTGTGCAAACATGGGTTACACCAGTCACAACACACCTGTGTCCGATGGCCCTGTAGTGGGTGACAGTGCAGTTCCATACATCATGTAACAGTATACATCGTGCACCAGTATGTTGCAGACATGTGAACGGCTGTGCTAGTCGACATATGCACACATGACACATCACCTGGTACAACGTGTCTGCCTTGCCACCTGCTATTGTGACCACCCTGTGATGACATTGTATGGCCCACATGGACTGGGACATGTGATGGCTCAATGGTGAATTAACCCTCCAGGTGTGTGTCTAGCCAGGTGTCCAGTAGCCAGTGGTCTGCACGCAGGGATAGTGTACATTGGCCTACTCTGTCACTGGGACTGTTGACTATGGTCATACTGTAGTTATGCAGGCATGTGGTGTTTGTCCAGTCTGCTAGTCGTGTTCCACCACACTACCGTGGCACACATGACCTGTGGACATCTGCCTAAGGTGTGCAGCCCACATGTACATCTTCACATGCTATGCTGCCTGTGCAGCGGTGTCACATGTCTGTCTCTGGCAGGGCTGTCACAGGTAGGCACAGCATGCAGTGATGTGTGACAATGCTTACACCCTCCACTGTGCTGTACACAAGCACTGCACACACAGTACAGCACACGTCATTTATCTGCAGTGCCTGGGACCTGCCTCCATGCCCTACACGGCACACCTGCCAGTCCAGATTGTACACAGCTCATACCTCCCAGGCACATACCTGGACTGCAACACACATGGGTGGGTGGTTCCCACACCACACAGTGATTTACACACATACTGTATATTCCCAAGACACATTGCATCATAGGTAATCCATGTTCAGATACCCATGTTCGTGACGCTCGCACATTGTGACACGCGACAGTGAATACACTGTACACCACAGGTTACATGCTGGTCGTGTTGGCATACTGTACATTGCACCTAGGACAGTTGCTACTGCTATGTATTGACAGCAACACGCCCTTCCCTAGTATGGACTCCCATGTACCCACACATGCTTGGCCATGCAGTACACATAGCTGGGTGACACATTACATGACACATACCATACCTACACTACCCTCGGCATGCACCAAACCTCCATGTGTCTGTGTGCTAGGCCTACACACATCCCCCCTCTGTTTGCTGAACATCCATGCTAGCCACACCCTAAACACACAACCATAGCAGCATGCATGGTACATACACTCTACAGCCGGTATTACCGACATCCACTGACATACGTAGTTGATGGCATGGCACCCCGTACGATGGACAGTCTACATGCCTATGCCAACACTGATCACAGTGCACTTCTGCTACATTTACACACTGGTAGGGACCATGCTATTCCACACAGAGACATGGTGGTACTGGCCTTTTCACAGACGCCACAGTGGTATTCCTGTTCCATGCACACGTGCTGTATGGGCACATGTGCAGGCTGTTGCACGGTAGTTATGTTCACCTGTGTGTGGTGTGTCACTTGACAGTCATGGTGTGTCCTCATGGTGCATGACATACTCCACAGCTAGCTACCTACACATGACTGCCAGACATTGCAGTGTGGGCCCTCACACAGTGTGGTGGTATGTCTCTGCTGTTTGACTACATCCACATTCAATGCAGCATACCACAGTCATGCAGGCATTGCCAACACAGATGTTGCTGGCATCGTGCCTGCCAATGGGATACCTACCAACAATACACACTCTCACTCACTACAGGGTTCCAATCCTTGGCTGGACATTGTATTAACCCTGTGGACACATACATAGTACTGCCATGCACATGTTATGTCCGGGAACACAGTCCCAATGTCACCTCCAATCGCCGTAGTTGTTGTATCCCGTCAACCTGGCTGTTACATGTTTCTGCAGCAGCACACTGCATTGACTGCTAGCCCATTCATGTACGTTGTGTACCCTGACCACCACACTACCACATCTATCACACTACACATGGGTGGTACTGCATTGCACGTATGGGGCTGCATTTGTACACCCATGACTGGGCCATTCAGTATGGCACTGGGCCACATCTTGACATACATGCTTCACACACTCATTGACTACCTGCATGCCTTTACTGGCACCCTTGTTGGGCTTATGTGCGCCACAGCACACCACATCCCATGCTGGCCACCTGTCATACTATTGCATGGGTGGTTGGGGTGGTACAGAGGGTATCACATCAGACATGATCCGCTCTTTGCCCTTCAGCGCCATTCCACTTTATGCTATTGCCAATGTACACATCCAGCATCACATCGCACTTATGTCTCGGGATGTTACGCCATGTGCCTCCTGTACAGGTCACACAGTGGTGCAGGCATATCATGCTAACTACAACAAGTCAGGGACATGTGACATTGCACAGTCCTCAGACATGTGGCCCTCATGCTCAGTATTTGCATACGTACACTACCTGCTGTCACACAGTATTGTCCATGCCTACATATACCACATCTACATACCTGGCAGCATTCTAGCTCATCCTACTCATATTGCTTACAACCATACAGGTGTCAGTGTGGCAGATATATCATGTAGATATCATTGCATCAGTTACATCACACATAGTGCATACACATCACCTTTGCATACTGACAGTCATGCGGTGTGTATCACATGGATACTGTCCCTATACAGGCATATCACGTTGTACATGGTTGATGTACACACACATGCCCCACATGGTGCTGTGGTTGCCATATTCCACCATGGCGTGGGTACACATGTGCAGGACCACGCATTTCTGGACCGTATGTCTAGCTGATACCTTGGGTGCCCTTGTACCTGTGCCATACACATGTACACGCGGGCAGTGTTACAATAACACATGTGTGGTGTACCTTACACAATGGATACAACGTTACATGTCTCAGTATAGTCATGCTGTGATCTCTACCCAGCTCAGACAGTTTACATATGCAAATGACAGTCATGTAACACATCTGTACTCACCTGCATGCCACTAACACAGGGGTGTAATCTACTCTGCCATGGGCCATGTTCTCTGCAGTACTGATGCATGTAGTACTCCTACATGGCGTTTGCAGTGGGCAGGGTGGGAGGAGCAGTCCTGCATGTGTGCACACATGCCACATTGCTCTGCCCGGGCGTCTGTGTGACATCCACAGACTGGACACACACCGTGCTGTGGGACATAGGTCCTGTGCACATCCCACAGGGGCACACTGTGTCACTAGTCATGTGATAGCTCCTTGCTGGTAGGGTGACACAGACCCATGGTACCACCACAGCGGACGTACTGTATAGACATACAGTTGACATCCACTTCTGCCGTTCAGTGGACACTACCATGGGGGGGTGTCACTGCTGTGTACATTGCACATGTGTTTACACACGGCCCTGCTGGACATCATTGTGGCACACATTGCACCTGCTACGGAACGTTTGGACATGGTTACTTGCTGTTCCCTCCATTTCAGGTACCTATTCTGCTACTACATTGTCCCATATGTGCAGGCCATACATATCTTGTTTATGTACATAACATTAGGCCATCCCTCCATCATGCATGCTATGCCTGTGATACTGTCTATGATTTCTGAACATATCCATCATGACAGCTTTGCATTACACATAATTGACATAGTCACCCTACTGCATGGGATACGTGCACGCGTCGCGCACATTCCGTATGACATCGACGGTATATGCCCATGCACGTGTGCTGTGACACTATACATACATGTCCTATCCCCTGCTGTGGCACTTCATTGTTGGATATCCACTGCCAGCATCAGCGTGGGTGGTGGCATTGTTCTGTGTTTGAAATCCCTATGGCAGACCTGGGGGGGTTACCACCTGTCCCACTTTGCAAGGGACAGTCCCTCTTTGGGCAGTTGTGTCCTGACAAAACATATTACAAATGGCAAATGTCCTGAGATTGTGGGACATAATTATGTCCTATTTTCATGTAACAGTTGCATAACATAGTTATTTATGTTTGTAAATTCCTAAATGTTACAAGACACACAATAAGCAACTAAACTGCTACAAGACTACAATTTTATTTAGGCAAAAGAGTAAAGTTCTACCCTTTGTACTGACCATGGGTATGTGTCCACCTGTAACATCTGATGTGTGTCCCGACAATGTCCCACTTTGGCCATTTGAAAAGGTGGCAAGCCTAACCTGGGGTTATCTCGGGTGTGTACATGTTGTCCCACTGCTGTGCACACGTTGTCCACAGTCGTTGGTATGCTGCTGCTTAGCATTACATAACCAACTTTCACCACTCTGCCTGATGGACAGGTATCTTTACCTACACACACCGTTCACATACTGTACAGATTCATCATACATTATCATGCTATACAACAGTACATCTCCTGGGTTCGACATACCTTTCCGGCCTTTGGTTCTGTATTCGTCAGTACTTGCTTGCTACTCCTTTTGTATTCGCTATTTGTTCGGTATGAACATACGGTTTGAATATCCAGGAGTCTTCCTTATATTTCGTCACCTGAGGCATGTGGGTTCATCACGCCAATAGCTGTTCCTCGGTGTGTACTTATACGCATATCACCGTGATCCTCCATTAAAGACGTTACGCGTCGGCACTGGGTCATGGTTCATTCCTCGTGGTGGCGTTGGTTATTTGCAATACCTTCGTGAGGATGGTATGTATTGTATCATGTTTGTGTGACTACATCCGCTATGTGTGGTGTCAGGTACATTTCGCTGTGGTGTTAGCCGTGGATTGTGTGCGTTGGGTATGGTATTCTGTTCGACGTGGGTCTCCGTGTCCTGGCGGCGTCTGTCGATGGCGTTGTGCATTCAGATGTGTAACATAGCTGTTATATTCCTGTACACAACGGATGCAAGGATGCATCAGCTGCTGCTAGTGTTTCCCACGCGGCTTGTTGTGGGTATGCCGCTGTCATTGACTGCCTGTATGTTTGTACTATGGTTTTAGCTGTTATCCCTTTGATATGTGCGATGGGGTATATCTGCGGATGTGGGTGACGGGTACGGGGTGTGGGTCTTGCATTTATACATACAAGATATGCTTGTGTGTGTGCTCCATCCCTGCTTGGGGAGCTGCAGGTTACCTGTCTGTTGTTCTGGGAATGTTTGTTTTGTTGATGTCGTGTGGTGTCGGTATCGCCTGCATGTGTGCTTCCTGCACGTATTCCTCCTTCACATCGGTTATATATCTGCGGATGTTCGTCCATGCCTACTATCCACTGGCATTTTGTCACTGATAGTTACAGTGATTGTGGACCTATACTTGGGACGGCCTGTATGCTACCGGTAGCCTCCTATTCGTGTGCCGCTTGCTTACTTAACGGTCGTGGAACACACAGCGGTATTTACGGACCGTAAGTGTTCACGATCGGTGCCGGTTAGCACAGTCGATTTTCGCATACATGCCTGATGCTGTGTAACGTTGCCGACGTCTCGTGTTGAGTCTACCTTATGGACGCCATACATACGGTCATGGTTTGTACATGCATCCTTTGCATCTCCTGTTGGCTATGGCCCCGTGGTACATTCTGGGACATTTCCGCTTTGCATCGTTTTACGTCGCCACGTGCATAGCCACTGAGGAGATGTCAGTACTACTTTGTGGGTACTGCTGTACATCGCCTATAGTTCCTGTACTGTATGCCTACGCATGTTATTACACTCCGCCTGTGACATGTCATCTACATACACATTTTACAGTGGCACACACATTACACACACACAGCGGAACACACGACAACCTCACCTCACACATACACATATTGCCGCCATGGCTCTCAACCTTCTATTTCCAAAATGAGGAACACACACATTAGTAATGTGGAACAAATGGGCATAATGTGGAACACATAGTAATGGCATAGTAACAACTTCAGCTATGTAGGTCATAGGATGATTAGAATATGCTGATTTACTTACAGTGAAGAACCTTTAATGAATTACTATGATTCATTTCTATTTACCAGGATGTCATTTAAATACATTCCTAACAATGGATGTTTGACAGACATTTTCAATGTGGAACTTTGTGGAACTGCGAGGACATGAACTGTTTTACACCCCAAATGAGGTACGTTCCTCATAATGACGTACACTTCACTGGTATGCTTGCCGCCGCACCGACGGTTGAACACAATACCTACGTTGGCGTCGCCGGGCGGCGCGTGTATTCTCGCACTCATATCCTATGGATATGACACGCACATATCCCGTTACTGTACCGTGGACTGGTGATCATCCCGACACGCCGATATGTATTGATGCAGGTTGACATTTCCATGGCTGGCGTTACCTGCTCTGCCCACCCTCCCGATGATCGGGTTGTCGGTCACTATGTTTACTATGTGGAGATTTCGCTTCTTACCTATCTGTGAACTTGCATCCCTGGGTTCCATATTACCCTGTTGTACTTTATATCTGTGTATGCGCATATATATTTCTACATGTGTACTGATATCTATTTCCGTATCTGTGTATGCACATAAGTACATATGTGGTCGACTTGCGGCGATAGTGGCAGCATACGGCCACGCCGTGTGCTGTAGAACCGCGCATTGGTGAGGTGTTGGCGTTCCGTGCTCTGCTGGCTATTGGGTGTGCAGTGTTTGGGCGGTGCCTTTGTTGGAGTCACACATAGGTCCAGCCATACGGTACACATTACGGGCGGACATGTTTGTGTGGCGTCCATTTCACTGTGTGTGCAGGTAAGGAGGTGTCAGTCCATGGGGCCTACACTGTCAAAGTATGTGCTATGCGTTCCCCTTTGCCAGGGCATAGGCATATTGCACGCCACCGCCTACCTACTGGGGCTGGCACAGCGTGTTCATGGCGCTGAACGCCCTGTGCCTGTGCTTGCCTTGGCAGTTGTGGCGGGCTTGGTGGCCCTACACCATTATGTCCCTGCAGCAGCTGTTTCCACAGAATCATATTGTGCAGCATGCAACATACTATGAATATGTGGGCACATGTGCCTGGAGAGTACTGCAAGGCTCCACCGGATGTATCCAAGCACCGGAACCGTGATTTCAAAATCCCAAACACACGCTCTATGATTATTCTGGTTTGTGCGCAGTGCCTCATTATGGCGTTCTTGCATGTGTGTGTGCATTTCTGATGGGTGTCATCAGCCACGGCCAGTGCATAGCCAGCATCCCCACAAGGTGACCTTGTGTGATGTCCCCCCTGGCGAATACCTGATACAGCTGTGAGGCATGCCAGATATGGGAGTCGTGGAAGCTTCCAGGGCTGCCAGCACACATCCATGATAATGCCCTGCGCATTGCACACGACCTGGCAATTGATGGAGGGGTATCCCTTGCGGTTTATGTAGCGTGTACCCTGCTCCCTGGGCGGTGACTTGATTTCTATGTGCGTACAGTCGATCGCACCCAGTACCTCCGGGTATTGTGCCACACGGTGGAAGCGGCGCATATTGCTAGCCAACACCTCCTGAGATCTGGGGAAGTTTATATATTCATGGGCATGTCAGAACATGGCATCCAGGAACTGGTGTAGTACCCTAGATGCTGATGCCTGTGAGATACCCATTATATCGGTTGGCCTTTGAAAGGTACCTGTAGCCAGTATTCGCAAGCTCACACATACCTTTGTGTCCACTGGGATGGTCTCCCTCTGTTGTCTCTTGTTCTCAGGCGTGGCCGCACAGCTCCACTATTTGCTGTAACGTGTCCCTGTCCACCCTGCAGCTCTACTATCTCCAGGTCTTGCAGCCCTGGTAGGTCACCCTTGGTCTGAACACTCTCCTTCTCCTGTGAGGCCTACGGTAGTTGTCGGCACCACCTCCGCAACTCCGTCTGTCTCTGCCACATACCTATGCATCACGCCACGGGCGGCACCCACCATATACATATTAAAAGTTCCCAGTGTGTTTACACCCTACGGTCGCGCTTTGGGAATCGCTGTGTGTTGTGTGCATTCACACTTTATACTGTTGTGCTGTATACCCGGTGATGTCATTGGGTGTGTCTGTGCAGCCGTATCCATGGATTATTTTCGGTGTTTTATGGTTGCAACTGCAACGGTATGCCTTTTAGTGTTGCATTACAGTTGCCTGCATTGGCTTAGCTTTGCATCTTACATTACTGCATCCTGCAGGCACATGGCATATGATGCATTTTATCTGCAGCCGCAGTTATGCTACCTCTGTACTTGGCTGTGCTATTTCGGTTCTTTGTTCTTTGCATTTCTACTACATCCCCTACTATCTTTGCATTCATATGCCTCCCTTTCCGTTATGCAGGAGTCTGCATACAGAGTTGTCGGCTGCCGCCGTTTGCCCTTCCTGGATTAATTGGTGTTGATTGCTCATTACGGCTCCAATTACACTGCTTCCGCATTTCATATTCTCCGCATTACCTTCCTATATCTGTGGCTGTTGACGGGGAGGCCGTCACATGACTGTGTTGGGGAACATAGTCATCCTCGTGCACATGCATCTGTGCGCGCATTATGTTCTCTCAGCGCATCTATTTCCTCACACGCCGGTCCTGCTGCTGTGATGTGCATTGTACAGCCCAGGTTTGCTGGCCTCCAATATGCTTCCTCCTACTGTGGCACACCCCTCTGCAATTGACATGTATCTCGTGTAGGCCACTCCTCGGTGTAGTACCGCTGCGCCGTTTGCTCCATCCTTACACCGGCGCCAGCTTTGCGATTCACTATTATCTGCCTCATTTGCATGGCATTGACTGCTAATACATGGTTACGGCGCCGAACACTGCCACCACTCCTTGACAACCCTTGCGCTGGGGTTGGGCTTTCCATACATACTATGGTGTGTGGTGGCTGTACAGCTGATGTGTATTATACAGCTCTTTTAGGACATTGTCATATTATTTCATTGCTTTGCACCTTCTGTACACATATCAGGGGGTTCTGCTGTGGTTTCTAAGTACATGACATTTTGTCATTATTTACAGTTTGTGCATGTTTTCTTTGGACATTCTCGGTGCTCTTTCCCTTTGGCATATTGCACCTCTATGATACCTGACGTTGACAGCCTTCCGTTACTCCTTGGTCATGTTTGGGTAAATGTAAACCGCTTTTTTCGGGTTTACATTGCCGCGTCTCTTACGCTACGCATGCCCCACTTCATGAATCGCTATTTGCCTTCATTTGCATGGTGCAATACCGCACACAGTGTGATTAGCATACCTACGCCGGGCGGCGCAGGTCCGGCGCACGCCGGTAGTGCACGTGGGATTGCTTCATACCTGAATCGCTCGCTGGCCATATTTGGCTTTATAACGCCGACGCTATGCTGGCGCCTGGCGCAAGGTTCATGAATCCCGGGGATGTATTTTTTGCTTCATTTCTTTCTTTGTTTAAGGTAGTTGAATGAATTAATTGTGAGCAGGTGTTTTTAATTTAGTATTAATTTAGATTAGTATTTGTATAAAAGGAAGTGATGTCAGTGTTTTGTAATAGTCTGAAGAAGTTTAACAGGAGTTAAACGAAAAACGCTTTACATCTGGTGTTTATTTTTGTTATTTTTGGCCCAATAAAGTGCCGTTTTGTGATAAAACAATTTTTATTGGCATTCTGCAGCTTGGTGGTGCCTCGTTTCGTTTGTTTGTTATACCAGTAGTGGTTTGTAAGACATTGTTCGCTAGTATATACTGTAATATATTTCCCAATTTAACAGAATAAACATAATTAAATACATATTTTAATTATAATAAACAAGCTAACTATACTTGTACCACAGGTTTTATTAATTTACCTAACATATTTCCCCATCTGTTTTAACTCTGTCCATATCAGTTTGTTTATACCTAAGTTTCATACGGTCATATATCCATATGCTTAGATACAGTGTTTAGGCCATTAAGCCATCAAAGAACACTGATTCCACAATATATGGAATGTTAGCCTTATCACCTGACCAACTATCCAAGTTCCTTTTAAAACTATCAAAACTATTATATTGTATAACCTTACAGGGAGAGTGTTCCAAAGTCTTGCAATTTTAACAGTGGTAAACTGCTTATTTTGAGATTTCTGTTTTAAGTACAAACATCATCTTCTTATGTCTATATTTTAATACATCTATTAACCTCAATGCTATACATAATTTGCAATCTAATGTCAAGAAAGATCTTATATGCTAAAAACAACTTTCTGATTATACACCTATAACAGAGACTATACAAATTTAACAACTTACACCAAAGGCTCATAATCCATATATTTATATTTCTCTGTTCTTTTTGTAAATCTCATTTGGACTCCTTCAAGTTTGTTCAATTGTCCCTGAGTATAGATACAGAAAATGTTACTGTACTCCAGTAATGGTCTTATATAAGTTTTAAATACCAAAGTCAATACATACTCATCCATAGTAGATAATCTCCTTAACAGGTACCCCATATACATAGTTGCCTTTATAGAAATTTGATCTGTATGTGTGTTATAGGACAACTTAAATGTTATAAGTATGTCCAAGTCTTTATATTCCTGTACCTCATTTAATGGGAAAGACACCAAATATACAGGAAACCTTGGGCAGCTAGTTTGAAAAAATACATTATCTTACACATACGACTGAATGTTAAATCTGTTTGCAATGCCCAACAGCTTAGAGGCTGTAAATAATTATTTAACTCATTTATATCAGAGGGATTTTGAACTGAGAAACCAATCTTGTAATCATCAGCATACTTATAAACCCAGAATTTATTATTCATAGGTAATGTAATAAACACCATATTAAACAAGATTGGTCTCAAGAAAGAACCCTGAGGTAGTCCAGTTTTAAGCTGTAAGTAATCAGAATAAGAATGTTGTCCTCCATGTAACCAATCACCAATCCACCGTATGATATATGTATTAACTTTATGTTCCTGCAAGCATTTAATAATTTTGAGAGGTAAGCTGCCATAGGCTTTCACAAGATCCAAAATATAATAATTCTGGGGTATAGACCCAGATCCAAGGGCATGGTAGTCTGTTCATAAATGTTGATCAATTTACTAAGAGAATATTACCCTTTTTTGAAACCATGTTGATTAATATCAAGGATTTCTATATAGCCTTCTGATTTCTCAATAAGATCCAATAGGCATATTTCAAAGCATTTCCCCAATAAGGAAGTTAAACTGATGTGTCTAAAATTACTCATCTGATCCTTTAGGTTCATAAGTGTGTACTAGGGTAATGGCCCTGGAGTTTTTCCAAGCCTAGCCCATAGAATTATCCTGGCATCATGCCACCCAACCTTAGTTCCCAGTGCCTCTGTTGAGTAGAGCCACTGGAGTGATCCCTGGGGTGAATTTTCTATTTTGCATGGACTCATCAAGATTTCTCTTGAAGAGGGCCAGTGAGGTGCCTAGTTGCTGTTTGTTATACCAGTAGTGGTTGTAAGACATTTGTTTGTTATACCAGTAGTGGTTTGTAAGACATTGTTCGCTAGTATATACTGTAATATATTTCCCAATTTAACAGAATAAACATAATTAAATACATATTTTAATTATAATAAACAAGCTAACTATACTTGTACCACAGGTTTTATTAATTTACCTAACATATTTCCCCATCTGTTTTAACTCTGTCCATATCAGTTTGTTTATACCTAAGTTTCATACGGTCATATATCCATATGCTTAGATACAGTGTTTAGGCCATTAAGCCATCAAAGAACACTGATTCCACAATATATGGAATGTTAGCCTTATCACCTGACCAACTATCCAAGTTCCTTTTAAAACTATCAAAACTATTATATTGTATAACCTTACAGGGAGAGTGTTCCAAAGTCTTGCAATTTTAACAGTGGTAAACTGCTTATTTTGAGATTTCTGTTTTAAGTACAAACATCATCTTCTTATGTCTATATTTTAATACATCTATTAACCTCAATGCTATACATAATTTGCAATCTAATGTCAAGAAAGATCTTATATGCTAAAAACAACTTTCTGATTATACACCTATAACAGAGACTATACAAATTTAACAACTTACACCAAAGGCTCATAATCCATATATTTATATTTCTCTGTTCTTTTTGTAAATCTCATTTGGACTCCTTCAAGTTTGTTCAATTGTCCCTGAGTATAAATACAAAAAAGTGTTATTGTACTCTAGTAATGGTCTTATATAAGTTTTAAATAACAAAATCAATACATACTCATCCCTAGTAAATAATCTGCGTAACAGGTACCCCATATACATAGTTGCCTTTATAGAAATTTGATCTGTATGTGTGTTATAGGACAACTTAAATGTTATAAGTATGTCCAAGTCTTTATATTCCTGTACCTCATTTAATGGGAAAGACACCAAATATACAGGAAACCTTGGGCAGCTAGTTTGAAAAAATACATTATCTTACACATACGACTGAATGTTAAATCTGTTTGCAATGCCCAACAGCTTAGACTGTAAATAATTATTTAACTCATTTATATCAGAGGGATTTTGAACTGAGAAACCAATCTTGTAATCATCAGCATACTTATAAACCCAGAATTTATTATTCATAGGTAATGTAATAAACACCATATTAAACAAGATTGGTCTCAAGAAAGAACCCTGAGGTAGTCCAGTTTTAAGCTGTAAGTAATCAGAATAAGAATGTTGTCCTCCATGTAACCAATCACCAATCCATCGTATGATATATGTATTAACTTTATGTTCCTGCAAGCATTTAATAATTTTGAGAGGTAAGCTGCCATAGGCTTTCACAAGATCCAAAATATAATAATTCTGGGGTATAGACCCAGATCCAAGGGCATGGTAGTCTGTTCATAAATGTTGATCAATTTACTAAGAGAATATTACCCTTTTTTGAAACCATGTTGATTAATATCAAGGATTTCTATATAGCCTTCTGATTTCTCAATAAGATCCAATAGGCATATTTCAAAGCATTTCCCCAATAAGGAAGTTAAACTGATGTGTCTAAAATTACTCATCTGATCCTTTAGGTTCATAAGTGTGTACTAGGGTAATGGCCCTGGAGTTTTTCCAAGCCTAGCCCATAGAATTATCCTGGCATCATGCCACCCAACCTTAGTTCCCAGTGCCTCTGTTGAGTAGAGCCACTGGAGTGATCCCTGGGGTGAATTTTCTATTTTGCATGGACTCATCAAGATTTCTCTTGAAGAGGGCCAGTGAGGTGCTCTGTTTGACATGCATGGGAAGTCTATTCCATGGCATGGGCAGTCTCTGGGTTATGAACCTGTCCCCCCCAGTGCGTTCTGCTGATTATGGTAATGAGGTTGAGGTCTCTGGAGCGTATGATGTGGAGGGATTGGGATTTTTTTAGATGTAGCATTTCTAACAGAGCTGGGTCAGACATGGCTTTGTAAGTCAAGCAGAGATCGCCTCTAAGTAGGCTATATGAGACAGAGAATAGTTGGAGTTTTTTGAGTCTGTCCATATAGAACAAGTGCTTAAAGCCTAGGTTGCTCTTTGTGAGGTACTTTTGTAGCCTCTCCAGTTGTTGCAGGTGTCTAGTGAGGTACATGCCAAATGGGGCATTGTACTCAATGATTGGCCTACTGAGGGAAGAGTAGAGGGAGACAATAACCTCTTTCTTCCTGGATGCAAAATCCTTAATAATGAGATGTGCCACATAGAAGGGCTTTCTAACCACAATGGCAATGTAGTGGTCAAAAGAGAGGTTGCTGTCAACCTGTGTTTACAGATCTCTTATAATGCCTTCTGTGTTCAGTGGACTACCATTGATGTGGCAATTCATGGGAACCGGGTTTTTCCCAAAGGGGATAATGACACATTTTTTGGCACTGAGCTCAAGACCATGGTTCTGACACCAGTCATTGGTCTCAGTGAGGCCTTTCTGTAGGATGTCAACATCACTTGGGGAGATAATAATAGCTCCCAACTTGCAATTCTCTGTGATCTTTGTCACCCAGAGTCCTTTCGTGTTGGCCTGGACTTCAGAGAAGTAGATACCAAACAGGAGAGGACCTAGGACTGAATCCTGTGGGACTCCACTCATGACTGGTTAGCAGTTTAACTTGGAGTCAGCAACTTTCACACTGTGGGTTCTAACTGTGAGCCAGTTTGCAATCCACTTAGTGATGTAGGGTTTGATGCCTAGATTAGTGAATTTTTCTATGATTCCTGAGTGGGGAATGGTATCAAAGGCCTTGGCCAGATCAAGGTAGGCTGTAAGAACAACATTGCCTTCATCCACAGCTCTGGTGACTGACTCAAAGAAGTCAACCAAGGTGAGCAGGCATGATCTACCCTTCACAAAACCAAACTGTGTGTGATCCAGAGTTTGGAGATTCCCTACATCCTTGTTTATTAGGCCCATGATGATGCGTTCCATAGCTTTGCCTATCAGACTCGTCAGGCTAATAGGACAATAGTTCCCAGGGTCTGTAGACTCTCCTCCTTTGTGAAGAGGTATGACTGTAGCAGTGTGCCATTCAGTAGGGACAAAGCCTGAGGTGAGGCTGTGCTTGAACAGGGCACACAGGTGAGGTGCCAGTTCACTCTGTAGTTTATGTAGAACACAGCCAGGGATATTGCCAGGTCCCATAGAAGCTGTATTCTTGGCCTTGGATAGTGCTGTTTAAACCTCTGCAGCAGTAATACTGGGTGTCTGGCAATCTACTGATATTGTTATTGGTCCTTGGGGGGAGGGATAATGTTGGCACTGAATCTGTCGGCCAGTATATTGGCAATATATTTTGGCATGGTATAAGAGGTACCGTTGTGCAGTAATTCCGAGCAAATCTGGGTATTGCCATGGAGATTCTTTACATAACTATAGAAGGCCTTGTTGTTGTCTTTACTATCTGCTGCAATTGTGTTTCCATAGCTAGTTCAGAGGATTTGATGAGGGATCTCAACTTTTTGTTGAGGCTGATAAGGGAGTTTTTCCTGTCTTGGGACTTTACCTTATTCCGCATCAGTTTCTTCCTTCTCTTGTAGAGTTTGTTTCTGGCAGGGAACCACCAGATTGGCTTCCTTTTTTTGGAGGAAAGCGTCTTGGTTCTATTGGGTATGGCGAGATCCACGCATTTGTGTACGTGTTCGTACAATGCATTGGCTATAATTCAGCGGGTCTATATTATAACATCAAAGTTGCAAAATTTCGAATGTTATAATATCGAACCCACTACATCGAAGAATGAAAATAGTGAAGCCGTGGAACATTGAATTCTTACCTAGGGCAAGATTTGGTGGGCCATTCCATGGCTTTGCTATTTCCTCCACTGTGGTGCGATAGTTATGAACCTTATGGTTAGGGTGCGGGTTAAGGTAAGTGGATAGGTAGGAATGTATGTATGGTTTAGTGTAGGGTTAGAAGTAGGGTTTTGTTAAGTGTATGTGTGTGTATTAATTAGTTAGTTTGTGTATAGTTTCGTAGGGTAAGTGTGCGATAGTTACGGACCTTAGGGTTAGGGTGTGGGTTAGTGGATAGATAGGAATGTATGTACGGTTTAGTGTAGGGTTAGAAGTAGGGTTTTGTTAAGTGTATGTGTGTGGTTTATTTATTTTGGTGTGCTTGTATTGTGTGTATGTTTCTCGGAACAGCAAATGTTTTCCCTGTTAAACAATTTGCTATTCTGAGTGTTCGATGTTATCATATTTCGAAATTCCAAGTTTGAGCCTATGGTGTTCGATATTTTGGAATTATGAATATATGATATAGACCCTAATTCAGTGGCCATGCAATGATTCTCCATTTGCATGAGTGTCGTGAAGTTAACCACCTCTGTTTTTAGGAGCCCAAAGTTAGCTTTGGAGAAGTTTTTCATGGTAGTTACCTTTGCAGGGTGGGGTGGGGTGGGAGGGATGTGGATTTTCAAGATGATTAGTTTGTGGTCAGATCTAACCAGGGAGGAGTTGAATGACAGCCGCCCATGTTAGTAATGACCAGGTCAAGGATGTTGCTACCTCTAGTGGGGGTAAGAATGAGCTGGTCCAGGGCATTGGAATTAATGAATTCCAGGAAATGTTGGGCAAGTGTATTGGTACATGAGTAGTTTTCCCAGTTAATGGAGGGGGTAGTCACCCAGTATGAGACTGTTAGGTTGGACCCTAATATTCTCAAGGGTGCTTAGGAACATGGAGTGTGAGTCTTGGGACATGGTTGGGTTTTTCCCAATGTTAGCTGCACCTGAAGTATCTCTGATGCGTTATGTTGGGCTACCAGTCTGGAGGTGTGCTCATCCTTCATGAATATGGAAACACCACCACCTTTGGTGCTTTGGTCCAAGTTCTGGGGCCGAAAGGTGTGGAATGAGATATAGCCTGGTAGTGCAGGGGTGCTTCCTGCTGCTTTGAACCAGGTCTCTGTTACAGCACCAATGTCGATGTTCTCCATTTTAACTCATTACATCCGAGTGACTTCTCCAGGTGCATCTGCAGTTACCTCCTACTGCTCCTCTAGGCATCAAATATTGCTTGTTCATATTTGCATTAATAATTCAAAAAACATGCCATATACGAGGTATCAGAATATTTTATCTTGAAGCATACATGATGGCAAACACAATTGTATTGATATTTGACCTATGTCAATTTGTTCGAGCGAGTGCATTTTGAAATTTAGACTTCTAGTATTGAGCATCATGACCCTCAGAGTGCATTTGTTTGTAGCTATTATGGTGATAATTTGGTCTTTGGAACACCTCCTAAAAAAGGCACTATAGGGGTGGCAAGAGCCTTGGCCAGAATCCAGAAGCTCAGGGGTGCCAGATCCAGGCCATCTCTGGCAAAGCATCGAGGTCTGTCAATCATGTCATCCCAGGCAGACAGATACTGGATCCCCTTAGAATGATACCAGAAACAATTGTTGAAATCAATCATTTTCTGCTTGTACTGTGGCATCATTCTGGGTGATGGTAAGATGCTGCCCAGGGCTAGGGTCATACCTGGCTGGTCTCTCTGTCTCTCTGCAGTTGGTGGGGGTTATTGTTGTTTTCACTTTCTTAATATTCAGTGTTAAACTCTGATAACAGGAATGAATATTACCAGTGCTGCCTTTATGAACTGGAGTCACAAAGGATAGTGTCTAGTTTTCTGGTACAGTTTATTTAAGATTAAACTTAAGATAGGTAAAATAGTACTTTTTATAGAATACAACTGGCTAGGGATCAGATCAGGGACCATAGAGGTAGCATATTTTAACTTGGCAAGTGCTCTGGTAATACTCATTCCTGTTATCACTATGCATGACTCACTTACAGACAAGCTATACACATCAACCTTGTCTATACTATCTTGCCAAATGCTTGAGAAGAATAAATTCAATTCAATGGCAATTTTACTAGGCTCAATAATTGTCTAACCATTAATTAACAACATCAATAATGAGAAAGTATTGCTATTAATTTCATTTGTATGTCTATAAAAAGCCTTTTTTAGGTATTTCTAAGTAATTCATTCTCAAAACAAATTTTGCAGTTAGTAATTAACTTTTTTCAAGTTCACACATGATACAGTGAATTTCTTTCTCTTTATATGTGAAGGGAACCTTGCTAAGGTTATTAAGCTCCGATTTATCTTCCTGTATGATCTCATAAATTCTTTCTTCCACCAAACTGGAAAAGTGGAATTGTTCTGCTTCTTCTACTCTAGTAGTAACTCCCTCCTGTATTGTTCTACCTATATGAATCCAAAAATGTATTGTCTCATACACAGGCAAATTCTTAAATAAGGACAATCTGATCGAGCTGCACACACACACACACACACACACACACACACACACACACACACACACACACACACACACACACACACACACACATATAAAACTACCGCACCACCTCTTGAACCCTGCCTTAAGCATTCATGCTCAACAAATATTTTTAAGAATCCCAAGCTTCTGTTATCAGTATGATTCTATATTGTGCTACAGCTATTAAAGAACTTAATTAGGTGAACTTACTTCCTAAGCTTCTAGCATTACTTAAAATACATTTTACTGATTACTGTAGCTTTACTTTCCCTTTTGGCTTTAATACTAAAAAAAGGACACAACTCTTTAATAATTTTACTATCCATGAAGCTTGCTCTGCAGGTACTTATGTGATTGTCCTGAGCAAATAGCTAATAATCATAAAAATTATCTTCTCAACATCGTAGTAATTCCACATTAAACATCAATTTAGTTTCTCTTAACCATTTATTAAATGCACAATCCTAAGTAATCTGTCCAAGAAAAGGATGGAAAAATCTCACTCAGGATCTAATAGACATTAATCCTTTCTAAATATTCTATTATACTCAACACCAAGTTCATCATATGCTTCAGGGGTGTGTGTTTTAAATCATTAGCTCCCACATCTATTATTTATAGGCAATATGCCAGTTTCAGTGGTCTCAGTCTTTGCAAAAGCTTATGAGTGTCCACTAATCTCAACTCTGAGAGAGCAGATACAGTAACACAGGACTTATCCATTTTGATAGTTCTTTAATAACAGGTTTAAGTTTTGAGTCCCTCAAAATTAACACTTCATGTGATTCAGTTACCCCTTGATTTTGTTATCTTTTCAGTTTCTTTAACATCAACATAATGTAATGTATCATGAGATTCTC
This sequence comes from Protopterus annectens, assembly GCF_019279795.1. NCBI lineage: Eukaryota > Metazoa > Chordata > Ceratodontiformes > Protopteridae > Protopterus > Protopterus annectens. The sequence goes on along the minus strand of NC_056725.1, from coordinate 926,068,999 downwards.
CTTGACTTATCCTTTTAATATGTCTCCTGATAGTTGTATTCCTATTACCTGCATCTGATTCAGGTTACAATAAAATAGAAGGGGAGATCTCTATATTTACACAATCTAAACTTACAGTGCAATTATTCTTAACCTTGCTTAAAGCCTTTGTATCATTAACTTCCCTTCCATTCTTAGATATAATGACTTCCAGGTATAGACACACAGGCCTATATTCCTGTACAAATGAACTTGAATCAACACTATCCATGAAGACGTGTAATTCTGCTGGACTGAGGTTATCTATGGAATTATTTTCTCTGTATACTATGTCAGCCACTCCATTAAAAGAACTTAAATCTGTTGGGAGCTCAGAAGTAACACCCGCAACCTGCTTCTCTCCCTCATCACGTACAGTATTCTACTATTTTTTGTAATACGGTGTCTTGTCTCCTTCTTCCTTTTCTTACCATTTGCTTCTTTCTTTGTTGGAGAATCTTACTTACCCTAAACTCCCATTCACACTATTATCCAGAAGTAATTTGTGATCAGCATTCTGCTTATGGCAATCTAAGCACTTGTGAGTCAATTTCCAATCAATTAAGTCTCAGAAGTTGTAGCAAACACTTTTCTAGAATGACACATACAAGAATCTTTATTACTATCACTAAAGAACTTGCTATCAATGACCTTCAAAAGATCCAGTGAAATTTAAACAAGTATTAGCTTCACTTTGCTTAGAACTGCGGTGGTGGTGCTGCGGTAGCGTTGTCGCCTCACAGTAAGATGTCCTGTTCGATTCTCAGCTAGAGCGTCTTCTGTGTGAAGACCTGCATGAATGGGCATATCTTTGTTGAAGGTTGTGCGTCAGGGCCGGCAACACGGCATGTAAAAATCTACTGCCAATCATTAACGGACCGGAATTCCGCTGTGGCAACCCCTAACCGGGAAAAGCTGAAAGACTCAACAACAACATTAGCTTCACTTTGCTTATAATATACTTTACAATGTACACATTCTTTGATATAATTTGATTTTATAAGGTTTTCCAAAATATACAAATTTAGTGAATCCATATTTCATGGAATGCTTAACAAATTAAGGGTATACTTAAATTCCTTGTAAAATTAAGTGTAATACGTTTAAAGCATATGAACCCTCTTGCTTACTTCTCACTCAATTACTTAATTATACATTGAGAAAATGCAAGCACCCACTTTTCTCATGTCCATTTATGGGGTGAGAAACTTTAAAAATGTACAAGCTCCTGTCCAATTGGGTAGGAGCATCCACAGCCTCAATAACATCAATAGCCCCCCAGAAGTTAAAAGTAAAACAAAATAACACAAACTTCTGCCCTGTTGTCCTTAAAAGAACAAGAGGTAAGACAGAAAATAATCATAAAAAGAAACACCAGCTGTTTGCCCTCAGTTGAAAACACAGGTACCAAATGTGTACGCCTGTCCACTGGCCGGATGAGAGATTTTTAGCAGTACAAGCTCCTGGCTGATTTGATGGCAGCATCCAGAGTCCCAATATCATCAACAACCCTCCAGGATGTTAAAAATAAAACAATATTAGGAAACATTGCTAGCACCTACTACCAAATAAACAGTTACCTGATTGTTAGCAGAAGCAGATAGTTATAAACTTTGCCTTAAAGTAAGAAAGCCAGGATATACTGCAACCGCTTAGTAGCAAATAAACAATTACCTCAGTACAAGCAATAGCAAAAATATAAATATTAGCTAGCACCTACTATCAAATAAGCAAGTACCTCAGTGCAAGCAGAGGTAGAAAAGTGATGAACTCTATCAAAGTAAAACAAAACAAAATAAAACAAAAAGCAGAAAACTTAAAATTTTCTGCTAACACCTACTTCCAGAAGAACAATTACCTCGGTGCTAGTAGAAAAGTGAAAAAAGGAAAAATAAAAAGAGAAAATCATTACCCCAAACTAAAACAAAAATCTGAAAGACAAACAATTGAATGTGTTCACCATCATACTACTTGATGCTATTGTCACTTCCTCTTCCAGCTGCCTCACTTCCTCTCAAAGCATGCATTTGCTTATGGTTGTATTGATTTTCATCAAAATACACAGTGTTGTGTTTTCTTACTACCTCCTACACCTTTCATTTTGCTTTTCTGTGATGCTGTCCTAGTTTCTTCAACAAAGGAACTTATCGATACATATGAAATGAATCTATCAGCCAATCATTATTAATATTATGCTACCTTTTATTTAAGATATGCTGCAAACCTTTCTGTCTGCAGTCTGCTGTGTATCCCCATCCATCATCACAACAGGTACACACACACACACACACACACACACACACACACACACACACACACACACACACACACACACACACACACACACACACACATTCACACAATCTCTCTTTCTCTGTAGTGAACAATGCCCGCCATTTATCCTGTGGCCAAATCGTTACAAGGATTAAGCAGCAGTCTGTACTGTATGAACTATACATCCCATCCCTTTATATACATAATGTGCCTTTGTAACACACTAACTCTAGGAGTTTATCACTGTTTTTAGTCTCAGCTCTGCCTACAGCTTGTATTGTGAAAGGATAACCTCCTTTAACCTATAATTTAGCATTAAGGCTCTGAGGAGTGGTATTTTAAAAAAAAGATGTGTATTTAGATACAGGAAGTAGAGACTCAAATAAGAATTTTGAAGTAGTTTTCTTATAGAGTTAACTTTACTTCAAAATGTAGTTTTAAAATACTTCTACAAAAACATATATTTGATATTAGTATGAAAATCATATAGCTGAGTATTTTTGTTTAAAGCATAATAAGGATATTTCCTGTTTAATCTTGTATTTTAGAATACATTTTGTTATATGATAGAAGTAGTAAACCTGTGGAACTGTTAACATCGGTATGAAGAGGTTATAAACCTAATTAACAACAGGGCTAGAACCAAGAACTAGAAGCTATTGATATTGTATACATAGAAAAAATACAGTTTGCTGCTTTTCTCTTTTGGTTAATGTTGAAGGTTATTAAGAAAGTCTGTGTTGGTTTTACATTTTGGATATTTCTTTATTAAGAACAGGAAGATCAGTTTTTATCTAGATCTGCAGAAGTCAGCATGCTGGACAGATAGAGGACTGGCAGAATTTCTATTTAACTAGTTTTGATGTATGTGTGCACTTTGGAAGTTCCAAGATAAGACAACACACTGGTATTGTTGGGACTGGAAAAATAAATACAGAAAAGATTTAAAAGGAAAATAAAATCTGTTAGTGACCACTATACTTACCCTGAATCATCCAATAAAATGTTAGCACTTTGTTCTATACATCTCTGAGATGTTGGATTGTATGTCAAGGCGAGCGAACCCAAGTGATGAAAATACTGTTCTTCAACTCTGGGATTTATACGCAAGGCTGTAGGTGAAATGTGTACGATTTTTAAGGCCTTAAGTAAAAAAAGGATGTCAAACAAAGAATACTGAGATTGTTAGGATGATGAATGGAGATAAAGTATGAAAAGGCTAAAGCAATGAGTGTATATCCTTTTAAGAAAAGAACAGATAAGTACTTTCCTTATTATCAAGGTTGAACTGGAGTAGATGTGTTAGGAGACGCATAAGCAAAAAAAAGTGCAAACATCCTGAGAGACTTAAGAAATGCCCCCTGTAAAAAGTGTCTGGTATGTTACTGTGAGTCCTAGAACTTCAATAAAGTGCTACTGCATAAGAAACTCAGTGAATTTTGTAAAACACTTCCCTGCTAGTTATATGTACTTACTACAAGATCGGTGCACCTCTGAGTACAGGAGGAGGTACTCCAAGGTCCCACAACATCAGATATGATATATATTCTGCATATTTGCACTTTTAGTCTAATTATTCCAAGGAATGCAATTACAGACCTCAGATATCCTGCCTACCAGATCACTGAACCTTGAAGTAAGAGGTATGCTCCGATGTACCATATCCCTATACATGGCATATAGTTTGTATATTTGCAGATTTAGTCTCAGATTTCCAAGGACTGCAGTTATAATCCTCATATATACCGCCTATAAGGTTATTGAACCTTGGAGTAAGAGGTATACTCCAAGGTACCGTATCCTTATATGTGGTATATAATTTGTATATTTTCAGTTTTAGTCTCATGATTCCAAAGACTGCACTTACAGTCTTCCGATATACTGCCTATAAGGTCACTGTGCCTTGGAGTAAGAGGGATACTCCAAGGTATCGTAACCTTGCATTTGGAATATAATCTGTGTATTTTCACTTAGATTCTTACTATTCCACTGACTGCGCTTACAGCCATCAAATATACAGACTAAAGATCACTGTACCACAGGGAAAGAGGGTTTGTCCAAGCTACTGCAACCTCAGACGTGGTACATATTCTATATGTTTGCAATCAGTCTCATTGCTCTATGGACTGAAATTACAGAAGCCTTTGAGAAACCATTCCTTACTGAAGACTAGTCAGGTTCCAAAATAACTGGGCAGTGCTTAGAGATATTTGAAGAGAAATACAGGAAATGGCACTCAGACATGGAGACAAGTTTCATAATAGAAAAGATAAGAACACAAAGGGGAAATGCAGAGCAGAAGATTAGTAATGTAGAAGTTAAACAAATAGAAACTGAAGTTATGGAATACCGGCAAAGTGAAGGATTTAGTGTAGAAAGTCTAACACAGGTTGTGTCACAGTCTGATGGAACAATGAATCCCCAAATTAAGGACAAACAGGAAGACATCTGAGGAAGAAATATGGACACAGGAATGAAAAAGAGATTTATATTGCAATATCTATGCAAAGGAGAAAGCAATACTAATCAATAAAAAAAGGAGCACAAAAGATATTTGAAGAGAAACACAGGCAAAGACACATGGATATAGAAAATTTCACAATATAAAAAAATAAGAAAACAAAAACCCAGCCACTGGGGATGCACAAGCCAGTGCATTTCTTTGTGCCAGTCGCAAGCCCGATTAAATGGGGAGGGTTGCAGCAAGAAGGGCATCCGGCGTAAAACTTTGCCAAAACATTCATGCGGACAGCAGTAAGTATTTCCATACTAGATCAGGCGAGGCCAGGGTTAACAACGACCACCACCAGTACTGTTAGCCAACAGGGTGCTGGCAGAAATTGGGCTACTGTTGGCCAAAGGAGGAGAAGAGGAGGAAGGCATGGCCAAAGGCTGGAAGAGAGGAGAAAGGCTAGGACTGTGGTAGTGAGGGTTGGAACTTTGAATGTTGGCAGTATGACTGGTATAGGGAGAGAGCAAGCTGATATGATTGACAGAAGGAAGGTTGGTATATTGTGTGTGCAAGAGATCAGATGGAAGGGGAGTAAGGCTAGGTGTATCAGAGGTGGGTTCAAATTGTTTTATCATGATGTGGATGGGAGGAGAAATGGCGTAGGAGTTACCCTGAAGTAACAGTATGCTAAGAGTGTTTTGGAGGTGAAAAGAGTGTCGGATAGAGTGATGTTTATGAAGCTGGAAATTGATGGTGCAATGATAAATGTTGTTAGTGCATATGCTCCACAAGTTGGGTGTCCGATGGATGAGGAAGAAAAATTTTGGAGTGAGTTGGATGAAGTGGTGATGACTGTACCCAAGGGTGAGAGAGTGGTGATTGGAGCAGATTTCAATGGGCATGTTGGTGAAGAGAACAGAGGGGATGAGGAAGTGATGGGTAGGTATGGTGTTAAGCAAAGGAATGCAGAAGGTCAGATAGTAGTGGATTTTGTGAAAAGGATGGACATGGCTGTGGTGAATACGCATTTTAACAAGAGGGAGGATCATAGCGTGACATACATGAGTGGAGGAAGATGCACACAGGTGGATTTTATCTTATGTAGGAGGGCCAGTTTGAAGGAGATTGGAGACTGTAAAGTGGTGAACGGGGAAAGTGTAGTTAGGCAGCATAGAATGGTGGTTTGTAGGATGGCACTGGTGAGCAAGAAGAGGAGGAGGAGGAGTGTAAGGACAGCACCAAGGATCAAATGGTGGAAATTGAAAAAGGGTAATTGTGAGGTTGAGATCAGGGAAGAGTTAAGACAGGCACTGGGTGGCAGTGAAGAGTTACCAAATAGCTGGATAACTACAGCAGAGCTAGTAAGGGAGACTGCTAGAAAGGTGCTTGGGATGACATCTGGACATAGGAAGGATGACAAGGAGACATGGTGGTGTAATGAGGAAGTACAGGAGAGTATACAGAGAAAGAGGTTGGCAAAGAAGAAGTGGGATTGTCAGAGAGATGAAGAACATAGACAGGAGTATAATGAGATGAGGTGCATGTCAAAGAGAGAGGTGGCGAAGGCTAAGTATAAGGCATATGAAGAGTTGTATGAAAGATTGGACACTAAGGAGGGAGACAAGGACCTGTACCAATTGGCTAGACAGAGGGATTGAGCTAGGAAAGATGTGCAGCAGGTAAAGATGATAAAGGATAATGAGAGAAACATACTCACAAGCGAGGAGAGTGTGTTGAGCAGATGGAAAGAGTACTTTGAGGGGTTGATGAATGAAGAGAATGAGAGGGACAGAAGTTTGAATTATATGGGGATAGTGAATCATGAAGTTCAATGGATTAGCAAGGAGGAATTAAGGATAGCTATAAAGAGGATGAAGAATGGAAAGGCTGTTGGTCCAGATGACATACCTGTGGAAGCATGGAGGTGTTTAGGTGAAATGGCAGTGGAGTTTCTAACCAGATTGTTTAATGAAATCTTGGAAAGTAAGAGGATGCCTGAGGAATGGAGAAAAAGTGTTTTGGTACCGATTTTTAAGAATAAAGGTGATGTGCAGAGCTGTAGTAACTACAGAGGGATTAAATTGATCAGTCACAGCATGAAGTTATGGGAAAGAGTAGTGGAAGCTAGGTTAAGAAGGGACATGATGATTAGTGATCAGCATTATGGTTTCATGCTGGGAAGGAGCACTACAGATGCGATGTTTGCTCTGAGAGTGTTGATGGAGAAATACGGAGAATGTCAGAAGGAGTTACATTGTGTTTTTGTAAATTTAGAGCAAGCATATGACAGGGTGCCTAGAGAGGAGTAATGGTATTGTATGAGGAAGTCGGGAGTGTCAGAGAAGTATGTAAGAGTGGTACAGGATATGTACGAGAGTAGTGTGACAGCAGTGAGGTCTGCTGTGGGAGTGACAGATGTGTTTAAGGTGGAGGTGGGATTACATCAAGGATCAGCTCTGAGTCCTTTTTTATTTGCAATGGTGATGGACAAGTTGACAGACGAGATCAGTTCCCATGGTCTATGATGTTTGCAGATGACATTGTGATCTGTAGTGACAGTTGGGTACAGGTGGAGGAGACCCTGGAGAGGTTTAGATATGCTATAGAGAGAAGAGGAATGAAGGTCAGCAGGACTAAGACAGAATATATGTGTGTGAATGAGAGGGATGACAGAGGAATGGTGAGGAAGCAGGGAGTAGAGGTGGTGAAGGTGGATGAGTTTAAATACTTGGGATCAATAGTTCCGAGTAATGGTGAGTGTGGAAGAGAGGTGAAGAAGAGAGTGCAGGCAGGATGGACTGGGTGGAGAAAAGTGTCAGGAGTGATTTGTGACAGCAGACGAGTACCAGTAATAGTGAAAGGAAAGGTCTACAAGAGGGTAGTGAGACCAGCTATGTTATATGGGTTGGAGACAGTGGCATTAACAAAAAGGCAGGAGTTAGAGCTGGATGTGGCAGAGTTAAAAATGTTAAGATTTATACTGGGTGTGATGAGGGTGGACAGGATTAGGAATAAGTATATTAGAGGATCAGCCCAGGTTGGAAGGTTTGGAGACAAAGCCGGAGAGGCAAGATTACGTTGATTTGGACATGTGCTGAGGAGGGATACTGACTATATTGGGAAAAAGATGCTAAGGATGAAGGTACCAGGTAACAGGAAAAGAGGAAGGCCTAAGATAAGGTTTATGGATGTGGTGAGAGAGGACATGCAGGTGGTTGGTGTGACAGAGCAAGATGCAGAGGACAGGAAGAAATGGAAACAGATGATCCACTGTGGTGACCCCTAACGGGAACAGCCGAAAGAAGATGATGATGATGATGATGACAAAAAAGGAGCACAAAAGATATTTGAAGAGAAATACAGGCAAAGCCACAAGGATATGGAAAATTTCACAATATGAAAAAAAATAAGAAACAAAGCGGAAAGGAGAAAAGAGGTAAGAAATAGATACTGAAGTTATGGATTACCTGCAAAGTGAAGGATTAGTGTAGATAATCCAACTCAGGTAATGTCACAGCATGATGGCACAATGGGTTCCAAAATTTAGGAGAAACAGGTGGAACTGTAAGCATCTGATCACTTGCCACATGAAGATGTTCTGGAGTCTTCAGCAGGAAACCAGTACTAAAGTTTGGTTGGAATTGAACACCAGGAGAAGGAGCAGGAAGCAGTGGCAACTCTAATGCAGTCAAAGTTGTGTATTCATGGGCCAATTAATTCCTGGGTCTATATCACTTAATTGAACTTACTATTTGTCAAATCCCTATTCATTGAACTCTATTTGTTGAAGACACAAATTAGCAAATGGATTTTTCATTGAACTTTTTCCTTGGGCTAAACAATGGTAGGCCAACTTAGTGACTGAAAAAAAAACATAAAAGTATAAAACCTAATGCCACACACTCCCCAGTACCTAAATATGCCAACTCCAAGACTGTACTACAGTGGGGAAAAGGGTACATTTCAGATGGTAGCCAACCATTGCTTTGGCCTAGGGAAAAGTCAGATGAAAAGTCCATTTGTTGATTTGTGTCTTCGATGGATAGGGTTTGACGAATAGGGATTCGGCAATTAGTGTTTTTGACAAAATTAAGTAGACCCTGAATTCCCAGATGAAGGAGCAATGGATGACGTAGGATGCAACTGAAGAAATGTCACAGGAAGACATTGTGGAACTTTCTGTAGAATGCCCCCAACAAACAGAGAGCAAAGAATGTTCCTCAGTTTAGAATAAAATGATCTAAGGCAGAAGTGCTTGATTTAATAGATATGCACAGACATATTAGAATTGATGAAATAAATAGACTACAGAAAATAAACAAGGCCTAAATCATTAGAAGGCTGATAAAACAGATGAACACAGTAACCAAGACTATTAATAGAAACTCATGATATAACAGAAGTAAATAGAATATATTACTGTGCAGCTAAATTAATAACAGATACAGTCTTACCACAAAAATACAGTGCAATAAGGGAAAGGAAGAGAAGAAATAAAATGTCATCCTGAAAACATTAAAAGGAGAAAACTCTAAAGCAATTGAGACAAGAAGTGTCACTGTTACAAGAGCACAGAAGAGGTAACAGATCATCAAAATTAATTAGAATGATAAATGAAGTGAAAACAATGCAAAGTATCAGAACAGAGCAGGATTGATGGCATGGCCAAGATGGCAGTCTGAATGCAGCAGAAATCCATAGCTCTGCTTAGATTTTAATATCCTGACAGCAAATATACTTCAATTTTTAGAAAACTGTAACTAAAAGTATACTAAAATTAGAGTAACATAGACTCTTTATTATTTTCTAAAAATTAATACATAGTCAAGAGAATTTTTTAATTATTCCTGTCAAGATGTTTTCTACTAGAGATCTCAAGATGAGCTTAGATACAAAGAACCCACACCAGGAGAGTGCAGTGAAGGAAGAACTACATCTTATAACAAACATCCAAGAACTGTCACTAAAAATAGACAAATTCAAAAACAAAATGGATATTATCAAACAAGAATGCAGTAAAACACTGGAACTTCTAAATGGAATGGTAAAAAAAACAATCTGAACAGATTCTTGCCTTAGAGGAAACAGTAACTGACCTAGATACTAGAGTGACAGAAAAGGAACATCGCAATGAATTTCTTCTGAAACAAAACACCAGGTTGATTGAGAAACTGGAAGACCTCAAAAGTAGATCAAGGAGGAAGAACATAAGAATATATGGAATTCCTGAGAAAGAAGAGGGTGCTAACATGATTCATTTCCTCAATAAGTGGTTTTCATCAGCACTAAACATTCCTGAATCCCTCTCTTTTGGAATTGAGAGGGCTCATCAATCCCTGGCAAATCCAGCTTCATCTCTGAGTTCATCTAACCCTAGGTCCATAATAGTTAGATTTCTTTCCTCGTAAGACAAGGACTTAGTGCTGAAATCAGTTTGGTCTAATTCCCCTATCAAGATGGGTGAAAAAGTTATTTGTTTTGACAATGACTGCACCTATACAGTCATATCCAGAAGAAAGGAGTGTGTTCCTCTAATTAAGTCCTTGAAAAAAGCCAATATTAAAGTTCAAATTCTTTTTCCTGCAAGAATAAAAATCACCTTGCCAGAAGGAGTGAGGATTTTTGATTCTCTACAAGAAGCAGTAGAATTTATCCAAAAGAAGAAAATACTATCGGGCATAGAAGAAATGGAATGGTCATCCCAGAGTTTGAAGGGACAGGCAACAAAAAATGGATAGTCTATGAAGGAAGGAGCAAGCAAAACTAAGAAACTAAAGGACAAATGAATAAATTCCTTCCAATTTTAAATGCTTTGTTTTATGAATCATAATATATTTGATTTTGGAAAGTTTCTATGCTATAAGGTAATGCGAATCATTTTTATTAACTTTCTCTTTCCCATTTTATATCTACTTGTTCTATTTACATATAGTACTGAGTATTTAAATAACATTCTCCCTCTCTTCTTTCTTCCTATTCCTTTTTATTACCAATGTTCCTTTTCTCTCTTTTCCCCATTATAAGTACTTTATATACTTTTCCCTTTTAAATAACTGCAAATGATGCATGTCTTCTAATTTTTCAGTAATAGTATAATTTGAATTAATAACAAAGTGCATTTATTCTAGTGGGTCAGTGGTGGGGTAACAAGGTGTTTTTGATTAGTGTTTCTATCTAGATGTTTTAGAGACTCTTTGTTTAGATACATTTAAACATTAATACAGTACATAAATGGTGTGTTATAGATAGCTAAATATAAGTTATATATATATGTGTGTGTGTATATATATATATATATATATATATATATATATATATATATATATATATATATATATATATATATATATATATATATATATATGGATTCACTTTAGAAGCTCAAAATACTGAAATGTCGAAATTCAGTATTTCGAGCCCATAAAGTGGAATCCTGAAAAGAGCAAAAGCTCAGAAGCGCAAAATTCAAAACCTCGAATACCAGAGGTTTTGAATTTCATGCTTCTGAGGTTCTGCTGTGGTTATGGATTCAGGTAAGTGTGTGTGTTAAGGGTTTTGTGTAGGGGCTGTGGTGTGTGTTATTGTGTTTTGTTGCTGTGATGTGTGTGTGCGAGCAGAATGTAGCTTGGTGGTGGTGGTGTTGTGTGTGTGTGTGTTTGTGTGTAGTGTGACCTTGGAGTTAGAATATATAAGTAGGGGGGATGTGTGGGGCACAGCCCACCACATGGTGGGTGCAGGGGGACTTGCCCCCCTGCTTTTAAGTGGTAGAGAACTTTTAAGTAGCAGAGAGCTTGTGTTTGTTTGTGGGGAGGATGGTGTGTGTGTGTGTGTGTGTGTGTGTGTGTGTGTGTGTGTGTGTGTGTGTGTGTGTGTGTGTGTGTGTGCGTGTGTATATGTGTGTATGTGTGCATTAGAAGCGTGAAATTCAAAATCTCTGGTGTGTGAGATTTTGAATTTCATGGTTCTGTGCTTTCATGGTTCTAAAAATTCAATTTTATAGCTTCGAAATACAGAATACGATATTTCAGTATTTTGAGGATATAAAGTGACTCCACATATATATATATATATATATATATATATATATATATATATATATATATATATATATATATATAAAGTAGGTGCCTTTTTTCCCCTTCTTTCTGGCCTGGTTAACTGGTGGGTAAATGATTGAAATGTTATAATATGATTTCTGATTTGAGGCAACTGTTGTTAGCTGTTTTTATATGAAAGGGTTAGTTTTTTTCATGATGTTGATGTTTTGTGAGGAAACTGGTGGTCTATGTGACTGTTCTCATTGTGAAGATTTATGACATGCACTGACAAGGCAGCGTGAGTGTTTTTTTTTTTTTTTGCTTTCTGTAAATTCTAAAAGTTTCAAGATCTGAATTTCCCACTGAAAATGCTTTTTTCTTCACTAGAGACAACTTCTGCTGTGCATGAGCCTATTTAGATACTTTTTAACAAGTTTATGCAGCAAGAGTGATGACATCATTTGACCTTTTGAACTTGTTAAATGGTTCTACTTAGAATTCTTTTCTCTTGAAATTCAGTTATCCTTCACTAGATACTTTAAATGGTAAATAATTAGATGTGATAAAAGTGTTTAACTCCTTTGAAAATGCCTATGTTCTCTTATAGATGCATGTATTCTGCAGATTTAATGACACTATGAGTAACTAAATGACATCAAGTGAAGTAGGAGCTGCATTAGAAAACTCATTATGCATATTAACATCAGACTTATGTTATATAACTAAACCTTTAGTAACTAAACAGAGGGTTGTGAGGCCCACTTTCTCTCCCCCCCCCCCTTTCCGGATGAAAGATGTCAGCATAGATATTGTTAATACATATGAGTAATATGTGTATAATAGCAAAATATAATAGTTATGTTGTAATAAGTGTTATATATATATTCAACAGATCATTACATGAAAAACGTTACATAGATGACTGACAAAATGGTTAAATTATCTGATGTTTCTTGAAAAGTCGTGGACATAATGACAATCTTCTTAACATTCAGCTTCTAATGTTTATACATACTTTGATCTGATGTGTATTTCTAAATAACTATGTATTAGAGATGCTATTATGATATGTGACATATTCTTATAGCTTCTGATATATTGGATACTCTCATTCTAATGTATATTTCATGGATTCAGATTTCTTTAGTTGCTTTCATAATGCTTTTCTTTTTTGTTTTTATACTATATTCTAAGCAGAGAGAGATAATATGTGTCATTTGGTATTGAAGAGGTGGTGGATGTAGGGTTTAGTTAAGATTTTTAAATAAACCAGAAACGTTATGTTTCATGTATGCGTTTGTAAATAGTTTTGGGTTTTTGAAAGTTGTGCTTAAAACACCTTATGCATCCATTATAGGTTCATAGGTTCATAGGTAGGTACTAGGCTATTGGCCCTGGGGCCTATACAAGCCTAGCCAAAAAGGTAATCTGGCTTTCGCCACCCAATAAAATTATTTTCCTGTGCCCCTGTCAAGCAGAACCACAGAAGTGATCCCTGGGGTAAATTTCCTATTACCCATCCAATCATCAATATTTTTCTTGAAGAGTGTTAATGAGGAGGTCTAACATAGATAGATAGTCTGTTCCAGAGTATGGGAAGTCTCTGGGACAGGAATCTATCCCTCCAGCATGTTCTGCTTATTGTGGTGACAAGGTTTAGATCCCTAGAGCATGTAGCTCAGAGGGATTGGGATTTCTTTAAGTGGAGCATGTCCAACAGCTCTGGGTTTGACATAGCTTTGTATGTTAGGCAGAGATCGCCTCTGAGTAGGCGATATGTGATGCAGTAAAGCTGGAGTTTTTTTAGATGGTCTTTGTAAGGCATCTGTCTGAGGCCAGTAATCCTCTTTGTGAGGTATTTTTGCGGCCTTTCCAGTTGTTGTAGATTTCTTGTGAGGTACATACCAAAAGGGGCATTGTACTCTATAATGGGTCTAATGAGTGATGAGTAGAGGGGAACAATGACCTCTTTTTTTCTGGATGAGAAACCTTTTGTGATGAAGAGTGCCACATAGAAGGATTTCCTGACCACTGTGGCGATGTGATTATCAAAGGAGAGACTACTGTCCATCTGTGTCCCAAGGTCTCTTATCAAACATTCAGTGTTAAGTAGACTACCGCCTATGTGGTAGTTCATGGGTACAGACTTTTTACCAAAGGGGATGACAATGCACTTTTTGGCACTGAGCTTGAGACCATGTCTTTGACACCAGGCATCTGTCTCAGCGAGGTCCTTTTGTAGGATGTCCACATCGTTAGGAGTTTCGATTATGGCTCCTAGTTGGCAGTCATCTGCGAACTTAGTTAGCCAAAGATCTTCTGTGCTAGCCTGTACTTCAGAGAAGTAGATACCAAACAGGAGAGGACCCAGGACTGAACCCTGTGGTACTCCACTTGTCACTGGTCTGAAGTCTGATTTGGAGACTGCTACTTTCACGGTGTGGGTTCTGTCAATAAGCCAGTTGGCATCCCATCTTGTGACATAGGGATTTATACCTAGTTTAGTGAGTTTATCTATAATTCTATAGTGGGGGATGGTGTCGAACACCTTGGCGAGATCTAAGTAGGCTGTGTGAACCACCTTACCCTCATCTATGGCTTTGGTGACTACTTCAAAGAAGTCTATCAGGTTTAGGAGACATGATCTGCCTTTTACAAACCCAAACTGTGTGGGGTCCAGAGTTTGGAGATCTCCAATGTCTTTGTTTATGAGTTCCATGATGATACATTCCATGGCCTTGCAGACAAGGCTCGTCAGGCTAATGGGGCGGTAGTTCTTGGGGTCTGTTGTGGCCCCCCCTTTGTGGAGTGTGATAACTGTCACGGTGTGCCATTCAATGGGCACAAAGCCTGAGGTGAGGCTATGATTGAACATGGTACTTAGGTGGGGTGTCAGTTCATTCTGTAGTTCATGTAGAAGGCAGCCTGGGATGTTGTCAGGTACCATGGATGCTGTGTTCTTGGCTTTGGAGAGTGAGGTTTTTACCTGTGCAGCCGTGATTACAGGAACTTTGCATTCTTCCAGTATAAAGATGGGCCCTTTAGGGGGTGAGGGGGGGGTAAAGTTAGCAATGAACCTATCTGCCAGGATGTTGGCAATATCAATTGGTTCTGTATATTTAATGTCATTGTGCTGTAACTCAGAGCAGATATGAGTGCTGTCATTGAGATTTTTGACATAGCTATAGAATGCTTTGTGGTTGTCTTTAGAATCAGTGGCAATTTTGTTTTCATAACTAGCTTTAGAGGATTTTATGAGGGCTCTCAGCTTCTTACTGAGGCTGACCAGGGAGTTCCTCCAATCATGGGATTTTACTCTTTTTTGCAACAGTTTCTTTCTTCTGTTGTAGAGTTTGTTTATGGCAGGGGACCACCAGATTGGCTTCCTTTTTTTGGAGGATAGCATCTTGATTCTGTTAGGGATAGCACAATCCATGCACTCGTGTAAGTGCTTATAAAGTGCATTTGTGTAGGGTTCAGCAGTCGTACCTCTATTGTCCATTTGCATGGGTGTCATGAAGTTTGTCACTTCTGTCTTAAGAAGCATGAAGTTGGCTTTAGAGAAATTTTTTACGGTTGTTTTCCTAATGGGGGTGGGAGCAGGATGTGGATGTGTAGGGTGATTAGCTTGTGGTTGGATCAGACTAATGAGGAGCTGACCTCTGGTGTGGAACACTGGTCACCCATGTTGGTGATGACCAGGTCTAGGATATTGTTGCCCCTGGTGGGAGTGTGGATAAGTTGATCCAAGGCATTGAAATTGATGATTTCCAGAAAACGTTGAGCAAAAGAGTTGGTACACGAGTAGTTTTCCCAGTTAATGGTAGGGTAGTGGAAATCACCCATTATTAGAGTGTTGGGTTGTACCTTAATATTTTCCAGTGTATCAAGAAAAGAGGAATGGGAATCCTGGGGCATGGTGGGGGGTCTGTAGCAAGCTACAATCTGGATAGCGGTTTTGCCCAGAGTTAGTTGAACTTGGATAATCTCGGATGCATTATGCTGAGCAACTAGCTTGGAGGTCTGGATATCCTTAATGAATATGGACACGCCTCCACCTTTAGTGTTTTGGTCTGGGTTTGGTGGCCGAAAGGTGTGGTATGAATTATAGCCTGGTAATGCAGGGGTGCTCTCTGGAGCTTTGAACCAGGTCTCTGTCACTGCACAGATGTCAATGTTCTCCATTTTAAGGAGTGCCTCAAGTGAGTGCATTTTGAGGTTTAGACTTCTAGCATTGAGTAGCATTACCCTCAGATTTTGCTTGCTTGTACCTGTTGCGGTGGTGAATTTGTCATTTGAACCTTGCCTAAAAAAGGCACTGTAGGGGTGGCAAGAGCCTTTGCCAGTATCCAGAATCCCAAGGGCGACAGGTGCAGGCCATCTCTGACAAAGCAGCATGGTCTGTCGATCATGTCATCCCAGGCAGACAGATACTGGATTCCCTTAGAATGACACCAGAAGCTTAGCCAATTGTTAAAGTCAATCATTTTGTCCTTGTACTGTGGTGTCATTCTGGGTGATGGCAGGATGCTACTCAGGGCTAGGGTCATACCGGCCTGGGCTACAAGATCGGAGATCTCCGCCATGATAAGTAAGTTTTCAGTAGATTTCAAGTCAACACGGAAGAAAGGTCTTTCAGTTAGTAATAACATACACATTATAGTCAATGGTTTATAAATGTTTATCATTAAATATTAATGGTTTGAAAAATAATGTCAAAAGAGCTGGTTGGCTTAAATATATCAAAATACATAAAACCCAGATCATCTTTTTACAGGAAACCCATCTATTAAAAAAATATCTACAAAAATACTCATTCAATGGCTATACCACTCTGGCTGATTCATGTTTTAAGACTAAGAGAAGGGGCACTCTTATCCTATGGAAAAATACTTATACTATGCCAAGAATCATAGACACAATTTCAGATAAAGATGGGATGCTAATCATGGTTATTTTGGAAATCAATAGGAAGTGTTATACTTTTGATTAATACATATTGGACACAAGGACTGAGTACTAAATATGTTGACAAATATCTGTACCTGATTAAATGAAAAATAGGAAATTATAGCAATGGGTGATTTTAACTGTCTATTATCAGGCAATGATACTTCTAAAAATGGTAAAATAAAACTAGCATCTCAAGACAGCAAGTTTAATGACTTTCCAAACCAGATGAACCTTAAAGATATATATGGTCTAAGATAACATTATTCCTTATTCTATACTCACTATTCATATTTGTTTGTGTACCAAATGTATCAAATGATATTTACTCTAAAATAAGTGATGTATCTATATTGACTTGTCCACTTACAGACCATAATGCTATAAGCTTTACATTAACTACACATACAGATGATTTAAGATTTCTACAGAGAATTCCTGCTTACATAACTAAGTTAAAATACTTTAGGGAATGGATAATGAATTTTATTCTGAAGAAGTTTATGAAAGTGTGGATTAAATTTTTTTATGCTAATAGTGTGTGGATTTCACTCTGTTCTTCTGCATTTTACAGTTTGGTTTTTGGTTATTTGTTTTATTAGGAGTTCTCTTGCTGTTCTAGAAAAATTGAAATTGAAATTATCCTTTTCAGACAACACCTCCCAAAGATCACTTGATTTCAAATTTTTGAAATCAGACTTTCAACTGCCCATGAACAAACATGTCTCTATTTTCCAACAATCTGTTCTCAGGGATTTACATTTTCATCATAATGAATCATACATTCTGGGCCAGAATATGTCACCCATGGAAAAGGCAGCCTTGGAGGAATTAAAGCATAATCGCGACATTGCCATTCTACCTGCAGACAAGGGTGGTGCCGTGGTGGTTATGAACATTGGGGAATACCTTGATGAGGGGAAAAGACAGTTAGCTGATACTAGATGTTATATGCAAATGTACATTGACCCGACTGGGGTTTTTAAAAAAGAAATAGACTCTTTTCTGAAACTAGCTGAGGATGAGGGTATCATAACAAAAAATACTGTTAAACATCTTACTGTAAAAAACCCACAGAAACAAATCCTGTATCTTCTCCCAAAAATACATAAGTCCATTTCAAAAACTCCAGGTAGACCCATTGTATCAGGGATAGGGTCCTTGATGGAACCACTATCAGCATTTCTAACACAGTATCTCAAACCCCTTTTAACATCAGTTAGGGCCCGACTACAGGACACCACGCACTTTTTACAAATTTTGGAGGATACACAGCTAGAACCAGACTGGTTAATGTGCATGTTGGATGTTAAATCTTTATACACAAGTATTCCACACTGGGCGGGATTACAATCCCTGCAATACTGGCTTGAGAGAACAAACTTATATCCTCCGGGCTTCAACACCTTACTTGTCTGCATGGCGGAACATGTATTAAACAAAAATGTCTTTTATTTCCATGGAGAATGCTTTTGGCAGCTACAAGGGACAGCAATGGGAGCTTCCTTTGCACCCATTTATGCTGACTTATTCATGGCCTATTTTGAAGAATGTATGATAATATGACAAATCACACAATATTTACATGGTGGAAATCGATATCTGGTGACGATATTTGGATGATTGCTGGATGGTGTGGAAGACGGATGAAGCATATCTAAAGGAATTTATGGAGTACCTGAATGGCAACATTTGGGGTATTGAGTTTACGGTCACATGTAACAGGAGTACCATAGATTTTTTGGATGTTACTGTTTACCATAACGCAGATGATACTCTAAGTACCAAAACATTTAGAAAATATCCTCAATACAATACCTTGTTACACGCCTCCAGTATGCACCCAAACCACACCATCCGCAACATCCCTAAGTCTCAATTTATGCGTATCAGACGCATTTGTTCATCTCATGATGAATTTGAACATGCCAGACTTGATTTATACCATAGATTTCAGGACAGAGGATATAGAGACATAGATATATATCAAGCTAGTTCATGGAGCAAAACCATAGACAGGAGAACATTGTTACAATACAAAAAATCAGAGCATGCTCATCAGGATTCTATCTTGAGATTTGTCACCACATATGGTAGGAACCAACCTATTGTCAGGGATATACTTAATTGCAACTGGAAAATTCTTTTGGCTAATGACACTTTAAGGTCAATACTAGGCCCTCAATGTCAAATGTCATACAGAAGAGGCAAGAATTTGGGAGGGCTATTTTCACATTACAAAAACAGAGAAGGGGGAGGTGCGATATATCATCAGACCACTATCAGTGGTGATAAACTAATTGGTACCTTTCCATGTGGTCACTGCTGCTCCTGTTTACAAGTTAGTACACTAAAAGAATTCACCAGTGCCAACACCAATCGGGTATTTAAAACCAGTGTGTTTGGTAATTGCAGCAGTACATGGGTTATTTACTTAGCTACCTGCCAATGTAAAGCTTTTTATGTTGGTCAAACCTCTAGGTCTCTTAGAATAAGGATGACAGAACATCGTAGTGACATGAGGAACAAAAAAGAAACAAATGCTTTATACAGACACACGATGCAACATCGCAATGCCCAGTTTATGTTCATGATCATTGACAAAATTCAGGGAGATAGGAACAACCAACAGGGTTGGCACACCATTTTAAACCACAAGGAACAATATTGGATAACCAACCTTGGATGTTTATTCCCCCCAGGTCTGAATGACCATCTGTGAGTTTCACTGAACACTGGAGGATTTCATAATCATGGTTACAACAACAAACATTCATATAGATCAAGAATTAGTACGAACCATTCAATGGTGGTTAGGCCTACCAACGCTCATATTATACTCCATAAAGCATGATAAAAAATTGTTCAGGATACGAATATGTATATGTATGGTTTGGTATTCGTATCTGGTATATTGGCGTTAAACATTGAGTATTGTACAATTACAATGTTGAACTTGTATTATCTACAAGCATATTATTTCAATTTATTATAATCTATAATATAGCTGAGAATGAGGCCACTATACTCTTTTTGCCTTATTTTGTAATATATTATATGATCAGTACTTGGTTCATTATTATTCAGTTCTTTTGAACTTGTGGTTATCACCCTTCAAAATATATATATATACTAGTGGTATATATTTTCTGCTTTTTTACACTATGATATGCATTCACAAATAGTGACTATGGCATTGGTCTATTACCTTGTAATATGTATGTCATATAATGGCTTACTTCCAGAGCTTTGATTTTTATCTTTAAAAATATGACTTAATATCTACACCTCTGGCATTTTTATGTCACTGGTCATATGCTTTAATCAAGAATGGAACATGCACTTTGTTACTCCAGCCACTGGGTGGTGCTGTAATATTGCTTCCAGGTAATCAGAGACTAGTATAAATGCAGGCTGCTTCATTTCATTCAAAAAAACTTTATTGTATTCATTGATAAAGGCTGAATAGCCGAAACCGGTCTGGATTTGAAGGAATTATAAATAAATAATCATTATTTCTTCATTACTGCGTGTTCACTATCGTTTTTTGCTGGTCGTTGGTGGTTTGTAAATAATAACACACCACCTTTGGAGACAGATAATGCAATAAATTCTTTTATTCAAGAAAATATAACTACTAAGGTGTCAATGCAACAAAATAACATATAAACAGAAGTGAAAGAGAAAATAAAAAAATTAAAAGATAATAAAGCTTCAGGACTGGATGGAATAATTCCTGAACTATATAAGATTTTTCCTGAATATATAATAAAGAAATAATGAGTGCCTCTAGTATGGTTAAGCAAAAATGTATAACACCCGCATTGTGGAAATACTCAGTTTTCTCCCCCATATTAAAACAAGGTAAGGACCCCAAATCTTGTGACTCATATAGGCCAATTTTGTTACTAAACACTGATTATTAAATTTTCATGACAACATTAGCTAATAGGATAAAGAACATATTACCTCATCTAATACATAATGATCAGACAGGGTTCATTATTCATAGAAAAGTGCAAGATAATATTATTACATTACTATCATTAATAGACATAGCATGCAAATACAAAAAACAACTAGCTATTATCAGCCTACACATAGAAAAGGCTTTTGATTCTATTAGTTCATCTTCTCTACAAAGAATTCTGATTGGTTTTGAATTCTCCTCAGATTTTGTCAACTTATTAATGAAAATTTATAGTGGGGCACAAGATTATGTGAAAATCAGATCATGTCTATCCTCACCATTAGAAATCCTCAGGGGAACTAGACAAGGTTGTCCTTTGTCACCATTACTGTTTGCACTTTCAATGGAACCCTTTGCTACATATATCAGAAACAAGCAAGATAGAATAGGCTTTCAAATTAATAAGGACTATTGTCCTAAGATACAATTATTTGCGGATGATATGTTGTCAATGTTAGGTTATTTTGACGGTTCTTTGCATGATGTTATAACTACCTTAAGCAAGTTTGAAAGAAGTTCAGGGCTTAAATTTAATCATAATAAATCCAAAACATTGCTAATTACAAAAAGATCAACAAAAACCTAAGCAAGAATAGCCTGTTTAATTGGTAGAATGATGTGTTAGAATATTTGGCTGTCAGTATAAAGAGTACATGGAAAGAGTCTATTAAACTAAACTACAATAATTTAATAACCACCATTAGTGAAATAATCAAAAGATGGAATAAAATGTTCTTCACAATGGAGGATAGGCTCTCTTTAATTAAAATGCTAATTTTACCTAAAATTTAGTTTTATATACAGTCATTGATACTACTCCTTCACAAAAACTTATTTAAAAATTAGATTCCATGCTACTTAACATTTTTTTGGTTCCCCTTAAAACCAAGGATTGCATATAAATGGCACATTACAGCTTGGGACAGTAATAGGATAGCATTCCCTTGCTTAGATCTTTATTCCAAATCAGTTATAATTAATGTAATATTACATTGGATCACACCTAGCTATATATCTGGCTGGAAAACAATAAATGAGATTCATATAACTGGTGTCAGAACTATAGAAAATCAGTTTAAGGAACAATATGAAATAAGGAGAGTTCATTGGTTTTTACATGAAGTCTGTTTATTTAATAAGTCTGATCATTTTCTCATGGCATTAATGAAATATTTAATATATTTCTTATATTCCCTATAGTGTACTCCCTTGATTGCCTAGATTCTTTCAGCATCAATGCAATGCAAAAATTAAATGAAAATAACTTGATATTCTGGCATCAGTTTATTGAAAATAAGAGTATTAAACCACTAAACTCATGTTTATGTAGTTTTGATAATATTCAAGACGATTGTTTATATACTCATTATGGCAGTTTATAGAAAACAAAATGAGAATATCAGTCAACCTAGAGACTGAATCTATACCTAGTTTGATTCAACTTTTTATTAGGTGTTTTGAAAAGATAATAAAAAAATGAAGTATCTCACCTATCTATAAGATACTAAGAGAAGACACTCTAAAGTTTGACTCAGATTTTTGGAATTGCTATGTCAAGATTAATGGAGAACAAATATCTGATGATTCCAAAAAAATTGCTATTGAATTCTACATATGGTACCTCTTCTTCATTATATTGTAGATTGTATACATGGAAATTTATGAATATGAGTTTCTATACTCCACATAAAATAAATCTTATCCTGAAAAACAGTGAAAGTAAATGTTAGAAATGTGATGAATTACTAGAGCCCAACTGGGTTCACATGTTCATTGAATGTAGAAATGTTGTTCAATATTGGAAATACTTCAGATATTTTGTAAATGCTTTATGGTCTGATAACTGTTGTATTTCTAACTCACTAATCTTATTCAATGTTCCTATACCTAATGCAATACCTAAATCTCAGATTCAGTCACTCTGGTCAATTCTTGTAATTGCCAGAAAAGTTATTACTTTGAACTGGAAAAGTAAACAAGAATTGATGTTCAAAGATTTTATTAATTTAACAAAAGTTGTTTGTAAAAAAGAACTGCAAACCATTTGTTATAGAACTCATAACATTACCCATAAAAACTAGCATGGCAAAAATTGGAAAACCTTTTGAACAAATACTGATAACTTCTCATGAATAAAATGATTGTTTATCATGGATGAATGTAAATATGGTAAATAGTTTTGTTATTGTTTTATTGTATTTGTTATATGTACATCTGAGTATGTTTATAAGAAAACAAAATAAAAATGTTTTTGAAGAAAAAAGGAACAGAGCAGGATCTATCATACACTATTGCACATAATATATTAAAGATATCAGCACAGGCAGATCAACTTGGAAGATATGCAGGCAAACATAAAGGAAAATTACAAACTAAGCAATTCATTGATAATCCAAAACATTTTATAGACAACTGGGAAAATGAGCAAAAGGAATAGAAAAAACACCATAAAATAAGAAATAGACACATTTTGCATGAATATTTATGAAGTCTCCGTAGAGCATAAAAAAGATGCTGAATGGATAGAAAAATTAAAAGAAACAGTACGGTGTAAAACTACATAGAATATGAAATGGGATGAAGTAACAGCAAGAGAAGCTGAAATAAAATGAATAAAAGTTCATAATTTGAAAACTCCAGGCCTAGATGCAGTACCTAACATCTGGCTAAAAGTATTAACATCTTTTCACAAAGATATAACCATGTATAAGAAGTACTTATATGTGCATCCCAAACAGACACCAGCCTGGTTAACAACAGGAAAAATGATAATCCTCCTTAAGAATGAACGTAGAAGTCATCCTAAAAACTATAGACCAATAACTTACCTTTCACTGATGTACAAACTATATACTGGAATTGATGTAGACAGAAGTATGGATAGGAATTCAATAAAGCCTACACTGTCCACTAAGACTATGTGTGCATTGTGGTGCAATGTGCACATGATAGCACACCATTTTGCATTTAGTACATGGCTCTACACAGTGTGTAGAGCCATGCAAACATGGTAAAGATAGTGACATGTTAATTACAGCATAAGCAGGTGAACTGTATGCTAATTAATGAATTCAAGATGGAGGAGCTATTCAACAAGCTATAAAGCAATTGTATAGACTCAGAGTAGGTTTTCCCTGTGGAATACAGCCACAGAAATGTCTGTACACAGAAACAATGTTAGGGGCTGCAGTTGCTCTTATTAATGTGCATGTGCAACAGGCCAAAGTCTATGCTGCTGCTGCTGCTAATAGATCTCAGCCCAGAAGGAGGGGTGTTTAGACCCTGTTTAACTTTCCATGGTCTGCACGATGTAGAAATTGTAGAGTGCTGCAGGGAGAATAGAAACACACAACAGGAACTCTGCAACCTCTGTCATCCACAACTGAGAACAAGGGAAAACCGAGGGGTACCATTACTGATGAAGACTAAGATATATGTAGCACTGAGAATATTAGCTACAGGTGACTTTCAGAGAACAACAGGGGACATGCTGAGGGTGTCCCAGGTATCAGCATCCAGGATTTTACATCAATTCCTGAATGCTATGCTACAATATTCCAGTGATTATATACAGTTTTCCTATATACCTGAGGACAGAGCGGCAGCTGTACAGAATTTCTACCCTGCAGCACACTTCCCTGAAGTCCTAGGTGTGATAGACTGTGTGTGCATTGAAATCAAAGCACCACCTGGGGAAGTGGGAAGGGTGTACATAAAAAGAGAGGGTTTCACTCCATTAACTGCCAGGTTGCATGTAATGCTAAATTAATCATCCTGAATGTGTGTGCTGGCAACCCTGACAGTTACCTTAATTCCCATATCTGGCACAACTCCCAAATCTATCACAGGTTTTCCACTGGTGATATCCCACAGGATTGTTTACTGTGGGATGCATATTATGCACTGGAGCTGTGGCTGATGACATCCACCCCACCAAAGAATGCTATAATAAGGTGCATGTTCAAACAAGAAATTTCACAGAGTGTGCATTTGACCTGTTGAAGTCATGGTTCCATTGCCTAGATACGTCAGGGGAGTCCTGCAGTACAATCCCCATACCTTTGCTGAAACTTGTACTGTCTGTGCCATCCTTCACTATATTATTCTGAGAAAACAGCTACATCAAGAACACCAAGGGGAAGAGGCACACATCCCACCATCACTGGCAAGGTCACTAAACCACAGACAGGTGAGGAGTCAGAGGGGGAACCACCAGCCGCTGTAGGTGTAGACAGACATAGGAGTGCTAAATATGCCATCACACTGGCCAAGAGACAATGGATAGCATTCATACTCACCATCTAAGAGGGTAAAACTGTCATCCTATGCACATACATGCAGTAAAACTGATGCCAGGCAACTCCCACAACAGTTACTTACCCATATAATGCCCGTGTACTGCCAGCATCACATAGACTCAGCACCAAAAACATTTGTAACTGCTGGACTATCAAGGCAAGTGTTGAACATGAAATATGACAATGAATGTCTAAGGACATAAATGAATGGCAAATCTTTGCATAGTGTTACCTGCTCATGTAACTAAGTACACGGTGTGTGATATAAGGTTGTGTTTGTAACATATCACAGTCACCAACAAACCATTGTTTAGTCTAAAAGAAGGAATACCAGTGGAGTATTGTATTGTTCATCACTTTAATACCAGGAAAACTACACAACTGCAAGAGCAAAACTCTTGAAACACAACTTCTGCTGTCGAAACACACAATTGTAGTTGGCAGCCCCATCCCCAAAACAATGGGAAAATGACAGTTCATACAATCCAAGGAATAATACATGCACTTGTTATAAATACTTTCCTCACAATTGTCATAAAATGTGTACACATTTACAACACAAAAGTCAATTGTATACAATCGATAGTCACCTCTCAATGAGCCCAGTACTCCCATTGTGGTGTTTACGGGTTGTCTTAGAAGCATAACACCCCTGTGTCATTGACAATATAAGTACTTTACATTTCCATGGAATAAGATGGAAGACTATAAGGTAGCCAGTTTTAACAATACAAATTATAAAGACAGTTAATAAGGCTGTCTATCTGTGAAAGTTAACACATGCCAAAAATACCAATGTCTGGAGTATTCTAAAAGAAGTGCATACAGATAACAGTTTTATCTCTGAATGCATATATATGAAAGCTTTATGTGTTTAATGTTAACACATGTAACATGTACTTTAAAAAATACAAGTATATCTTAGCAACATAGAAGCCTTCTGTGCAGATAAATCAAAATGGATATCAATCCTCTGTCTTCTACAAATACACAAGTACCCTCACCTTCAAGTTGCCTAGCTACACAGTTACCTTCTTATGGTGTAGATTCAGGCCTCTGAGCATGGTGAAGATGCAAATGAGGTGTGAACTCATAGGAATTGTTGAATCCCAAACTTTTGGCTTCTTGTAGCTGATGTGAGCATAGTGCAGACACTACTTCAGTGTTTGTTGCTAATAGATTACAAATGTGAATGATTAGTAGAAGAGAGAAGGATTATATAACAACAACAACTCAGACACCCTACCTGCAGTGGGTGTCAAAGCCAGGATACACAAATGGTAGAAATAATTGTAGCAAGCTTTAAGATGGAAGTGAATGGCACACATTTCTCAGTTTCTGTGCACTAATAGTTAAAATCTCCTTCCTTTAATGAAAACTGTATTTTACTGTCATGTAATATTGTCATACATTTTAAGGACAATGATACAAAATGCCCTATACACTGCATGTATGAGATTACAGCACACATAAGAGAAGAATGATTCCAATAAAAAGAGAAGACACACCTACACTGGTGCAAACAGTACTCATAAATGGTTATGTGATCATTCATTGCACTAAATATGTAAGCAACACATGTACAAACACCTGAGAAGTTTACAGGTGTTATATGTCTTTAAAATACTGTGGTGGAAATGAAACTTACTTATATGTATGATGACATTCATTCTTGCTACAAAGCTTTTTCTGTGAGCAAGACAGATAAGACCCTTATTGTGTTTTATAGGCTCAGTAGTCTGACAATTCAAATCCAGAGTTGTATAAAATCTATAATGCGTGTTAAAATGTATTTTGTAATGTTTTTCATTTTTTTCTTTTTTTTTATAATATTAATATTTGCATGGTGCTTAGCTTAACCCAGACATAGTAAAGCAGATAAGTGCATTAAATGTAATGTGAAGTTACATGTATGATAAAGACTGCATAAATTACAGCTGTGAAACAAGAATGTGTGTAGCACACCTGGTAGACATGATGAAGGGTACAGCATGTAGTATATTTAGATCACGGTTCAAGTCCCACATTTACCTTTCAATGATGAAACCTGATAAAAGCTTATTAAATGAAGAATGCATGTTTAGCTTTGCAAGTCATGTTTTCCCTTTGTTTACCTTTGCACAAACATGGTCTAATATCCCAGATAATAAGCAGACATTGTCAATTAAAAAAGGGATACAGTGATAGTCAACAACACCTGCAGGTCCAGAACACCTGCAGACTCCAAGGATACACTTGTCAATTTCAAAACAGATACATTCTATCATATGTTGTTTCCACTGCACAAACACGCTAAGCGGTGTTGTGCAGCGGTTAGCACATATACATAGTAATGACTGTGAAAATATATAGATGCTGCCCAGTTGTTCCTGTGGCAACAGATGTAAGTTAAGGGCTACAATAGAGGTGAGCCTGGGTTCTAATGCAGTAAAGGTCAAAGTTTTATTACTGCTTCGCCAGTTTACTTTATATACAATTTAACATTAGAAAAATAATTACACATAGAAATAACTATCCTTAATGTGTAACTGTATGCATTAGAATTATGGTTGCACAATTAAATATTTATTTTCTGAACTTTCATGTCACACACATACATGGTTAAACACTCACATTTTAATGTATATGTATAACTAATGAGCAAGTCAGAAAAACAAGGTCAGAGTTGCAATGAGTACTCTGCACAGTTATGAATGTAAAAAAATACATTTGTAGCCTAACCTTATCTGTGACAAATGGTATACTTTAATGCTTACAATGCAGATGAGCCAGAGTTCTAATCTATCAAATCACAATTTCATTAATGCTTGTCCACTCAATTTTAAAAGATAAAGAACAGTGTAAACATAATTATAAATAATAACTATGTATAGCACTGGAGCTCATATGAATTATATGTGTGACTAAGGGCATACTGATAATTATGTTTCTGTAATTATAATGGTCTTTTCTGGCCTAGGATGGACTTCATACTTCAATGATAGTCACACACTCATGAATGTATAACCTAGGAACTTGTCAGGCCACACACATACATGGTTAACCTCTCACTCTGTCCTGTGTATATATATATATATATATATATAATTAATGAGCAAGTCTGACAAGTACTTCTTCTATGGTAAGGATGAAAAAACACCTATGTAGAAAAATATGTTTTGTCTATTTTTTTGTGCATTAATTAATTAATTAATTAATTCATTCATTCATTCATTCATTTACTTAATTATTTAATCCCACAATGTACAAATTACTTTTATCAGTGTGTAAAGACACCAAAAAAAATGTGTTAGGTCATAAAATTTATACCTCTAATACATGTCTGCAAATTTAAATAAAACAACAGTTATATTAGCAACCAAACCAAAAACTAATGACAACTGTCACATTACCCTTCCTAGATCATAAACTGTCTTCTTCTATGTTTGGAACTGTTGTTCTCCGCTTAACACCATGCGAACATCATTGGCATGACTGTTTGGGTTTGTGCACTAGCTGTAAAACACAATATCTCATATTGACAGGAAAACAACTGTTGCTGTTGTACCTATATGGACATGGCAAGAGCTAGAAGGAAGGGTGCCCAATTTAGGACTCAAAGATGGGGTGTAGTGGAGTCCAGAGTTTTCATTGCACTCCTCATGAAGTTCCAGAGCCATAGGATACTGCAGGGGGCTATATCAATACAAATATGAGGCTTGAAATAGTCTAACCAAGGCTGTCTGCAGTGCGACTGGCATTCCACGCACTGGAGAGCAATGCAGGCACTACTATAATGACCTGAAAAGGCACATCCAGGAACAACTTGACCAGTGGCTGAATGAATTTAGGACTGCTAACACCCCACAGTTGTGGGAACATGCAGATAATAATACATAAAATGATATAGAAAGCTAGATATAGCCAAGACTGATATGCATAATGCTCTTATCTTTTTCTCCCCTTTTTGCATTACAGCTGGCCAGGAGATTGCAGCAAGCAGAAATGTCCATGTCAAATGTTTGGAAAGACTAAGAGAAACAAGGCGTATGTATGCAGTACAAAAGAATAAAATTATTTTTAGCTAAAATATTGCTCTTGAATACTTTATTGGGAAATTAAGTATACATATATTAACTGTGAAATCAAGCATGCATGCTTCAGTCTGTAGCTCACGCCAACTTTAGAAGTAAATTTTAATAGTGTATTCAGATGTTGTAGGTTTAAATCTCACTCGTAACAAATATACAGCACAATAATTTAAAAATATCACATAATAATTTCAACAAAATTGGCAAACATGCCATGCTGCTAACTTAATCTCTATTATTTGAACAAATATATCTGTAATATATGCTTAGGATTACTTGGAATAATCATCAGTCATACTTTGTAGTTGTTAAAAAGTATAGTTTATGTAAAAGTAAAATGCTTTTATTTATAGCATAGTAATTTGTTGCATGTCACATATGATGGTACTAATTATCTTGTTTTTTCTCTTAACACACCCCTTATCTCTCATTTTTATTTTTATATGTGTAGTCACAACATTCTGATGTCATCAATTTCTGTCAATTCACAAAATGATTTACAGCAAAGCAAGGTAGGCCAACCAGTGCAGCTCAGCCTGCCCCGCCCAAGTGGCTCCTGCACAGACACCCCACACATCTGTGACTGAACCTGGCAGTACTGCCTGTGCAGCCCCTGCAATACTTGGTTCCTCTACACCAGATAGCATTACCCTGGAAGCTCTCTCTCCCTCTGAGAGTACTGGCGGAGGTGGTGATTTTGTCACATGCCAGGTGATGCCAGGCATGGTGAGTAAGGTTGTGGAAAGCCCATTGGTACAAGCCTCATCTGGATGGAGAAGATGCTTGCTAGGCAAACAAAAATGTCAAGCAGTCCAACAGCAAGCTGAGGAGTGTGACAGTAATGACAGTTCTAAGGTTGGGGACTAGATTTTCACTGCCCACATATTTGCTGGACATCGGCATCTGATGTCCCCTCCCTATCCGCAGTCATGGTGTCCCCCAACCTGTTGTGTCCCTCACCATCCCTGTCTCTTGTCTTGCTTTTCCTGTTTGTCTGCATCCACTTCCTCACCTACATTACTTAACTGACCCTGAAATACCTATGTCCCTTACAGAACATTCCTCTCGTACTGAAATAAAAACTCAAAAATGGGAACCTGTCCCAAAAAAAAAATAAATATATCATTCCATACATAACTGTCCACTTTACATATCTGTCTTCTTGATACACTTCATTCAGTCCAGTTGGCTATACAACATGATTCATTGTTGTACCCCATCTTTGTTAGGATGACAGTCCAAATTCAGCCAATATTCTATACATATACATGTTACACTGTTGAAGACATGGATATCTATGTTTCTTTCCTAACTCCCTCCTGCACATTCCTATATTGCTTTTCCTTTATTTCCTCTGCTTGCCCCCCATTTCACCACTTTACTATCTACCCCATTTTCACTCCTTTAATTTGGTCAAAAAAATAGAATCACACAACACACACATAGCAGTACTGCCCCCTAATAAAGCTCTTCACATTTTGTCCTTTGCTTTTGAATGGAGTTTGGCAAAACACACTAATGCCATGTGACAGTGAATGGCTCTTCATGTCCTATGGCATGGTGTGGTTACCTCCTCACAATGTTGCTTAAACTCACTGCACTAAGGAAACATACAGTTAAAGCAGACTAAAGGCACTCCTATTAAAAATTTAATATAAAATATTTATTTAGACTGATGACTGTATAAACATGTAACTCCATCTGTGTACTGTTGACATACTGTAAATCAATTGAATACTGTTTCTTTTTATACAGTACTTCACTGCAGTCATGCTCTCTACCATTTCCAATAATTATCACATATAATTATTTAATGACATCATGAATACATATGTAAAAATATTAGATAGAACTGGATTTGAACCCTTTATCATCTGTGCACAAAACAAGAATTCAGTTCTCTTACATCTGCTGCCTCAGAGTAAGCTAGGCAGCAGGTGTGTTTCTTCCACTCTGTACTGTCCAAAGTGCTGACTGCCATTTCTCTTCAATTAGCGTGTTGGCGAGAAGGAACGTGATTTTCAGAATGAAACAGAGACACACGTTTGCTTGTCACTCAACAACCCACAAACTGGGAAAGCAGTATGCATATTTTAAGGTTGTACAATGTATGAAACAACTCATCTTATATGAAGTAGTTATGAGCACCATAGTATCTGTTAGCTGTGTCCACCATAGCCAGTGTGAATAAGTCTTCATCTCATTAAAGTACATGTAAAAACAGAACCAAAAAGAAGGCATTTTAATGACTGACAGCATATTTACACTCAGTCATGAGTTACCTGCTCCCGTGCACTTGAAACTTGGTATCTCAGTATTTCCCAAATATCAACTGCACTATAGAAAGAAATACAAAAAAAATGTTTTGTTACATAACTTGTATACCTTTATAAAGACAATACTCATTCAGATGGTCATATACTTGTATTAATGTGGATAGCAATTCTTCACAAGTATTACAAACAAATATAATCACAAAAATGAGTCTGTATGTGACAATTTAATTGTGTAATGTATACAACATCATGGAAAACAGCTGCACATCTCATTTCTGCTACATGCATCCCTGAAAGCTGTTTGCATCTAGTTTAACAAGCTTTTGTTTTAAAGTATAGGTGCACTTTGGAAACACAACAGGAAATAGCACATCCATACTTTGCACACCACTCTCATAACAGTATACATTAACCAGATCATATAATGATGATGGTATCATCATCTATAAAGTTCACTATGACAAGGTAAATGCATACTTCAGAAGAACATAACTGTGCATCATACTGTCAGCAATTCAGTCCCATGGAGTGCAAACATTTTGACAGTTATACATGGCTACCCATCCATTTCATATAGGCCTCCCAGCATCTCCTATCAAAAATCCAATGATGATGCTTAGTACCATTGTACAATGTCTAGCTGGTGTACTAGACAGTGTGCATATGTGTGTTTTCAGAAGAGTGTAAATGTGTATCATACTGTCAGCAAGTCAGTCCCATGGAGTGCAAATATTTTTACAGTCATACATGGCTACCCATCCATTTAATACAGGCCTCCCAACACCTTCTCACAAACATCCAATGATGATGTCATTCACTATAAGTTGCCCAGCAGTACTGTAAAAGCCAGACTTGTGTAATGGTGCTTGCATTAAGTCCTGAGTTCTCTAGCTGGTATACTTAGGAGGGGATTCTAATCTCACTGCAATCAAGAGGGTGTGTGTCTGCATTCACTTAGTTGTTATTCAAGAGACCATTTAAGACTAGCATGTGAAACACTCCAACTACCTTCTTCTCACCAGATATATAGTTGTCTAACACTATGGAAACCAGACTTGTGCGGTGTTGATTGCTTTAAGTACTGTGTTCTATAAATAGTTAGGTAGGGGTTTTACTCTCTCTCACTCTGTGGTCATCTGGTGTGTCTGTATTCATTAGTGCTCACTTGGTTGACACTCAAAAAAACAATTTAGATGAGTATCTGAGACACTCCTACTACCATGTTCTTCTCAATAGAAACTGCTGATGTTATCAGCTATAAACTGTTGTTTGACACTACAGAAGCCAGACTTGTGCTGTGGCACTTGCGTTAAGTACTGTGCTCTATAAATAAGTAGGAGTTTTGCTCTCACTGTGATCAACTGGTATGTGTGTAGTGTCTGTTAGTGTTCACTTGGTAAACATTCAAGAGACCATTTTAGGCCAGCATGTGTGACACTCCTCTTCTTTATCAGCAGACACTGTTGATATCATCAGCTATAAAGTGCTGTTGGACACCATAGAAGCCAGACCTGTGCTGTGGCTCTTGCATTAAGTGCTGTGCTCTGTAGATAGGAGTTCTAGTCTCTCTGCAGTAAACTGATTTGTGTGTGCATTCAACAATCAGTATGGTGACAATTTTTGAATGACATGCAAGTCCACAGCTATGTCACACCCCCCCATCTTGTTGTAACATACACAGATGATGTCACCTATATAAAAAGCACTGTGACAGTATTCAAGATAAACCTGTGCTGTGGCAGTGACATTAACTGCTGTGTTTTCAAGCTACTTTACCTAGATATATAGGGGTTCTAATCAGACAGCTGAGTGCATATAGTTTCAAATATTACTTTTCAGAAAATTTTACACTCAGATGTGACTCCACATCCATATCAGACGCTCCACCCAACATGTTCTTCTCAGCATACAATGATGCAGTCATACTCTATAAAGTGCAATGTGACAGTTAAAGTCAGGCATATGTGGCAGTGCTAGTGTTACATTGCATGGCATTCATCTTCTATACCTACACAGGTGTAATGTTCAAATCAGACCCAGTCTTCTGCTGTGTGTGCGGTTAGTGGCACATTACTTTTATCATATGATCGTGTAAATCACTATTCATTTCACTACCACTTAGGAGAACCTTTAATGTAGCCCAATACATCCACCAGCCTTTTTCTTCATCTGGCCATATGACATCCTTTCTGCAGTGTAGTGGGGCATGTCCACATGGCAAATATGCATACACACATCATGAAGCATAGTACTTCCATGAGCCTCTATAATCCATCTCCAGAATACTGCATTTATGAATGCTAATTGTGCCATGGTGTGGTATTATGTATTGCAATCAAAACAATACACATATGCCCACATATCATTACTATGTACAATCATATACTTATATGGAGTTTGTCTTAAATAAAATGTTGGATAGGAATTTACATGATGTCATCCATTAGCTTACTAATGTCCTATGACCCTATGAACATTTCACATGTCAATGTTGTTGCTGTGCTGAAGTGTGGATGTACAGTAGGCCTACAAGAGGGTATTACAATCTCTGATGTGAAGTTATGTATTGATGGCCATTGCTGACATTTGAATACATGTTCCTTCCATAACTGCTGTAGTAATATGCCTCCTGAGAACCATTGACTATGGATGATACTATGTATATTGTTGGCTTTGTAAGGCATGTGTTTTTGTAGTGGAGCAGATCAACATTCTATGCAGTTCTCATTCAGCCATCACAGTGACACTTGCAGTATGGCACGTGTGCATGTGTATACCTACCATCAACAAATGTTCTCTAACATACATCAGTATAAATTCATATTGATTACACAGGCACATAAGCCACAACTGTGCTGATATTCCCAAGGATTACTGAGGTGGTCACCAGCACCATTGTGTGACTATTAGCATTTTTGTCAGTAACTGTTCTTTCATAGCCACAGCCAACTCATTTGTAATGTATCCTTGTATGTTATCAGGCCATTCAAATACAGCATTCCAAAGCATATAGCCATACAGTAGAGAGTCGACTATCTGAATGTTAATTATCTGAACAGTCAATGATCGGAATGCAACCTTCCAAAGTTTTCGAGTAGGAAAAATCATAAAGTCTGAATATGTAAATATTATATGTATTCACTTGTGTGTTTTCTGAGCTTGTAGCTTGCTCATGTGTGAAAAATATTCTTTATTGTCCACTAGAATCACTCAGTGGTTGAAAAATGTATTCCCTGTGTGCAGAAAAAAACAAGATTATAGAAGTTTTTTTTTATCTGGTTCAATGTATGTTTGAGTATCTGAACAGTTTGATTATCCAAACTACCCTAGGTCCCAATAAGTTTGGATAATCAACTCTCTACTGCATATTGTGCAACTGATGTAATTACATGACACCAGTGTGTGGCATGTGATGCATGACCAAGGTTGTATTTGGAGGTGCTGTAACAAATCATTTAATTAAATAAGTGTGAAATGTTAAGGAGAATACACAACTAAACACAGAGCTGTTTGTAGATGCCACCAGCTGTACTCACCTGGAGAAAATATACAATCTGCTAGCTGACAATTTGTCTCATACTTCACCCCCTATTGCCACTGGTCATCAGCTACATGCAAACATTATTCAATTTATCTTCTCATGAGAGCAGCTCATCTGTGCGCTCTCTATGGCTAATAACACAAAATCAATGGTTACTGACAGCATACCAGGTTGCCTATAGCATGACTTAAATCCTGACCTAGCAGACACATTTGTATCCCTACTTAAACACAGCCTCCAGATAGCCTATGTTATGCAGAAGTGTGTGAAGTCATGTAAAATCACCTCTATCTAGACTCCAGTGACCAGGTCCATAATCAGGATTCTATACTAGGCCCTTTCCTGTTCATTATTTAATTCTCAGACAAAAGACAAATTTAAACATCCTGTGACTAACCAGTGTTGTGTACAGCTTCAAATTGTGGACAATCTTTGAACTGGATTGGTATGATGCAGACAGTATTAACACACACACACTCACACACACACACACACACACACACACACACACACACACACACACACACACACACACACACCAAGGATTGTTGCCAGAGCCATGGAGACACAGTAGATGAATACACATTCACGAAACATATACCAGAATGTGCCCACAGTGGTGACTAATATCTTGTATGTAGTGTGCGAGACATCCACATCAAAGGGCATTATAGTCCTATTGTTCCCAGCCCTCCTCGTACCAATAACTGAGTACAATGCACCCTTTTGCATGTATATCCCAACACATCTTCCAGGCATGAGTTACTCAAGTGTATAACTTTTGCTACAGTGAGCTCCCACTCAACTTATTGGCCATACCTAAGTATTCTTTCTGCTGTATAACTAATTGGAGTTGACAGTGCAGAACCCCCTTTAAGGTGGTATCCAAGATGCATGTGTGTTATGTATTCCTGCGATGCACACAGTAAATAAATAGCTGATTGACAATATTGATGGCATGGGTTGCATTCTTGAAAATGTGGATTGTGGCATATACATGCCATGCAAACCTGTCAACTAACTAGCAATGCTCATGATTTCAACTACAGGTGTACCAGTGTTCCTCTTAACACCTCCAAAAGATGTTAATTTTTGAGGAAGGTGTGCTTGATTCCCCTCATAGATTACTGGCAAAACATAACAGTTGTACAAGCATGCTCTTGCAGAACCATGTATAATAGACTCCCAATCACATGTTATGTCAGTGACACAGATTAATGGTATTATTCTGATATTGTCCATGACTTTGCAAGCTTCTGTCTACTGTTCTCCATGAGCCTGTTGCTATGTGCCACACTTGGTTGAGAGTTATGATAACATTGCATTCATATTCAGGCAACTCATTTTACACAGCTTCATAATATGCATCTACCCCTAGTGCATATGCCAATCTTGATAAACGCCCTCTACAGTGATCATATCAGGATGCTTATATCACAAAAAATGTTCTCCGTTGATATGTTACCTTGTATGATGCTCACATTATATACAATAACTGCATGATGATATGACTATATCCACACAGGAGGTGTAAACAGCAGTACGCGCTATATCATGTAGATATGTGATTACTGTTCATGCTACAACTGTCTTGTCTTTGTGGCGAGTTTGCCATTAGATACACAGGCTTACATGTCTACAGGTGTTCGTGCTGCTTTACATGATTTCCTGGCCAGCAACATCTAAGCGTGATGCATGGCATGCATATGCAATTAGCACTGTTGATCATCGTGCTAACATGTAAACTCAGTGGAGGCTTCACACTAAGCCTACACAGAGTTTATTCAATCGCCAGAAGAGTTTATAGTCATTCAGAAAAAATTCAGTCATGACAATAGAACAAAAGTGTAACAAAAGAAAGAAAGACATATGGAGCAAAAGATCATTTGTTGCTAAATAAAGTCATAATAAAGAATTGTTAAAAGGGGAAGAATCAAAGTATGGCATTGATAGATTACAAAAAATATTTGATACCATTCCATATTCATGGATAAAGGTGCTCTTATAGATGTATAAGTACAGCCTATATTGATCAGTTACATTACAGTGACTATGAAATAGTGACAAACCGCTTTGCAGCTTAGCCATGATAAAAGACAAATTTTTATCCCAGGGATAAAAATTCAAAGAGGAATATTTCAGGGAGACTCTTTTTCACTGCTGATCTTTTGTCTTGCCCTTAACCCATTAAGCTATCTACTTAACAGATTAGGTTATTGCTACAACTTGGTTGCCAGAAAACAACTGAGTGTCAACACTTCTCATATTCTTTTTTTTTTTTGGATATCTTAAAAATGAATAGTTCATCAGATGAGGAGTTGAAAGCACAACTGCAAGCAGTCAAAACTTTCTCAGATGATAAAAGAATGTCAATCTTAAAAAATGTAAAAAAGCAACATTTAAAGCAGGAAAGCTGCAGCACCAAGAAAATATCAATCTGGCACAGAAATGTGATATAAAGGAACTTGACCAGGAAGGAGTGTATAAATATTTGGGAACTGATGAAGGATCAACAGTAAAACATGAACAAATGTGCAATAAGGAATATTTTGGAAGACTAAAACTAATATTGAAAACAGCTCTGACATCTAAGAAGAAAGTCCGAACTATAAACCAATTTGCTGTTCCTGTTATCTCTTACAGTTTTGGGGTGATTGATTGCCCCACAAGGTATTTGGTCAGTTAGACAAGAAAACAAGGAAAATGCTTCACGTTTATCAGCAGATATATAAAAATCAGTGTATACTAAGATTATATATTCTTCATTCTGAAGAAGGTATGGTCCTCCTCAAAACTGCTTACATGTATAGATTTGTAGTTGTAGAACTGCATGCATATCTGCTGACCTCACCAGATCCAAACATTGTGAACATTTTAAAACATGAGGGCAACAAGTCTAAGATGCCTTCCCTCCTTAGTTTAGCAGAAGCATATCGGTGTCAAGTGGGAATGGAAATCAAACCAAAAGTAGACAAAATCAGGCAGGAACCACTTGTTAGAATGTGTTTTAAATTTGTAGTTTTAAACATTCTTTTAATAAACAACAAAACAAAATATATGAACCAATAACTACCCATTTCAGAAAATTTCAAAAATAAAAGGCCACTCAAGACTTCTGTCATTACAATCCACCGATATTACTTGATACACACAATCATCTGAATTCCACATTAAAGAAATCTGTAACTAATGAAGAGGTTCCTGCTGGCAAAAAACTATATATCAATGCTTTATCTACAAATTCTGTGCCTGCTGCCCTTGAAAAATTAATTGCCTGGATTACATTAAACAATTGGTAAGTTGGTAATATTGCAATATGAAATGATTAAAACCAACAAGTTCATAGTCACTAGGCATCTCATACAAAGGACATATTTAGGACTGTAGAACCCCTATCCTCCTTATAATGCACCAGATAATCAACAATCATATGGACACTGAAATATCAGCACTCCATCTACCTGGTGTGCTAGTAGAATCCACAGCCTTCTGCACCAAAGGCAATTATACTACTAACACTGCTTTCAGATTCTACAACACAGTTTGCCATGTGATAAAGAAAAAAACAGTTAGTTGCACATTGAAAGCATTTACATGTGTTACAGTGTGTTTTAAATTTGTAGTTTTTAACATTTTTCCAGTAAGCAATGAAACAAAATGTATGCCCCAATAATGACAAAACTGCCCATTTCAAAACATTTTAACCATAAAAGGTCCCTCAAACTTCTGTCATTGCAATGACCAGTATGAGTCAATAAGCACAATCTCTGCAGAAATAAAATTAATCCGAATAATTCTACATTAAAGAGATTTGTAACTAATGAAGAGGCTGTCACTGGCAAACAACTTTACATTTCAGTGTTTCATCTACAAATTCAGTGCTTGGTGCCATTGAAAAATTAATTGCCTAAATTACCTTAAAGAAAGAAATTGATACACTGGTAATATTGCAGTAGAGAATGACTGAGAAACCGACAACAAGTTCATAGTTACTAGGCATCTTACACAAAGGAGGGCACACTAAGGAATGCAGAACCCTTATCCCCCCCTTAAAATGCAGGAAATAATCAGCAACTAGGGCATTACATGCCATGCCTCCATACCTCTCAACCTCTTAGCACAAGAAATCTGAACAAAGCCTAAAATAATGGGGGGTAACAAAGTCCCCCAAACAGGGACAGATTATAAATATTGCTCTTATAGACTTAGAAAGTTGCTAGAATAACAGCATTTGTCTTGGCATGCATTTTCTGATGGAAATGGAGTCTGAAACTCAAGT
The DNA here is from genome assembly GCF_019279795.1 of Protopterus annectens. Lineage (NCBI taxonomy): Eukaryota > Metazoa > Chordata > Ceratodontiformes > Protopteridae > Protopterus > Protopterus annectens. The sequence continues at coordinate 926,029,834 of NC_056725.1, read as the reverse complement.
TTATGATATTTACTTATTTAAATCCTCAGTGATTTGCCAGAAAACCCAACATTTTATGTGGAATAGTCCAAAAATATGAGGCAAAAATCTGGACAGTTGAGATGTATGCATACCTCTCAACTTCTTAGTGCAATTAATCTGGGCAATACCTAACATGATATGGATGCAATGGCTGAAAAAATAGGGATAGATTTTAAACATTGCACTTTTTTAACTTAGAAAATTGCTAGAACAACCAGAGTTGTGTTAATGTGCATTTCTGAAGGATATGAACTCTGAAAGTTGTATATATTTTATATATATATATATATATATATATATATATATATATATATATATATGTAAATCATTTTTAGATGACTTTAGTTCAGTGATTTGCCACAGAACCACAAATTTTATGAGAACAAAACTAAGATGCTAAATCTGGACAGTTGAGAAGTGCGTTCATGCAACTACTCTGTCACATAGCAATGCACACACACACAAACACACACACACATACACACACACACACACACACACACACACACACACACACACACACACACACACACACACACCTACTCTCTCACAAAGCAATACACACATAACCTCTCTTTCATACAGCAACTACAAACTAGTTTAAATTCCACATACTCCTACTGTCTCATACAACACACAGATACGCACTTTCTCTCTCATACACACACCTACTCCCTCACACAATAACACACGCACTTATCTGTCATACAAACATGTGCACTTTATCTCTCATACATACAGAATGACTAATTTAAATTCCATACACATACATACATACATACATACATACATACACACATACACACATACACTTTCTCTCACATATAGAAGCGTGGTTTAAACTACACAGACACACAGATACACTTACCTTATTTTTACACCAAATGGCCACATGTGTACACATGGAATTAACCCCTTTCTTAATTGAAGTGCTAGTTTAATTTCCACATGTAACTGCAGAACGTCTTTACATCCACATTGGCCTGTGTACATGTGCACACACATGTTCCTCCTTAAAAGAGAAGACTCCACTACCATGGAGAGAAGATTTTATTGTTGATGTTGTTGTTGTTGCTAATTGTTGAAGCCTCCTGGCCAACCTGCAGGTATAAAAGTGGTGGAGGGCTCACCCCTCCCCCTCGCCCTATGGTTTATTTATTTTAATTAAGTTACTTTTCTTATTACGCATTCACATAATAAGAAAAGTAAATTAATTAAAATAAATAAAAAAATAAACACAAATTGCACCCTTTACAAGTCCATCCTGTACGGTGCCCTTGGTGGTCGCCTAGTTCACCTATGCCTAAGGCCGGCCGTGGATATAATATAAAGAGAAGAATCACATGAGAAGGCAAGAAATGTGGAAAAGGCATAAATATTGTGGTAAATACAGAAAACTCCTAGAATAACCTCATGCTGATCAGGATTTGACACAGGAATAGTTAGGGTAAGGTGAATTTAAAGCAAAAGATGAAAGGTTAATATTGGCAGCCCAGGATAGCAGACTACATACATATTGGTTTACAAAGTCCTTTGAACATGTTGAGAAACAGACAAATGCAGGTTCTGTAAAAGACAACCTGTAGCAGTCACATGTCTTGTTGCTGGGTGTGCTACACTAATGCCAGAGGGCCTGTATATTGAAAGGCAGAATAAGGTGGAAAGACTGTTGCACTGAAGATTGTGCAAACATTAAATTATTGAAGCAGATGAGAAGGATTGGAAACATGAGCCACAAAGCATTAATGAGAAAAATGAAATTTATATCACATGTGATCACCCATTATCAACAGCTCAGAAAATAGATGTGAGAAAACCTGATATAGTAGCCCATGAAAAGAAGACAAACGTAGCATTGATCATTGAAATTGTTACATGCAGTGATTACAGTCTTATTTACAGAGAGACACAAAGTCATAAAATAACAGGATTTGCAGACAGAAGAATGATACCTAGTCTGTTCCAATAGCAGTAGAATCAATGGTTCGCATAAAAAAGAATTTACAGCCATATTTAGGTAGGTTACTGATATGTGTAACTCCATATGAACTACAAAAGGAGTCAGTTCTGGGCACATTCTGGGTGCTGCAAAGAGCACTTTTGGCTAATATCACCGACTGAAATTATACTAATTTTATGAACTTTAATCATACCCTGACTTAGAAATGGGGCTCATTCCTGTCATGGTGTTAGAAACCAAAAAGACTTGCAGAAATTAAACTAACCAAAAAACAGAGAAATTGCTGAAGCGCTGACATAGTGATATGATGAAAGCCGCATTAAAGGAGAAGTATAAGAGAACCAATAGCAAATGGAGTACCTAAAACAAATGGCTCTGGTCTTCTACCTACCACATGTTTGTCTGTATGTCTAACTGGAGTTATATATGTATGTATGTATACATATCTATATCTATGACCACACATCCATCAACTCACATTGCTTAAAAAGTCTGAATATATATATACATATAGTATATTAACAGCCATTCAGTTTTGTCTGAGGTGAGAAAGTATAAAACTTCCAGCATACTTTAGCCCATTTGTAAGTACTATACCAATGTATTATATATATCAACAAACAATGGAAGACTAACTCCACAGTAACACATTCAGTTCATGAAGTGTCAAAGATCTTTGGCAAGCACATACAAAAACATAACTTTTACAGTCTTCACCTTGTTTTGATCAAGCATTATATTTCAACAGCCTGCTAACATAACAATAATAAACATGAAACCAACCCAGTGAAGGCTGTGAAAACTCCAACTATTCCAGACATAGATTAAGGAATTATTTCAAAAGGGGAAAGGAAAATATTGCAGTCACAAAAAAGTAAAATAAACTTTCATGTTTTAAAGCTATATCATTCTCTTAATGCTGAGAACTTGTGCAGTTCTGTAGCACAACAGAATGGTCAGACTTTGGAATGCAGACACAATGTTTGCATTGATTTTACATAGCACACTATTGTATTTTTTTCTTGTTTTTTTATGTACTATGATTGTAGGTTGTAGCTACATTGTTACTGAATGGAAACTAAAGAGCCATCCATCATTATCATGCATTGGGTCTCTCCTAGCATTACAGACTAACTGTTGTGATTTGTCATAAGAATCATTGATCCGTTAGCATTCAGTAAGCATGTTACCCTGAATTTACCTACCAGCTGTATCACATTTCCTGCATAATACGGATTTTAAATATAAAATAACAAGGTGTCACAGCATTCCAGGTAACCCCAATAAACTGAAATTTCTTACAGGTAAGTTTGCTTCTCATTGGCTTGCATATCACTGATGCTGGGGACATGACATCATCAGTAGATCGGTGACAGTATGCGAGCCTGCAAAGGGAGCAATGGACTAATTCAAGGCATGCAACAGCAGAAAGCAATCAGCACTAAAGTTTTGATAGACTGTGGAGTGCTGGATATTTGAATAGTGGCTTTTATACCAAACCACATACACATGCCTGGAGAGGGTAATATGAAATGCAATTTCCATAACTGGCATGCTGAATAATACACAGGACATTGGAAAACATTTTGCATTCAACCGGTAACTGCATGCACATTTCATTGGTAAGCAACATTGGCACACCTTTGTGGAAGTGTTATCAGTGTGATGTGAAGTAAGTTTTAATGAAGAGAATGAGCAAAACATGTCTGACTGCAAGGAAGGATACAGGCACTGTTTAACTGACAAAGAGATGCATTGTGGATGGTGCTGCATTTACATATTTAGAGATGTGGTGGTATGTTTTACATGACCAGATGACTAAGACATTGCTGAAGTGAATTTGTTTTGCACATAGGTTCATAGGTTCATAGGTTCATACTAGGCTATCTGCCCTAGGGCATTAATAAGCCTAGCCAGAATGTGTTTGGCTTTCGCCACCCATTTTAAATTTATTTTGCTATGCCCTTTTTCGAGGCTAGTATACTGTGCCTCTATCTAACAGTGACACAGAAGTGATACCCGGGGTAAACCTACGATCTCCCATCCACTCATCAAGATTCCTCTTGAAGAGAGTCAATGAGGGACTCTGCCTAACCTGGACTGGGATTTTATTCCAGAGTGAAGGGAGCCTCTGGGTTATGAATCTGTCCCTCCAGCATGTCCTATTTATTTCAGTGCGGAGGTTCAAGTCTCTCAAGCGCGTAGCTCGATGGGATTTGGATTTTCTGAGGTGCAGCATGTCCATTAATTCCGGGTTGGACATGGCTTTATACGTCAGGCACAGATCTCCTCTGAACAGGCGGTATGCCACTGAGTAGAGCTGGAGTTTCTTTAACCGGGCAGCATATGGCATTTGTTTGAGCCCTTTGATCCTCTTGGTGAGGTACTTTTGGGGTCTTTCCAGTTGCTGCAGGTGTCTGGTAAGGTACATCCCAAAAGGGGCATTGTACTCAATTATGGGCCTGATGAGGGATGAGTAAAGAGGCACGATGACCTCCCCTGATCTAGATGTGAATCCCTTCATGATTAGGTGGGCTATATAAAATGTTTTTCTAACCACTTTGGCCACGTGGTTGTCAAATGAGAGATTGCTATCAACTTGGGTCCCCAGGTCCCTAATTACTTCTTCTGTACTTAATGGATTTCCACCTATGTGGTAATTTGTGGGCACTTTGTTTTTGCCAAAGGGGATGACTATACACTTGGCATTTAGCTTGAGGCCATGGCTCTGGCACCAGTTGTCTGTTTCTATGAGGCCCTTTTGGAGGATGCTTGTGTCGGCTGGAGAGTCGATTATGGCACCCAGTTTGCAGTCATCTGCGAACTTGGTCAGCCACAGTCCTTCCGTGTTGGCCTGTACTTCCGAGAAATATATACCGAACAAGAGAGGTCCCAAGACTGAGCCTTGTGGGACACCACTTGTAACTGGTTTGGAGTCTGACATGGCTCCAGCAATTCTAACCATGTGGGTTCTGTCCTTGAGCCAGTTTGCAATCCATCTAGTGACATAGGGGTTTATATTTAAGCTGGTGAGCTTATCTATAATGCCCGAGTGGGGTATTGTATCGAAGGCTTTTGCGAGGTCCAGGTAGGCTGTGTGGACCACCTTCCCCTCGTCAATGGCCTTGGTGACTGTTTCAAAGAAATCAACCAGGTTTAAGAGGCAGGATCTGCCCTTAACAAAGCCGAACTGGGTAGGATCCAGTGTTTGTAGGTCCCCAATATCTTTATTTATGAGGTCCATGATGATCCTTTCCATAGCTTTGCAGACCAAGCTAGTCAGGCTTATGGGGTGATAGTTTCCAGGATCCGTTGAGGCACCACCTTTATGGAGAGGGACCACTGTTGCTGTACGCCACTCTTTGGGCACATAACCTGTAGTAAGGCTGAGATTGAACAGTAGTTTTATGTTTGGGTTTAGCTCTTCTTTGAGTTCATGTAGGACGCAGCCCGGGACACCATCTGGTCCCATTGATGTTGTGTTGTTTGCTTTGGAGAGGGCGGCTCTTACCTGAGCATCTGAGATGTCAGGGGGCAGCACTCTGCTGGGATAGATATTTGCCCTTTTGGTGGGGAGGAGGGGGAGAAGTTTGCGCTGAACCTGTCAGCTAGGATGTTGGCAATGGCTGTGGGGTCGGTGTATTTTTTGTCATTTTGGACTAATTCTGAGCATATCTGGGAATTACCACCCAGGTTCCTAACATAACTAAAGAAAGCCTTGTGATTATCCTTAGTGTCCTGTGCAATTTTTCTCTCAAAGCTGGCCTTAGACAATTTTATGTGTGCCCGTAGTTTTTTGATAATATTAATCAGTGATGCCTTCCCTTTTTGGGATTTTGCTTTATCATTTAGTAGCTTCCTCCTTCTATTGTATAGTTTGTTTATGGCTGGGGTCCACCAGACAGGACGTCTGCCTTTGGAGGATTGGGTCTTGGTTTTATTTGGGATCGCATGATCCATGCATTCCTGAAGGTGTTCATAGAATGCGTTTATAAAGGATTCTGCAGTCTGGGCTGTATTTTCCACAGGCCCGGGGGCTTTGAAGGATTCCACCTCAGTTTTGAGGAGTGTAAAATTTGCTTTAGAGAAGTTTTTCACTGTGGTTTTCTGGGCAGGGGGTGGGGTCGGGATGTGAATATCCAGTGAGATTAGTTTATGGTCTGATCTTACCAGTGAGGGATACACTTCTGGTCTGGAGCATAGAGTCCCCATGTTGGTGATGATCAGGTCCAGTATGTTTTCCCCTCTTGTGGGAGTGGTAACAAGTTGTTCCATAGCATTTGAGTTTACAAATTCTAGGAACCTTTGGACTAGGATGTTGGAGCTAGAGTAATGCTCCCAGTCTATGTTTGGGTAGTTGAAGTCGCCCAATATAATGGTGTTTGGAGAGACCTTCATATTTTCCAGTGTTCTCAGGAAGGCCGAGTGGGGTTCCTGGGTTTGGGAGGGTGGTCTGTAGCAGGCTATAAACTGGAAGGCAGTTTTACCCACTGTTAGTTGCACATGGATAGTCTCTGATGCTTCGTGCTTTGCCACCAACCTGGAGGTGTGGGTATCTTTGATGAATATCGATACTCCCCCTCCTTTTGTGGTTCAGTCCAAGTTTTGGGGCCGAAAAGCATGGTATGAGGTATAACCTGGTAGTGCTGGGGTGCTCTCAGGAGCCCTGAACCAGGTTTCTGTTACTGCACAGATATCGATGTTCTCCATGCTAAGGAGAGTTTTGAGTGCGTGCATCTTGAGGTTTAGACTTCTGGCGTTGAGATTACTCTTAGTTTCTTATCCCTTGTGATACCTATGGAGGTGGGTTTGTCTTTTGAGCCTTGCCTAAAAAAGGCACTATGGGGGTAGCAAGAGCCTTTGCCAATATCCGAAAGCCCAGGGGTGACAGGTGCAAGCCGTCCATAGCGAAGCATCGTGGCTTGTCGAGCATATCATCCCAAGCTGACAGGCATTGGATCCCCTTTGAATGACACCAGTACTTAAGCCAATTGTTGAAATTGATCATCTTGTCTTCATATTGTGGCATAATTCTTGGTGAGGGTAAGATGCTACTCAAGGTCAGGGTCATACCGGCCTGGGCTACATGCTCAGAGAGCTCCTTTATGTCTCTTTTCATGTAGTCCAGGGAGGTACGTCTCAGGTCATTCACACCAGCATGGACAATGACTGAGTCATATTTGTACTTGCCTTGGAGTGACCTGAGTGCTTGTGTTATGTGGCGGATCCTAGCACCCGACAGGCTGCTCACCATGACCCTCTCCTTGTTCAGCCTGGTGAGCGGGACGTCAGTGTGCCTGACGATAGAGTCACCTATTACAAGTGTATCAGATGTGTTGTTTAGTCTTAAGGGCTGTGACTGTTTGGCACACTGGCTTTGTGAGATATGTGTTGCACGTGTTTTGTTTTGGGGTAGCGGCTGCTTGGGTGTCTGCTTTGGAGGTCTCTGCTGCTGGTTATTAATTTCAAAGAACTCATATCTCATTGGTGTCAAATGGGACAGTCTGATGTCTCATGAATATTTTGGAACTTTTAGAGCATCATTGCACTGGTACCTAAAAGAAAACACCCAGAGGAAAAGTAGGCTTCATCCCCACTACCAAGAAGATCCTGGCCTTGTTACTTGCTTATGCATTTTCCCTGTCATATTGTACCTTACTAGTTAGGTTTGTAACCCAGTTTGTATATAGTTTATCATGCAATGCAAGAGCATCTTATTTAGTGCCACTAAAGAAAAGGGTAAGTGTAAAATGCATATAACTATTATTTTACTGAGGGCTAATTAGGCTGGTACTGTGTTTGCAAACACACACACCCACACACACACACACACACACACACAAACACACACACACACACACACATGTGCCACTGGTTAATAATAGACAGTTTTAAGTTTTATGTTACATTTATACAGTAGTAACTTATACTACTTTTAGAAAGCCACATTTGAGAATTTATTTTTCTTGTAGCATTAATGCTGTAATTAGCCATTAAGTCAAATAGTATGTCCTGCCAATAAATTCATAAAATAAATTCTAAATGGTGATATAACACAGTCCTATATTTAAGTGGCAGGAACAGAAATTTGTGGACTGCGTTCATATGGATAACGATAATATGTGTGAGCTTGTAGAACTGTGTTGCTCACATGCAGAGTCAGGAGAAGTATGTGGACAGCCTATCCCAGAAGACACTAAAGTGCTTAAGTAACTTTAACCTTCCTAGCTAGAGGGACATTTCAGGAATGTACAGGGGCCATGCCAGAAATTTCTCAGTTGCCAGCTTTGTTTATCCTGTTCTAGTTCCTTGATATTATGTTATAACATGCAAGAGAGCATATATAATTCCCATGAACACCTGAGGAGAGAATCCCCACTATTCAGGTATTCTCCAATATTGCCTATTTCACTGAGGTCCTGGCAGCCATTGTTTATACTCATATTTGTCTTCAAGGTCCAAACTGGTCCAGAGGGTAACAGATTAATCAACAGGAATGGTTTCCAGTCTATCAGCTGCCATTTGGTTTGCAATGCCGAGGGTAAGTTCTATATTTGTGCCACCCTGTCAGTTCCTATGATTCGCATATATGGCTAATGTTCAGCACTCACCAACATTTCAGCTTGGGTGAGTTTTCATGGGGTTATCCATTTGGTAGGTGCACATGTAGGCAGATGCAAAGACCATTATATACAGTTGTTATACACAATTCAATAGCATGCCATATATAATGTTGTGACTGTTGTGTATTGCAGAAGATGCTGGATATGCATTGAAGCAATGGATAGTGACAGCCATTTACACCCACAGACAACATCAGAGATGTTATACAGCACTGTGCATGCAGAGACACAGAATGTGGTGGAACATATTTTTAGTCATCTTAAGGGACAGTTCTATTGCTCCACTGCTTAGATGCATCCTGTTGGACACTGCAGTACTCATCTGACACTTGTAGTCAGATGCTTTTAATGTATGTCATGTTGCATAACATAGTTGTGCATAAATAACTACAGCAACAGAGAAACATTCCAGCATGGCCCGTCACATATGTTGTGCCAGTGACAGCCACTTTGAGGAGGAACAGGTAGCAGAGAGACCTCTAGTGGGGCAAGGGTGGGTGCAGTACATTATGGCACTGGCAAAGAATAAGCATCTAGACCACACTTATAAGCCACAACACAGACAACATAAAATAACATGATGCATGGCTTATCAAGCTCATACCACACAATATGTTGTCCAGACTAGCCATATTGTACATCAGACATTGCCTTACCCACACAGAGTATGGTCTCTGTGGTCAGGCCCATCAATGATGCTGTTTCAGGAACTGTCTGTATCATCTGGGTATTCCCAGACAATGATCAGTCACCTTGCATATGTACATTTCCATGCCTTCCATGACTATGGACAGCAAGACTTGCAGAGCGAGGCTGGAAGATGGTTACTATCTTCCTTGTGCATACACCAGTGGATGCCATGTTAGCCACCAGTAAACTATGCAACACTGTCTCCCTGCCCTTATATTTTAAGTCACTGTGAAGGCACTGTATGTCATTCAACAGAACATCCAGGTGTTTGATATCATCCCGCAGGCCATGTACTGCACTCACCAGATAAAGTATGGGTAACAGATGTCTGTGTCTAGATCACAAACCTTCACATCTGTTGGTTAATGCCAACTGTATTATCTAGGTCAGACAGAGAGCTATAGTCAAGGTGTTCTATAGACCTCAACATCTCTCACATGTAGGGTGTACATACAGACTTCTGAGACAGTGCAGCTTTGAGATGCTGCCTGAGATAGGTCCTCCTGAGTAGCATGGATGGGGATCACAGTTAAAATGTCTACAGCACACTGTTGAGGCTAGGATTTCAGCCTGTACCTCACAGTCTCCTTGTATGTAAATACAGGACAGACACTCATATAGCCATTATCACCACCACTCCCACAACTAGGTTACAAGGGTCTAATCCTGTTCCCTAGAAAGGGATATCAGGGACTTCTCTACCTCTGTGAGCATTTTATGTTGTTGTGGTCTACTTCCTTTGGTGACTATGTCCTTGGTAATGTCCCCTCCATTATTCTTAGCATGTAGTATCATAACAGTTGCAGTGTAGTTCCAAAAACAGCTGCTGACCTCCTCTCCCAACTTTGAGTTAAAGAGCAAAAAATAAATAAATAAAAAAAAGTTCTCCAGCTCGGAAACTGTAGAAAGCTACATAAATAAATTCCAGTTCTGTACTCCTAATATATCTAATAGCCTATGCTCAATGTAGCCACTCACATTGCCCCACCCTTGTTACTGCTTTGCATCTATGTCCCTGTTGCTGTCATCTGGTATGCTATATTACAAGGTATTTTATCTTCCTTCCATTTATCTGTTGCAAAGTCCATTGTCCTAATACACTAAAGTCCTGATTCCACAATTCCTTATATTAGTACAGTTTGTCCCAACATGGCACTTCTGCTTTAAATTGTGCCAGTTCAGATCTCATAACATGGTGGTTATATTAATGGGACATTAATTCAATCTGCTTATGAATCACTACTTTAACATGCCATGTGGTCAGCGGTAAGTAACACGACCCTGCTCATCCCTGCCTATATTGGGAGTATGCAATCTATGCTCATGCACAGCATCTGTAAAGTTCATAGTTCATAGTGCTACACACTATGGTACAGAGCCTTTTTGCAAAACCTCATTGCTGTGCTGTACATCATGAGATGGCCAAATCAGTGTCAGTGCATATTTTGTTCATCAAGCTGACCTGTGTGAGTGGCCTTGCCTGCTTCTGCATGGTTTCTGACTAAGAGAAGGATTTCTTGTTCTTCTTGCAGAGGGACTTTCAGGAGCATCAGTTGGGTCAATGAGATGGCTGTTTGTACAAGGCTAATGCCTGACACAAGCTTGTGAAATGACAGACAGTGCAGGCATCACTACTGTGACCTGTGACAGTATCACCCCAACCTGATTCATATATTCATATTTAACAATGCAAAGCTGTAAAGTGGTTGTCTATGAGTGCAGTCATCATCTCATAATGCTACAGTGCAGTTTCTACTCTATTTAGATTGTGACATTTTTACATATACTCCATTTCCCCCCCAAAATGTTACATTCTTTGACTTGTTCTTTCTTTTGGAAGCCTTTGATCATTCTAGTTTTAATTATTCCCTAGTTTATTCATGTGGCATAACTATTTTAATCTCATTTAATTTTCCTCCTTGCAATTCATATGCAAAGCTTGTTTCATTTTATTTTTTTTTTCTTCACGTGTCCTTTCTGAGTTATTAGCACTGTAAATGGTAGCCTTCCAAACTATATACTATACTTAAATTGAGTCTCATACTAAAACATTCTTCTTTTCTGTTTATATTATTATTATTATTATTATTATTACAATTATATTTTTACTCTGTGTGTGTGTGTGTGTGTGTGTGTGTGTGTGTGTGTGTGTGTGTGTGTGTGTGTGTGTGTGTGTGTGTGTGTGTGTGCGTCTGTCAGTGTGTGCAGCATATGCTAAATGGCAGGATCACCAAAACACAAGTGTTTTCTTCCAGGCATGATCCAGTATCTCTTGTGGTGTTAGGACTTACTAAGAATGATACAGTCTTAAACCACAAAGTACAAAAAATTACATGCAGGAGTGAAAAAAAAGACATTTTCAGTTGATTAATATTGCAACTTCAGCTGTAAGGAAATGTGTCCTCGATGGTGTACCATTTCCCTGTGGCTATGTTTACTATAATTAGCCTCATGTATGAGTAGCAGGTAAGAGTGATCCAGGTATCTTTCATTTCTTAAACCTGCGGATCTTGTTGTTGTTCCTGCAGGATAGCTAAGTCATTTGGAGATTCAATGACTGCTCTTAACTTGCAGTCATCTGCAATTTTAGTCAACCAGAACCCTTTGGTATTGGCTTTTACATCAAAGAAGTAGATGCGAAACAGGAGAGGTCCCAGCACAGAACCCTGGGGGGCTCAAAAGATGACTGGTCTTTTTGTGGAAATAACTTCCACTATTTCTATTTCCTCCATCGTATGTGTGAGCTAGTTGGCAACACAGTGAGTGATTAAATTAGCATATTCCCTAATATAATTAGCATAAATATTATGCATATTGGTGGACAGTGATAAAGCCCTGACTACAGACAATTTACCCAGAGTTGGTGGCTTGCTGCTTGACTGAACTGGCAGGAAGACTAACTGGATGTGCTTATTCTGAAGGGGTGGACACAGCTACAAGCTACAGTGATCCTTTAGAGGAAGAGGTTGGGCACATGGCCTGATGGCATGTGCATATGTATGAGTGTCTGTGTGTCTATGTGTCTGTGTGTCTGTGTGTTCATGTGTATTTCACCAAGTTGCCAATTGGTAAAAGCCTTTATTGAGTTAAGTTCATGGACCATGCGCTTGCAAGAGGGGAAAGCACTGCGGCCCCTGTGGTGATGTGGGACAAATGTCCTACTGCCCATGGAAAGGGATAAGCAAGGAAAATGCATTGATAGCCAGGATGCCGTTAAGGTCATGAGCATCCCTCACACCTGAGTGAATGATGCCCACCCAATGGTTTTCACGAGTCTGTAACAAAATATTGAGCCTCATAACACCAAGTCTTGAAATGCCAAAAAAAAAAAAAACAGGGCAAAAAATGCAGAAGAGAATGTCAAGCATCACTTTTCTCCTTTAAAGTTGTCCCCCTACACCCCTGTTGTGAGTGCCAAGCTCCCAAACTCTCAGAAATTGCATATACCAACTCTGAGGTTGCTATACCTTTGAGAAAGAGGAATATTGAACAGCAGTATCAACATAGTATATGTCAGTCCACATTTTTGTTCATTCACTCAGGATATTCCTTGACTTACACTAATGAACCTTGACATTTGAAATGCTTACCAGCACTCGCACTAGTGTATTTAGTGATGATTCCACAGCTAGGGAATGGATGAGCTTGACTTTCTTTGGGGGCTGCTTAATAGTTAGCAGTCCCAAAGAAAAAAAGATTTATAACGCATGCACTCAGGTCACTCCACAATAAGTACAAATATGACACTGTCATTGTCCATGTTGGTGTGAATGACCTGAGACATACCTCCCTGGACTACATGAAAAGAGACATGGAGGAGCTCTCCAATCTTGTATCCCAGGCAGGTATGACCCTAACCCTGAGTAGCATCCTGCCATCACCCAGAATGATACCACAGTACAAGGACAAAATGATTGACTTCAACAATTGGCTAAGTTTCTGGTGTCATTCTAAGGGGATCCAGTATATGTCTGACTGGGACGACATGATCGACAGACCACGATGCTTTGCCAGAGATGGCCTGCACCTGTTGCCCTTAGGACTCCGGATACTGGCTAAGGCTCTTGCCACCCCTATAGTGCCTTTTATAGGCAAGGTTGAAATGACAAATTCACCACCATAACAGGTACAAGCAAGCAAAATCGGAGGGTAATGGTACTCAATGCTAGAAGTCTAAACCTCAAAATGCACTCACTTGAGGCACTCCTTAAAATTGAGAACATTGACATCTGTGCAGTGACAGAGACCTAGTTCAAAGCTCCAGAGAGCACCCCTGCATTACCAGGCTACAATTCATACCACACCTTTTGGCCACCTAACTCAGAATGAAGCACTAAATGCGGAGGCGTGTCCATATTCATTAAGGATATCCACACCTCCAGGCTAGTTGCACAGCATAATGCATCCGAGATTATCCAAGTGCAACTAACTCTGGGCAAGACCGCAATCCAAATTGTAGCTTGCTACAGACCACCCACCATGCCCCAGGATTCACACTCCTCATTTCTTGATACACTGGAAAGTATTAGGGTACAATCCAACACCCTAATAATGGGTGATTTCAACTACCCCACCATTAACTGGGAAAACTACTTATGTACCAACTCTTTTGCTCAACGTTTTCTAGAATTCATAAATTTCAATGCCTTGGATCAACTTATTCACACCCCCACCAGGGGCAACAATATCCTAGACCTGGTCATTACCAACATGGGAAACTGGTGTTCCACACCAGAGGTCAATTCCTAGTTGGTCAGATCCGACCACAAGCTAATCAGCCTAAACATCCACATCCCACGCCCACCCCCAATTAGGGAAACCATCGTAAAAAACTATTCCAAAGCCAACTTCACACTTCTTAAGACAGAAGTGGCAAACTTCATGACACCCATGCAGACGGACAATAGAGGTATGACTGCCGAATCCTACACAAATGCACTTTATAAGCACTTACACGAGTGCATGGATCATGCTATCCCTAATAGAACCAAGATGTTATCCTCCAAAAAAAAGGAAGTCCTCTGCCATAAACAAACTCTACAACAGAAGAAAGAAAGTGTTTCAAAAAGAGTAAAATCCCATGACTGGAGGAACTCCATGGTCAACCTTAGTAAGAAGCTGAGATTCCTCATAAAATCCTCCAAAGCTAGTTACGAAAACAAAATTGCCACTGATTCTAAAGACAACCACAAAGCATTCTATAGCTATGTCAAGAATCTAAATGGGAACACTCAGATCTGCTCTGAGTTGCAACACAATGGCACTAAATATACAGAACCAACTGATATTGCCAACATCCTAGCAGATAGGTTCACTGCTAACTTTACCCCCCCCCCCTCACCCCCTAGAGGGCCCATCTCTATACCGGAAGAATGCAAAGTTCCTATAATCATGCCTGCACAGGTAAAAAACACACTCTCCAAAGCCAAGAACACAGCATCCATGGGACCTGACAATATCCCAGGCTGCGTTCTACACGAACTACAGAATGAACTGGCACCCTACCTAAGTACTATGTTCAATCATAGCCTCACCTCAGGCTTTGTACCCACCGAATGGTGCACCGTGACGGTTATCCCACTCCACAAAGGGGGAGCCACGACAGACCCTGGGAACTACCACCCCATTAGTCTGACGAGCCTGGTCTGCAAGGCCATGGAACGTATCATCGTGGAACTCATAAACAAAGACATTGGTAATCTCCAAACTCTGGACCCTACCCAGTTTGGATTTGTAAAAGGCAGATCATGTCTCCTAAACCTGATTGACTTCTTTGAAGCAGTCACCAAAGCCATAGATGAGGGTAAAATGGTTCACACAGCTTATCTAGATCTCGCCAAGGCTTTCGACACCATCCCCCACTCTGGAATTATAGATAAGCTCACTAAACTAGGTATAAATCCCTATGTCACAAGATGGGTTGCCAACTGGCTCATGGACAGAACCCACACTGTAAAGTAGCAGATTCCAAATCCGACATCAGACCATTGACAAGTGGAGTACCACAGGGTTCAGTCCTGGGTCCTCTCCTGTTTGGTATCTACTTCACTGAAGTGCAGGCCAACACAGAAGGTCTTTGGCTAACAAAGTTTGCAGATGACTGCAAACTAGAAGCCATAATTGAAACTCCTAACAATGTGGAGAAACTACAAAATGGCCTCACTGAGACAGATACCTGGTGTCAAAGCCATGGCCTGAAACTCAGTGCCAAAAAGTGTATTGTCATCCCGTTTGGTAAAAACTCTGTACCCATGAACTACCACATAGCTGGTAGTCTACTTAATGCCGAAAATGTGATAAGAGACCTTGGGACACAGGTGGACAGTAGTCTCTCCTTTGATAATCACATCGCCACAGTGGTCAGGAAATCCTTCTATGTGGCTCATCTCATCACAAAAGGATTTTCATCCAGAAAAAAAGAGGTCATTGTTCCCCTCTACTCATCACTCATTAGACCCATTATAGAGTACAATGCCCCTTTTGGTATGTACTTCACAAGACATCTACAACAACTGGAAAGACCACAGAAATACCTCACAAAGAGGATTACTGGCCTCAAACAGATGCCCTATGCAGACCGTCTCAAAAACTACAGCTTTACTCCATCGCATATCGCCTACTCAGGGGCGATCTCTACCTAACATACAAAGCTATGTCAAACCCAGAGCTGTTGGACATGCTCCACTTAAAGAAATCCCAATCCCTCTGAGCTACACGCTCTAGGGACCTAAACCTTGTCACCACAATAAACAGAACATGCTGGAGGGATAGATTCCTGTCCCAGAGACTTCCCATACTCTGGAACAGACTACCTATCTATGTCAAACAGAGCTCCTCATTAGCACTCTTCAGGAAAAATCTTGATGATTGGATGGGTAATAGGAAATTCACCCCGGGGATCACTTCTGTGGCTCTGCTCGACAGGGGCACAGGAAAATAATTTTCTTGGGTGGCGAAAGCCAGGGTACATTTTTTGGCTAGGCTAGTATAGGCCCCAGGGCCAATAGCCTAGTACCTACCTATGAACCTAAAAAATATTACGTTTCATGGTAGAGATATAACAGTAGAGCACTGAAAATTAAACAGCGGTACAAGACTATAGAAAATGTCTAAAGTAAATTTATGGAAATAATTCATAACTAGATGAGTCGAAGACATCACCAGGTAGTTGTTGAAAGCATGGAATTACCAAGTTGTTTTTGACCTGAATGTAATGAGGTGCTACATTAATCATATCAAATATAATGAGGTATCTCCTAATAACAATTGGAATGTAGGTCTAGTCTAACTATTGATATAGGTTTACAGGTTGATAGGAGGTTACTAGTGCCATTACAAGCCTAACCATATTTATCTTGAGGTGCCCCAATTGTTGGTTGTGGTTAGGTGAGTGAAGTTCACAGAGGTAAGGGTCTATGTGCATCAGTGCACAACTATAGCAATAAACTACAGCAGTATGAAACTACTGACAAGAATCAGCTAATGGCAAGTTGCACCAGCTTGGAGACCTTATGTGCCAATAGATCAGTGCCTGCCACTATATTCAATTTTTTTTTTTTTGGCTTGGTAAATGCTACCTTAAGTGAATGCAGGGCAGGCTTCCAAAGAGACTACACTACATAACAGTTTTTGAGCCCATAAAATGTAATTCTGTACACTGCTAGCCAAAGTAAGTCAGAATACATGATTTTGTATCTACAACTGTGTATATCTAAGAAGGAATAGATTTCCTAGTGTACTTTATAGAAGGACAATGGCCCTTTTGGAAGAAATAGGATGTATATCGGATGTTATACTTTTTATAAATGCTATGTACTTTCTCCTTTGTGTAGCAAACCATGTTTAAAAACAAGTTGTCTGCCTATTAAAACAGGCGTAGGTAAGCCAGGACTCAGTAACTCATATAAAAATAAGTCACTGCTGTATACCCTACTTTATTTACAGCAGACTACAGCCTAAGCTCAGCAAGAATAAAGGGAAAACAGTAGCTAACAAGGTACATTCCTCATCTCTGCTTTTCTGGGATGTTCCTGATTTTGTTTGTCACTTTTGTTATAGCAACTTTTTAAGCCAATAAACTTCTATTAAAAAACTGTTTCTGATTTGAGTGACAGGATTCTCAATATTAGTTTGTTATACCACTCCTGATTACTGAACCTACCAACAGAAGTTGTGACAAACGTTCTGATATTTGCATGATACACTGGAAACATTTTGCTTGAAAAAGATTATGTTTAACCTATATCAAAATAACAAAAGCCTAGAGGGCTCCGTTCTCGTAAGTGGTATTTTCCTGTGATCAGTTATGTGCAAAATTCATTTTCAATGCCCTGACAACTCCTAGTGTGAGAAGAATGACAACTAATATATTTATTAGACCCTGTTCCCCTTTGGAGCCTGATAGCCAGGGTGTCTGACAGTGTGACACCAGCAATTTAAGAGAGCAGGTGATTTGCCTTATCAACAAGTGTACAATGTACTGTGTTAGGACTGGCATGACATTTTGAGACAGTGGGGATCCCTTACAATGATATAAGTGACATTGATGGATGGTCTAGACTTACAGTTACCTTCTAGTCGGGGCAGCTGAAGTTAATGTTGTTGTCAGACACCAGTCTCCATAAAATAAGACTTCACATGTTTAAGTTTCTAATGTTACTACTGACCTGGCAGTGAGGATATCATTAGTTTTGCTAGTGGGAGTGCATATCATAGATCATAAACTTTCCTTAGCTGTACTAACTGCAATTTACCAGTAGTTAATTTTTGACACCGTAGCAAACAACTGTATTGTCATTTGATACATGCACATTTCTGTTTGAAATCAAAACTGAAGTGCATAGGGAGATTTTCTTTTTCTCAGTCATCAAAGCAGGAACATTTATCATTTGTGTTTTAAGCTATATGTGAAAATTGTGTACATGTGCTTGGAAATGCTATTCAGCATTATGCTAGAGCAGCCTGATAAACAGCGTCTGAGAATAAATATTTTGAATCTATAATATTTTACACCACTGCTACCTTTAGACAAAAGTTTTTCAAGTGCAGCTGTTACAATAATCACAGTGCAAAAATATAGAATTTTTCTTAGAATAGCTTACATTTTATGTACAACATATTCACTATTGATTATCATTTCCTTCCAAAGGCAGTACCTCATTGTGAGTATTTTAAAATCTCCAGCTGAGACAGTTCTTTTAGCTTTTTATCTTTCTCTCTCTCTCTCTCTTTTTTTTTTTTTTGCTTGGGAGGTAATTATGTAACTTTACAATGCATTTTGTCTAACAAGCTATTGTTAAAAACCTGATAAGTGCTTTTCAAGATCATGTCTTTTAAATATATATATATGTGTGTGTGTTATATATATATATATATATATATATATATATATATATATATATATATATATATATATATATACATACACATGTATATACAAATGGATTTACTTTAGAATATTGAAAGCCCATAACACCGAAATTCAAAACATTGAGACCAAAATCTTAAAAATTCAAAACATTGAATCCCATAACAGTGAAAATGCATAGGAAATCAGCATGTACTATATTCCAGCACAACTACATACAGAAACAAATAAAAAACAAACCATATTACACTTCTTTAACTAGAAGCAGGGGGGCAAGCTACCCTTAGCCCCCCATGTGAGGGGCTGCCCTGCACACACCTCCTGCTACTTAAATATATTAACTCCGAGATCTCCACTACATTACACTAAGATGCGTTATGTTGTAGTATAGCAAGTAAAAAGGGAACATGACTGAGGTTACCTATGAAACTCCGGTAAGTATCGCAGAGCTATACAATAATGGGTAATGTTTTAACAGTGAAGTAGTGTTTCTAAGAGAAGGTTGAGGATAGTTTTTTGCAATTTAAACAGGTAATCATGAAGCTCTGAATGGTATGTTTGCTGATTTGTTCTGTGTTGCGCGTTCTCGGAATTGATATATTTAAGTACCAGGGGGTGTGGGAGGCACTTGGAAAAGTACAATATGGTTTGTTTTTTATTTGTTTCTGTATGTAGTTGTGCTGGCATATATTAAATGTTGGTTTCTTATGTATTTTCTATGTTATGGGATTCAGTGTTTTGAGTTTTCAGTGTTTTGAATTTGAATTTAATTGTTATGGGCTTTCAATGTTCTAAAGTGAATCTATCTCTCTCTCTCTCTCTCAATATATATATATATATATATATATATATATATATATATATATATATATATATGTGTGTGTGTGTGTGTGTGTGTGTGTGTGTGTGTCTGTGTGTGTGTATTTTGTCTCTTCACTGTCCCTCATGGTACCAGTCTTGCACCGCAGTACTTGTCCATGCTGGGTATACCAACTGTCTACTTGCCACCACCACAGACTTTAATCTAGTGTTTAGCTAGTGGAGGCTGTGGAACCTGACATCCAGGACTCAGCATGTCAGTGCATACACTCTTTTTTTTCTACTTATGGCCTACCCATTTTCCTTGCTTTGCATACCTAATGGTATGTCTTGGGTACAGGTATGCTATGGATATGTGTGGTGTACTGCCCTGCCTCTCCAGCAGCTCAGCCATTTATCCACCCTGTATCCCTCTTTAGTAACGCTTACCAATGTGCCTTCCCCAGCCTCCATCAGGGATCAACAAAGTAGGTTCCCATAGGTCCATCAACCCACCCCAGGATGGGAACACCCATCCCTCCTTGCTGCTCTGTCAGTCACCACTAATTGGAGCCAGGTCACCTGGTTAGGCTTTATCCCTCTGTATTACTGGAGTGGCGAGATCTTGGCTTTGCAGGGGGATTGACACCAGGCAGTGCCAGCCAGTAAAGAATAGCACCAGAAGGCAAAGCAACTTTGAAAGCTGTTAGATGCTTCATTTGGCCACACTTATAGATTAAAGTGTGTCTGAAGGAAGTGTTTAACAGCTTTTAAAGCTGTAGATTCTACAGAAGGGCACTTGATTTCTGCCTGCCATCTGTTTGACAGAAGTGTTTCATCAGTTTTCAAAGGCTTCACTTTACATTCCTACATGTTCTTTGTTTTTTTCTTTTTTCTTCCTGTAATGGTAATAAATGATGCAGCTAATGATCCATGAACAACAAAGAATTGTAATCAAGTTTCAATGAACTTTATTCTTTATTACATGTTTTCAACATGGATGCCTGGATTCACTCTTGAGCCTCTCTTTCAAAGAAAATTACTTGGCATCAATGTCCAGAGCACATAATAAGTTGGTTACAGTCAGAGATCCAATCATAATCCTCTGTGATATACAAATGCAGATGACTGCAGAGAAAGCCAGTGAGAGGGCTATCAATCATAAACCTTCAGAAGCATGTTGTGAAAAGAACTGGTGCCTAGAAAACACCATTCTGCATTTTGTAAGCTTAATCCTGAGCTGAGCAGACAGTGCTGACAGAGCATGGTATATTCTGATGACACAACAAAGGTATTATTGTGTATGTGTTTTTAGGCATGCTGGTTATCTTTTTAGGTGTTTGCATCCTTTACGTCTCTTTGATAAAGTACATTTAAAGTTAATTATATCTTAAATAAATGTAATTTATCTTAGATACTTCATATAATCCTGTATAGACTACCTCATGATAGTTATATGGTTTTGTTTTTCATAAATACATGAAAGTAGATTATTTTATTTTTTAGACTGTTAATATTTTTATAGAGGTGAACCTTTAAAGCAGTGGGAATAAACCCCTGTGTCACCTACTTGATTGCTAACTGACATGCATGTAGGACACAAGAAATCAAAATAGGGGAAGTTACCTCCACAAACAGATAAATCACCAGTGGAGTCCAACTGGGTTCTGTGCTGGGGCCTCTGTTGTTTGGCATCTACTTCTCTGAAGTAAAGGTCAATATTAAAGGGCTCTGGCTGACTAAGTTTGCAGATGACTGCAAGCTATGAGCAGTAATTGAATCACCAAATAACTTTGTCATCCAGCAGGAAGGTTTTTACCAAATAAATAGTGGTGCCAAAGTCATGAACTGAAATAAAATACCAAAAATGCATTATTGTATGTTTTGGGAAGCCATCTATCCTGGGGAATGACCAGACTGATAATACATCACCAAGATTTGATCCATTTGTTCAGAATTTGGGAACTTATGTAGACAGTGATCTAACTTTCAACCAATGTGTCCATCATTGTAAGAAAGACATGCTATATTGCACAGCTTATAAATGAAGGGATTGTTTATAGATTTAGGAATGTCATTGCCTTCTTTACTCATTTGGTGAATCACTGAGTAGAATGCCACCTTTGGCATGTATCTGTCCAAGCAAATGCACCAAATGGAACACCCACAGACCTACCTTACTAAAAGAATACAAGCCTAAAGAATATGTCCTATATGGACCTACTCAAAGTCCCGCCACCATACTTGGCACCTTACGGATGGCAAAAAGGTGACCTGTGTCTGGCATATGAGGCATCCTCTGACCCATTACTTTTGGATTTACTGCACATAAGTAGATCAAATGTCACTAGACATACTCGGTCTAGAGAGCTAAACTTCATCTGCAAAATCAACATAACAATTTGGAGGGACAAATATATCGCACAGAGGATACCGCTGCTCTGGAATAGACTTCCCATCCAGATAAAACAAAGTTCTTCCCTGTCCATATTCAAGTGCAATTTGAACCTATGGATGGGAAATAGAAAATTTACCTCAGGACTGCTTGCTGTGCTACTAATGGACAGAGGCAGCTCCTAAATTTTTAATCCCATGCATGGGTCCCCTCAAATTATCTATAGTATGATCCCAGTTATTCTCATTAGGGGTAGTATATAATCATCAACTATGGGATGTGAAGGCCAGTCTCTAACCAAATGGGATAGGTTAATTTCAGTATAAAAAGGGAAAGTGACTAGGCTTAATATGGCTTGCCTATTACTTACCTATGAACCTATAAATGCATGCCTTCTAGGTCTAAATTTCTTCTCAGGTTACATCATTGTAGCTGTAACTGTCATTATTGTAGCTTATGGTATAACTTATAGATTAGTAAAGAACTAATTTACTTCTGCAATGTCTCTATGTAAACCAAGTTACAGTATTTGCTCGTGTTTTACCAGCCTATTAACTAGCAACATGGTAATGTAGTGCTGTGCTGATATAATTCATGCTATTTTTCTTTTCAAATGCTGTCATTCTTTAGAAAAAAAGAGGCTTTTTGTCACTTCAAAATGCACTGGCTAGCTATATGTTTAACAAAAATGCTTGTAAGTTTTTTTTTTCTTCACCAAGACTAAAGCATTTCTGGAAATTTTGAGAGGCCATTACTTCTCACAATGAAAGTTGTTAGTCATCCCATGTAATTACATGAATGTACTTACACTGGACAGTTTGGGTAAGCCATTGGGACACCACTGATTCATTTTATGGGTAACTCAGGAGCAGTGTCTAGTTATATTAATTACTCAAAGTCTCACATTTTACAAGTGGAAATCGAGGGAATCGGCAATTTTGAGTACAGGATTAATCTCAACACCAGCTGATAGTCCTGATAGCCAGAGCCAAGGTTCATAACCTAGCACTGTAAAATAATGTGACTCTGATGAGATGCAGTTTCTGACAATTCTTTTTTTTTTTTTTTTTTGAGTGACTATATCTGGAATAAAGTGAGAAGCTGGAGTGACTTTTTGACATTTAATTTGTTTATTTGAGCAGGGTAACAAAATATGGCACAACTATAAACATTTATATTTTTATGATACAATTAATTTTTTCTGCATTATTTAGCTGTCCACTATTTTTATAATTTTCGTACTTCTTTTCTTCTGCAGCATATTTATGTGTAGTATATACCTTCCTGTGTAGCTATACTGTCTCCTTCTCATTCTGTCCCACCTTACCTTGTAATATTTTATTTGCATCATATTGCCCTCTGGTCGTTCTGATCGTATGTATGATAATAATGTAGTCTAACTTTTCACCTGTTATTACAATGTTTTACTTAGACATTTATATGGTTACAACATGTACTAAGTTAATATACTGCAGTCTTACAAAATACTTTGTCCCCATATGTAATACCGTTCCACTCGTTTCGTGATTGTTACATTAACTTTTGCTAGACTTTATTTTATCTGTTATTATATCTAGATCATGAAAGAAAAAAGAACATTATGGTCCAGTCTACCCACCTGTTCAGAATGAATGAATGAAATACATGTACATGTACATATTACCTGTTAATAAGAATAATATTCTAAGTCGTACACCTGATTAAACCAAACATGGCTTATTTAAACATTGTTGCAAAAATGAAGTTATGCAGTTCTTTTCCTCTTTTATGTACTCCACTCTTGTCTTCCACCTGACCACTGCTTGCCTGTGGCTAGTTGTCCAGCCATTCTCTCCATCCTCATAGAGTAGTCTGGTATCTCCCTGGTGAGTGATCTCAAATGTATTCCTTATTCAGGCAGGTCTTGGGTTTTCTCATACAGCAGAAACATGTGGCTGCTAAAACTTAAGGTCAGGGAATAAGGGCTCAAACTGGGAGTAATAGATGAGGACCAATCAGAATCCTTAACTGACATAGTGATATACATTGAAGTTAAAGGGCACAATGCATATCCATGGACATTATGCATTAAACATTGTTACTCGTCCATTTACAGCCTGGGAGGTCCAAAGTCTGCACCACATAGGCACCTGGTCCATTTACAACCTTGGAGGTCCAAAGTCTGCACCACATAGGCACCTGTAATAGTCCCCTCCTCCTCCCCCGGGATAGGACTGCTGGACAGCAGCCACTTCATGCTGTACAAAGACTGGCCTCTCCAATAGTCTGTATCCATTCTTGAATGCATATCAACAGCAGCGTAAATGGACACCTTGCCTCTGCACCAGTAGTTTGGCCCATGTATTTTTTTCCTCTAATAAAAATGCTAGTCTCTGGAAGTTATATAATGTAGTATATGGATTTGTTTAGCCTCTGGAAGTTATATAATGCAGTATATGGATTTGTGACTTCAAAGATAAAGATGAATTTGGTAAGTTCATAAAGGGTCAAACACCCAATATAAAAAGTTGAACAGTACTTTCATTCACCACTGACTACAAATGCCAGAGGAGTCCCATTTAATGTTAGTGAAGTATTATATTGTTATTTTGTATGACATTCTCATATACAACTAGAAAAAACGATACTGTTGTATTTATGCTCTTATGCTCTAGCCAAAGCAGCAACTAGTTTTCATGATGTTTAACAATGATCGCATTTTGGACCACAGGCCAGAACATCTTAGCATATCTTTATTGTCAGATCATGATCAGACTGAGTGAAAACTTGCTCAAAAATTAGCACTTACGGCACTCTATGTAACGCAGTGATACATCTTTTGCTGTCTTCTTTTCTGACTTCCTTGGATGGTGCTTAAATAATTGTAGTATTGTCATAATGAATTAGAGATGCCTATTGCATCTAAGTAAGGCCTCCATTCTTTATAACAGAGTAATGCCCTTCTGCAGGTCATTCTAGTCAACCTGATGATCAATGGGTTCTTTTTGTCTTTGGAAAATATGCATTTCTTTCCATTTGGCCAAAATAACACATTAGTTTACTTGATTTGTTACATATTTTAAGTTTTCTAGATGCGTGTCTTCCTTTCTTCAGTAAGTCTGTAGAACTTTTAGCTATCAGAGTTTCTGTAGATTATTACTTATCTGTCACTCATCACTTCTGGCATAATGTTGTTTTGTTCTGTCTGCAAACATTTACTATATCCCATCTCTTCTTTTAGGTTTGAAATAGCAGGGTACTCTCACTACGTTGTGAAACAAAGTTGTTGATTTTTTGTACAGCACAAACTTTCATATTATTCTCATTAAGGCTTTTGCATTTAGTTTTCCACCACTGGCAAGATTTGTACTGCATAAACACAGTTCAGACCATGCCAGCTAATCTGGTTTAATTTCATGAAGTCAGCTTCTGCCAAAATAATACAGATGTATGTTGCTACTATGCAAAGATGCAGGCCATACCTCTCAAACACTTAGAGCAAAAATTTGGACAAAGCCTAAAATAATGGGGGGGGGGGTTAATAGGGACAGATTTTGAATATTGCTCTTACAAACTTAGAAAGTTGATAGAATAATAGGTTTTGCATTAACATGAATTTTCTGAAGGATATGGAGTCTTAAACTCAAATGTTTGTCATTATTTAATGACTCCAGTCCACAGCTATTTGCCAGAAAAGCACAGATTTTAGGAAGAACACACCAAAAATATGAGGCAAAAATCTGAACATTCTGCGAAAATCTATACAGTTGATGTATAATGCTGGCTGTGAATTTGTTATGCTACGTGCAGCATCTATGGATCTGCAGACATTATTTTCACTCTGTATAGACTTATGTTTTCTAGGTATACATACATAAACAGATTTTCATAATTAGTTATTATATTACTTGAGACAATTAGAGAAAAGTTGTTATATTTTCTAAACCAATTTTCTTTTTTTTTTTTTGAAATTCACTGTTTTTGTCTCCCGGTTGGGAGTTCTATTTTGTGCGCGATCGGCATGCCATTCTGGCTTTTCACCAGGATCGTGTGTGTGTGTGTGTGTGTGTGTGTGTGTGTGTGTGTGTGTGTGTGTGTGTGTGTGTGTGTGGTGTGTGTGTGTGTGTGTGTGTGTGTGTGTGTGTGTGTGTGTGTGTGTGTGTGTGTGTGTGTGTGTGTGTGTGTGTTTTGTGATGATCTGACATCTCATCCAGCCCTGGTTTAGTGTCAGTGTCTTATCCCCATTAAATTACGGGATAGTCAACAACTCCCCTGCAAACCCGAATATGATAAAGTTGGCATTACAAAATTAATAAATGTTATTTAATATGCCAGACCTTTGACGTTTGTCTCCGCTTTTACAGGCAGTGCAACATTTATTTACAAAATGGCATTCACCTTTATTAATGCTATTTTCCACTGTTCCTTTAGTATTTTTCAAAGATATGAGACAGACTATCATGGTTGTATTAATATGGCAACAATGACATCAACTTAAACAGACAACAGTCTCTGCAACTCTTTTGAAAACTGACTATATGTTCTACGCTTACAGCTTTTGAAACTCTGAATTTCCCAAGCATTTCTGTGCATGCACATTTTAAAGATAAGACAAATCATTTTAATGAATTAAGGTAATTTCTTTACTTCAAACATGTCAGCATTTTTCTTTTTTTGTTAATTTATTTAAAATGTATCAGTTTTCATGGGTGCCAGAACCGTAGAGCCAGGGGGAGGGGGAGCCCCCCCCCAACTTTTACAGCTGCAAGGCCCATCAGAAAAAAATAATGAAGTGGAGTTTTCACGCTAACGTGGATTTGCGCGCCAAAGTTAAACTAGCTGTTCTTGTTGTCTTATTTCTCCGTGTTAGAGGAGTTATGCTGCCACTGTTCTGTTGGTGCTGCCAAAGCCAGAGTCATGTAAGTAAGGAGAGTTTTGTTCTTTTATTTGCAGGAGTTATGCTGCTCCTGTGTGTGTGTGTGTGTGTGTGTGTGTGTGTGTGTGTGTGTGTGTGTGTGTGTGTGTGTGTGTGTGTGTGTACAAAATGCCCCAGTTAGGTATACCTGGTGGTTAGTGTTACTCAGGCTCAAACAAGAGCCTGAATTCTCTATACATACCACCACTTGTGATTCAGGGAGTTGAGTCCATAGGTCACAACTGTCCAGATTTTCATAGAATATTTGGCTCATACTGATTTGCCAGTAAACCACACATTTTAAGACGGACAGACCAAATGTAAGAACTGAATTCACTAAATAATGATAGCCCTTTAAGTTTCAGTCTTCCTATATTTCAGGAAACACATGGTAACACAAAACACTTTATTTTAGCAACCTTCTAAGATTAAACAAGCAATATTTAAAATGTGTCCATGGTTTGGGGCCTTTGCCCCCCCCCCTCAAATAAATTTTGTCTTTTTCCAGATTTCTTGTGCTGTGAAGTTGGGAGATTTAGCTGAGTGTCAAGTGGATTTCACAAGGTGTTGAGAGCTTCAGGGGAAGAGAAGTTTAGTGCTACTTATGGTAAGCTGCTCATGTTGTTAGTAGCACAACAGGTAGTATACTTGATTTTGATGCAGAAAGCTGTGGGTTCTACTCCCACAGTATGCAGATGGATCGCTGATACTGTACTGTGTTGTACTTTAAAGGGAGTAGATGCTGCAGTCCTATGAATGTTCTCCTTTGGAGGAGGTACCTAGTAACTATGAACCTGTTATCAGTTTGCCATCCATTCCCCATTGCAAAATTACTAGCTTATCATTTTTAATGTAGCATAGGCAATTTATTCTTCAAGGGCAACAGGCACTTTATTTGTAGATGAAACAATGAAATATAAAGGTGTTTGCTAGCAGCAACCTCTTCATTCATTACAGATCCCTTCAATGTGGAAGTATTTAGATGACTTACTTCTGCAGAGATTTTGCATATTTACTGATATTGGTGGATTGTAATGACAGAAGTTTGAGTGGCCTTTTATGGTTGAAATTTTCTAAAATGGGTAGTTTTTTCATTACTGGTTCATTCATTTTGTTTCATTGCTTACTAGAAAACTGTTCCAAACTACAAATTTAAAACACATTTTAAAAAGTGGTGCTGTATTATACAAGGAATATAATTTAATACAATCAGGTTAATACAACCAAGAAGGTGAATCAAAGAACGCAAATCAGTAGAAACCAAAACGAATAAACCAGGAAACAACAGCTCACGGCCAAAGCAATCACAAGGACCTGGATACAGATGGTGTGCTGCAAAAGTTCCTTTATTTCACTATTAACATCCAACGAAAAACAGCTCTCCAGAACAAAAACAAGAAATACAGTCAAGCGCTTTCGCCCGGGCTCTCCCAGGCTTTATCAAGACAACAATAAATGGGAATGTACTTCCTTTTTATATGTTTGCCTCTTCCCCAAATTGTTCAATTATATTGTTGTGCTTAATTAATTAATTAAATTAAATTTTGCTGATTCAAAAGCCCCTTGATATTTAAAATCATAATAGCCAATACTTTTTCAAGCCTTTTCAAAGGCATTAAAAAACATTCTAAAAAAACAATATAACCACATACTTTGATAACATTTCTTAACCACAATTAAAGGTCCCATAACTAATTTAATTTATAGCATGCTGTACTTATAAAAATTTTATTTAAAAACCTAATGAGTAAAATAAATAGATATAATATATAAATGTTGTTAAATTAATATATAATACTATACCAAAAATGTGTACAACTAGTTTTATAAATATTTTAAATGTATTAAATGAATGTATATATTAAATATCTTCTGTATAAATATTATATATAAATAAAAAAAATTTTGTTTAAAAAGTTATTAGAAAGTATAAAAATATAAAAATATGTATATATATACTATAGCGCTTTGCATAAACATTCCTACATGCTGCAAGATGAATGGAATATAAAAAATATACACATTGTAAACATATCTGCCAAGGATCAATATCAAAAAACCATCACTATTCAAACTGCATTTCCAAAAAATGTTAGTAGAATCTTTCCATTTCAATTATACACGTAAAAACCAACTTATGAAAATTAAATAATTCTGTTATAGTTTGGCTCTTCGTAATTTAAGGGCACTATTAATGCTTATGGCATCATTAAGCCCTGGTGGTCTTGTGGCATTCAATTTTAGTTGCCATAGCAATTCCTTATATTCCAGGGATGCCTCCCAGTCACCTCCTCTTACACTGTTGAATACTTGCTCTAACACAAAACATTTTAAGCACATATTATTGCAAATCAGACAATGCTTGTAAAATGCATTTGATTCCTTCTTATTCTTAATTTCATAAATGTGCTCATATACCCTTCTTTTTAGGGTCCTTTCAGTTTTTCCAACATAAAAGCATAAACAGTGTTGACAAAATCCTAAATAGACCACACCTTTTGAATTACAATTAAAATGGCCAGATGGAAATAGATTTATATTTCTAGATTTTAAATAAATACCTTTGTTGTTTAATATACAACAGCATTGGTTACAAGAATTACATTTGTAAGTTCCTCTAGCAGGTTGGTTCATATTATTGATGGGTGGTACATCCCTCTCCAATAATTCTTTCAAATTACAGTCCCTTCTTCTAACAAATTGGGGTTTGCTAGGAATACTTTTTTTAAGGTCTTCATTGATAAAGAGAATAGGCCAAAATCTGTTTATAGTATTCTCAATTTCCACATTGTTGCTATTATATGTATATAAAAAGGAAGGCTCCCTTGTCCTATCATTATTCTTTGTAATAACCATCTCTTGGGGTTCTGTGTTACCAAGTAAAGGGGGATAAAGTGTATTCCTTTTTTGAGATACATCATTAACCAAAGCTTCAAATAAGTTAATTGGATAACCCTTTTCCAAAAACAATACTTTTAAGTATTCACATTCCTTATGGTAAAGGATATCTGTACTGCAAATTCTAGATGCTCTTATTAGTTGACCTTTTATGATCCTCTTCTTTTGAAACAGTGGGTGATTGCTTTCAAAATGCAACAACATGTTTGAGTAGGTGTTTTTTCTAAAAATGCAAGATTCAAACTGTTTGGATATGTTGTTTTTCCTTAAAGCTATATCTAAGTAATGTAATTCATAAGGATTGATTTTGTGTGTAAACTTTAAAAAGCTAGTAGAGGAATTGATGTGTTGCATAAATTTTTCAAATTCAGTGTTATCACCTGTCCACAAAATACAAATATCATTCAGGAATCTTTTGTAGTGTACAATATTTTTTGCCCATCTTGTTGAAAAAATAAATTTACTTTCCCAAAAGTGTAAAACTAAATTTGAATAGGTCGTGGCACAGGGTGTGCTCATTGCAACCCCTTTTTTCTGCTTGAATAATTCTCCATTAAAAATAATGAAGTTATTATTTAAAATGACTTCCATGAGCTCAACTATTAAATTAATTATGCTACTACTAAAACCTGATTTCTCAATAAGTATTCTACTGAACCATTCTATACCGATGGTGTGGGGAATGCTAGGGAATAAATCCACTATATCGATGGTAACCATGTAGTTAGTCATATTAAAAAATTCACTTTTAATTCCTTTCAAAAATTCCCAAGAGTCCTTACAAAGGCATTGTATTGATGAAACAAGCTTTTTGGTAGCAATATCAATAAATTTGCCCAATGGTTCAGTAGTGCCTTTTGCACCTGCAACTATGGGTCTAAATTTTAGGGGGTCAAGGCCTTTATGAACTTTTGGAATGCCAAATATAATTGGCGTTAATGGTTTATGCACATAAAGATAATTAAATAATTTTTCATTAAGGACTCCCTGCATGAGATGATCATTCAACATGAATTTAATTTTTGCGTATGCAACATTGCGTTCATTAATAGAAACCTCTGAATATTTTTCAGTATCATGTAAAATATTAGAAATATGCGCTTCGTATTCATGTTTGTACATGAGAACAACTCCACCACCTTTGTCTGGTTTCATTGGTCTAATTCCTTCGTTTTTGAAGAATCTTATAGTTTCAAAGTAATCCCTTGTGAAATTATTAACCTTATGTTCCTTTTTATTTGTTACCAAACTTCTAAGTTCAATTTCTACCATATCTTCAAAAACTTTTAAGACAGGGTGGAGGGGTGGATTAAAGGTACTTGCTCTCTGAAAGAGATTGTTGACTTTCTGCTCACCTCTAAAATAAATATTCAGATTCAAGTTTCTGGTAAAGAGTTTGAGGTCCAAAATAGTTTTTGGAATATTAATAGATTTCTCAGGTACAAAGTGGAAGCCCTTTTTAAATAATTCAAAAAACAAGTTATTTACCGGCACTTCAGTATAATTATAAATAGAAAAATTCCCCTGCTTTGCCACTGTACAAGCTGGCAAGTAAATTGTTTCTATCATTAGAGAGGGCATTGGAGCAATTATCTCCTGAATTTGCTCCACCCCTGGGCTGACTGATTTGTTTCTTTGTATGTTTGTCTCCCTGGGGCATGGTGAAAACCCTGATCTTCCACTTGATTAGCTTTATAAGGTGGTCTTTCTCCTCTTTTTGGGGTATAAGCTTTGTTTTGAACATTATACCCTTCATACCACTCATCATGTGCCCCTCTTGGTATATTTCCATAATTCTGTTTTCCAGGAAATGACCTATCAATTCCTTTTGAAAAAATATATGCTACCCCATTGTTATAGTCCTGTAAATCCCTTTCTAGCTTCTTAATCTTCCTTTGCACAATCCTATCACAATGCTTGTCTACTTCGGTAAATGATTTCTCATAGTCCCTTTTAATACTCGAAAAATTGATGTTGTCAGTGATGCTTGCATTAAGGGAATCAATGTCAGCAAGGAGTGCACCTGATTTGCCTTCATAATCTGCTACCATAAGTTTCAACAATTCCAGGCCCGTTCTGTTATACAAATCTGAAATTTCTTTAAACAAATTTGAACCTGGAACTGCATTGTTAGGCAATTTGTTGAAGCGCAGCCCTTTTGGTATGCACCCCACTCTAATGCACTCATTTAAATACTCTATTTCGAGCTGGACTGTTTTAAAAGAATACAGCTTGCTATTAAATTCTGATACAAGCTGTTCAAGCTGAGCGTTATTGGTGTTATGATTTTTGTTAAAATCTACAGTACCTTCAGCAAACCTGAAATGTTTGCTAGTCCATTTCTTAATGTTAAAATCACTGATTGCGGCTCCTTGCTTCGGCGCCAAACTGGGACCCTTTGCATGCTGTTCTTGTAGCGATTGACATGATTCACGGAAATCATCCGTGATGTCTGTAAAAGTATTCCTTTTTCGTTTCACCACAGGTTCGTAATTGTCCCTCAGGTTTTGTTGGTTGGGCGGCAAACCTGTTGTAGCATTACTGCTTTCATTAAGCAGCAGTCCTCTTAACTGTGAAAGCAGACAGATAACTTGCTTGAACTCCCCTCTGGTAACAGGCGCGTCATCAGGACGTTCGACTTCGTCATCATTATTCAAAATAGCAGGAGTGTTAGTAAAGTCCACTGTACCTGGATTCTCGGCCATGCTACTATAACCAAGACAGCAAATCAGTAGAAACCAAAACGAATAAACCAGGAAACAACAGCTCACGGCCAAAGCAATCACAAGGACCTGGATACAGATGGTGTGCTGCAAAAGTTCCTTTATTTCACTATTAACATCCAACGAAAAACAGCTCTCCAGAACAAAAACAAGAAATACAGTCAAGCGCTTTTGCCCGGGCTCTCCCAGGCTTTATCAAGACAACAATAAATGGGAATGTACTTCCTTTTTATATGTTTGCCTCTTCCCCAAATTGTTCAATTATATTGTTGTGCTTAATTAATTAATTAAATTAAATTTTGCTGATTCAAAAGCCCCTTGATATTTAAAATCATAATAGCCAATACTTTTTCAAGCCTTTTCAAAGGCATTAAAAAACATTCTAAAAAAACAATATAACCACATACTTTGACAACATTTCTTAACCACAATTAAAGGTCCCATAACTAATTTAATTTATAGCATGCTGTACTTATAAAAATTTTATTTAAAAACCTAATGAGTAAAATAAATAGATATAATATATAAATGTTGTTAAATTAATATATAATACTATACCAAAAATGTGTACAACTAGTTTTATAAATATTTTAAATGTATTAAATGAATGTATATATTAAATATCTTCTGTATAAATATTATATATAAATAAAAAATTTTTTTGTTTAAAAAAGTCCTTGGCAGATATGTTTACAATGTGTATATTTTTTATATTCCATTCATCTTGCAGCATGTAGGAATGTTTATGCAAAGCGCTATAGTATATATATATACATATTTTTATATTTTTATACTTTCTAATAACTTTTTAAACAAAAAATTGTTTTATTTATATATAATATTTATGCAGAAGATATTTAATATATACATTCATTTAATACATTTAAAATATTTATAAAACTAGTTGTACACATTTTTGGTATAGTATTATATATTAATTTAACAACATTTATATATTATATCTATTTATTTTACTCATTAGGTTTTTAAATAAAATTTTTATAAGTACAGCATGCTATAAATTAAATTAGTTATGGGACCTTTAATTGTGGTTAAGAAATGTTGTCAAAGTATGTGGTTATATTGTTTTTTTAGAATGTTTTTAATGCCTTTGAAAAGGCTTGAAAAAGTATTGGCTATTATGATTTTAAATATCAAGGGGCTTTTGAATCAGCAAAATTTAATTTTATTAATTAATTAAGCACAACAATATAATTGAACAATTTGGGGAAGAGGCAAACATATAAAAAGGAAGTAAAGTACATTCCCATTTATTGTTGTCTTGATAAAGCCTGGGAGAGCCCGGGCGAAAGCGCTTGACTGTATTTCTTGTTTTTGTACTGGAGACCTGTTTTTCGTTGGATGTTAATAGTGAAATAAAGGAACTTTTGCAGCACACCATCTGTATCCAGGTCCTTGTGATTGCTTTGGCCGTGAGCTGTTGTTTCCTGAATCAAAGAATGCAAACATGTATGCTTGCTCACAGGATGCAGGAGATCAAAATAGGGAACAGACATCAATGGAGTCTCCCAGGGTTCAGTGCTGAGACTTATTTTGTTTGGCATATACATCTCAAAAATAAAAGGAAATACCAAAGGGCTTTGGCCGACTAAGTTTGAGAGGACTGCAAACTAGGAGCAATTATTGAACCCCCTAACCATCATGCAGAAAGGTTTGTTCCAAACAATAACTGGTGCCATAATCATGAACTGAAACTAAACTTCAAGAAATACATTATTGTATCCTTTGGGAAGTCATCTAATCCAGGGAATTGCCAAATTGACAATGCCCCGTGAGAACTGACCCAATTGTTTGGCATTTGGGAACTTGTGTGTACAGTGACCTAACTTTTGACCAACACATACCAGAGTAATAAGAAAGTCTTTCTATATTGCACAGCTTATAAACAAATTGATTGAGACTAGATCTAGAGATGTTATTGTCCCCCTTTACAAAGACCTCATTAGGTCAATCATTTTGTATAATGGCCACTTTGGCATGTATCTGTCCAGACCCATGCAACAATTGGAATACCCACAGAGATACCTTACAGGATACAAGTGCTAAGCAATAGGTCTTACATGGACCACCTCAAAGATTTATCACTATACTTAGTATCCTACAGAGTGCTTACAGGTGACATGTCTGGCATACAAGACATCCTCCTATCTAATACAGATGGATCTACTGAACATCAGCAAGTCAAATGGCATCAGAAATACTCAGTCCAGGTATCTAAACTGAATGTTGTGGAGAGATGGATATATATCACAGAGGCTACCACTGTTCCAGAACCTATTATCCTTTCAAGTAAAACAAAGCTCATACCTGTCCATATTCAAATGCAACTTGGATGTAAGGATGGGTAATAGAAAATGTGCTCCAGGATTGCCCCTTGTGCCACTAATGGATAGAGGCAGTTCCTAAATGCTGCATCCCTTACATGAGTCTCCTCAAATTATCTATAGTATGATCACATTTATTCTCACTAGGGCTAATATACAATTATCAGCCATGGGATAGGTAAAACCAATCAGGAAATGTTAAGTCAAGCACCAAAAGGAAAATTGGTTAAGCTTACAATGTCCTCCAGGTGAACCTATGTTGTGGTAGTAAATAGTTTTAAAAAATTGCCCTTTTTAGATCATTAAGTGCCCCTCTCACCCCCCCCCCC
The DNA here is from genome assembly GCF_019279795.1 of Protopterus annectens. Lineage (NCBI taxonomy): Eukaryota > Metazoa > Chordata > Ceratodontiformes > Protopteridae > Protopterus > Protopterus annectens. Next base: position 925,994,791 of record NC_056725.1, on the reverse strand, counting down.
CAGTCTTCAAAAGCTTCCTGCGCCTCTGTCAGTTTGTGGCTTATTTTAGATATCACCAAATGACTGAGTATACCATGGTGTTGGCTGGTATGCAATATTACTGCTTACCAAAGCCTTCTGTGATTCAGTTGACACTGCCTATCTCATGGAGCCCTAGCTGATGACCAATGATTCATAAAAATGTACACACAATAGCACAAGACCTTGGATGTGGTACAACCATAATTTGCACACAAATTACTCCATCTATGCACCGCCCATTCAAATTATCCTCTACTAGCACTGTACACAATTCACACGTAGTACACAACCTTTTACAAAGGCTCATCTAATCTATGTGGAGTATTACTACAATTGTCCTGAAATAAACATATGTTCATAGGGTGGTACGAGGCTATCGGCCCTGGGGCCTGTACAAGCCTAGCCATAACAATTCCCTGGCTATTTCCTCCCACAATATTTATTTCCCTGGACCCTTGTCTAGCAGGGCAACTGATGTGATCCCCGGGGTAAATTTCCTATCTCCCATCCAGTCATCAAGGTTCGTTTTGAAGAGGGGCAAGGAGGTGCTCTGCTTGACATGTATGGGCAGTCTATTCCAGAGTATGAGGAGTCTCTGGGTCAGGGACCTATCCCTCCAGCATGTTTTGTTGATTGTGATGATAAGGTTTAGGTCCCTGGAGCGTGTGGCTCTGATGGATTGTGATTTCTTTAAGTGTAGCATGTCCATCAGCTCTGGATTTGACATGGCCTTGTATTGTACAAATTGAAAGCTTCATAGATTAACTGTGAGTAGTACCTTAAAATCTATATTCTCAAGACAGGGAATACCTGATATTCTCATACGAGACAATGGTCCTCAGTACATTATTCAGGAATTCACAAGTTTTGTATATGAATGGGAATTCAGATATATACAATGTCCAGTTCATGCTATGCTCAGTCAAATGGACAGAAGAAAAGAACAATCCAAACAATGATGGATATCATATACCTTTAGCAAAACTAATGAATATTATCATCTCACAACTTTGGAATACAGGAATAAGCCATTGCAGTGCATTGGCATCTTAACAGTTCATCCAATTGTCAGAAGGTTGAAAAGCAGACTGTCTTTCCTGATAATCAAATATATTGATGGAAATGCTGGAAAGAAATGAGAAGAGGTAGAAATGCTGAGGTAATAGGCTTTATACAAGTCAACTATGCTTACCAGTCGGAGATGAAGTAAACATTCAAAAGCAGTAGGAAAGTTTATAGCCTGAAGCTGAAATTATCAAAGGACTGATTCAAGATTTTATGTAGTTTGCACAGAATATGGTAAGCTGTACAGCTGAAATCACAGAGACACTCTTGCAAACAAATACAGTAAAATCTGGCTGCTGAAAAGTCAAGGAAATGCAAACATAGCAGCGAGTTCTGTGGCAAGAAAACTGGGACCATGAAAACCGTGATGGTCAGGACATGCAGAGAGAGACACAGAAACAGAGAGGGAGAAAATGATATAAATATTCCTGCTCTTGTTCCTCATAATGAAACTACAGTGCACCAGCACTGCCCCCCCCCCCAAATAAAGACGTGCTATCCAACATATGTAATCCATGACATGCTTAGTGTTAAAGTTAAATACCATTATTATATAAAAAATGTATCTCAACACAAAGATGTAGGTACATTTCAACATTTTTAGAAAAGAAGGATATAATATATGGTGCATAAATTTAATGCCAATAAGCTATCTAGAATGATTTGTATGTTAGATGGATCCCCTTGCATATAGATAAATCAGTTGGAATATGGACCTTAGATTGGTTAGCCCACATCTCCTGTTTTTGTGTGATATTTGTAAAGTCTTCTGACATGACATGGAGTTCTAGGTATAGACATCCTACATCATAAACCAAGAGACTGCTATGTGTTAATGTTACAATATTGTGTATGACTTCACACATGGTGGCAGTCCAAGATACTTTTTCAGATGTGTATGGCAAACCCCATCTGCATGTGCCCAGACACCTTAACTGGAACTTCATGCTTTATCATTTTCCTGCTGCAGAAGAAGGATTGATGCCATTAGCAAGAGCTCCATGGGAAAGCTGTAGTCCCCTGCAAAGCATAATACTATAACATGTGTGCCACCGGTCATTCCTAGTTTACATTTACATGACATTGTTCAAAGTTTTCATGATACTCACCCATTAGACATCTTTCTGGGATATTATTTCATATGAACTGTTTTCAAACAAATCAAATATGAGTGTGGTCAGAAAATGTCACTGTGATTTGTATGGATTGTGCATCTGCTAAACACATGCCATGACAGTTGACTGAATGCCAGTCCCTCTGGTTGATGCAAATCTGGCCATCAACTCCATAAGGAATATTTATAGTGATATGGTTGCAGTTGATGGCCTTAGGAATATGTGGAAGGTGTGCTACCTCATACAACAATTTTCATGGCTGCAAGGCACATAGTTCTTGTTGATGGAGTGGAAACTTTATGAAGTTACCAACTTCATGGCACAAGACAGTGAGACACTTTTCTGGGATGTGAACAACAATGGCCTGGCACACCAATCTTATATTGCTCGTAGTCATACCTGTTAGCCTCTTGCGGCTAGAAATCTGTACAAAGCCTAAAATAATGGGGGTACAAAGGCCTAAAAATAGGGACAGATTTTAAATATTGCTCTTATAAACTTTAAAAGTAGCTAGAATAACAGAATGTGTGTTATCATGCATTTTCTGAAGAACATGAAGTCTGAAATTCAAATGTGTGTCATTATTTATTGACTTCAATCCCTAGTGATTTGCCTGAAAACTGCAAATTTTATGAGGAACAGACCAAAAATATGAGTAAAAAATATGGACATTCTGCACAAATCTGGACAGTTGAGAGGTATGCCGGTATTGAACTGAAATGTTTTATATGGCAGTATTCTCATTAAAATAAATGCTTTGTATTTTATAGGAATGGGCTATTTATGTTGGCTGTTTGGACTCATGTGGTGCACATCAGTCACGTACATAAAGCAGCTGCCATCTGTCCATTCCATATCTGCTGAGCTGCAGAACTGATCTAACAGTAGCTTCTGGTTATGCCAGGCTGGGTGCCCCCTCGCTGAGCATGTGCATCAGGCAGTGTCAACTTCGCAGCATCAAAATATTTACCCAATGAAAGTGGCATATTCTTTATGTGGGATTTGGAAGATGCATGGTTGCAATGGGCAATCTGTTTTTATTTCTGTTTTGGTATTGCCGCTCTCTGAGAGTTTTATGGACCTTTTGTTACCTACTCAAGAGCACTGCTTAATGATACATTTCTTCATCTGCATATATCAGTAAAACATTTTTGTAGAATCACCAAATGCTTGAAAATTACCCTAACTTTGATGTAGCACTTTAACCCAAGTATCATTTGTTTTGGAATCGGGCCCTATTCCATTTGCTTTATGATAATCTATACATTTATTTCACTTTGATCATCTGGCCTAGTAGCACCACAACAATGGGCAATTGCATCTGATAATAATGATAATACATTATTAAATATTTTTATATAAAAATAATATATATATATATATATATATATATATATATATATATATATATATATATATATATATATTTGCACATGGGTCCCTTGAGTTTGGTCAAATGCTGTTTCTTCAACAAATGCAGGGGATGTAGTTTAATGTCAATGGTAACAATATCTTGGGAGGTACAAATGTTGATGGTGTGTAATGTCAAGAAAGGTAATTGTGGTGAGGGCTGAGAGAGTTTGTAAGTGTTTGAGTTAGGGTTAGAGTCAGGGATGAGTAAAAGATAGGCATTGTGTGCCTGCATTTGTGAATGTTTGTGTGGCTCAGTGTGTCTTGTGTAGTGGCAGTGTTATTGGAAGGTTTTTATGAAGGTAAGGTATAGGGCTAGGGTTGAGGGAAGGGGAAGTATTAGGGTTAGGGTCAGGACCCATTACTAAGGTAGCATAGGGGGACAGATATTAAAATCTTGCACATTATATCAGTGCAGTTAGGAATAAGTGCATCCAACTGAAAAAAATGGGATCATTGCTGTCTTCTCTCTGATTTATGCTTAAAGACTAAAGGCAAATTACCCAACCACTTAAAATGCACAGTATCCATTTTAGAGCATTAGGCCTGGCACAAAACTGGCAGATGACTGCTTTGTTTGGTTATTAATAACATCCCAGATGCCAGTACTACATTCATCACTATCATTAATGACATAGAACTAGAAAGGCTGGTTTGTTCAGCTCTAACAGATGTGGCTAAATTCAGTATTAGACCCCTCTACCTGCTGATACTAATATGAGCTCAGGCATGACTATTAACATTCAAGCCCATCCATTAAGAAAACCATAGGATGCTTGCTATTACGGTAATTTTTCTCCAATTATAAGGTGGCAGGATGGTGCCACGGTAAACTGTGATATTCAGCAGCATGTGGATTGGTGGCTTTAGAGGATGACTTTAGTTAATAATGTATTTAGGAGGGGTGGCAGATATTAAAATGGGATTCCATAGAAGGACAAGAGTGAAACAGAATATAGTAATAATCACCTATTTATCTTGAATGATGTAGGATTTGCCTATGACTGGAGAATTCTACCCACAAGGGCAAAGCCTGAGTGTTTGACTTTTGCCAGGACAGGGAAATCCTGCATCAACCATGACTGAGTGGTGATATTAGCATGATGTGCCACAGTTATTTTAAAAATGAATGGCTTTAAATTATTCCTGATATATAAGGGAACTCCTGGCAATACTTGTCACATTGCATTTAAATGATGCCATGAGGATGTTATTTAGTGTTTTATTTATTATTTGTTAATAGCTAAATGTGATGATCCATTGAAACTTTTCCATCACAAGCTGAAGGAAATGCAACATATAAATATGTAGACACTTTGGTGCAGCTATTCATCCCACATGTTTTATGAAGTTGGAGATGATAATACTGCCTGTAGAATACGACATGGACACAGACAGAGCATGCAGACTTGACACAAGCAGAAATCTGAAGTCTGGACACTGGAGAGCTCTTTCATTGAGCCACTATGTCTGTGACATGCAGAGGACATGATCCCATCTCTGTACATGCCAGTGAATTCAAAGTACATGCTGATACTGCCTGATGATTTCATGTAGAGTTGTGACTGAAGCTTTATGGCTATTAAAGTTGAATGCCTGGGCATGTGCAATAGGGACACTGATGTGTCATCGGTCCTGCACTACACTTCCATTATATTTATTTATTTACTTATTTATTTTGCAAACAATGGCAGTAAGTTTGAATGCATTTTCTTTCTAATCCATATTTCTCTTTTGCAATGGTTATTGTAGTTTCATCCATGCTCACTATTCAGGGATGACTTCTTTCTCATCATCAGCCAATGCCTTCTACAAAGTTTACTAGACAAGCAAGCATCAGAAATAGATTGCCAGGCCTTTCTTCCACATCTCTCACATCTAGGGGAAATTTACACTTGTTCATCAGGGAGTGGGGAAAGAATCCCCTCAGAAAAACAGAGTCTGCAAAGAAGACATCCAGTCTAAGAATCAAAAATCATCATAGAGTATTTGTTGTTGTGAGGTGACAATACTACCCATAGTGCTACTGTACCACCCTAATATAGCTTTATTTTTTTGTTGTGAGGTGACAGTACTACCCACAATGCTACTGCACCACCCTAATTATAGCTTTATTTGTTGTTGTGAGGTGAAAATACTACCCACACTACTTCTGTACCACCCTAATTATAGCTTACTGCCACTAAAAAGGCACAGTTTAGCCAATCAAATGGACCATTTGGGGGCTACATTTAAAAGCAGTGTAGATGCAGAGTTTGTCTTTGCAAAACAAATTAAATAAGGAACCCTACATAAATAAGCAGAGAACAGCTCTCTTGAGGTGATAGTCACAGGAATTCTTAGAACCAATATTGATCTGAACCACTTCAAGTCCACAGTAAAAGCAAATGACAATTTGTGGCCAGTATTGTCTCACTAATGATACATATTCAAAAAGCATACTAGAAGAGCTTCTGCAAGGTGAGAACTAAAACTGCCATAAACCTTGGCTTCCATCATAAATGCCAGGTCATCTGTAACAACAAATCCAAAATAATGTCAGGCTTGATGTGTTTCAACCTGGTATAAGCAGAGCCACTCCTGCTGATGCCAAATGAGTGCAGGTCCTGTCTGTCAGCCAGAGCATCAGTTCCTTAGGTGTCTCACAGTGACATAGTGGTTCCAGAGCATCAGTTCCTTACATGTCTCATAGTGACATAGTGGTTCCAGAGCATCAGTTCCTTAGGTGTCTCTCAGTGATATAGTGGTTCCAGAGCATCAGTCCCTTAGGTGTCTCACAGTGACATAGTGGTTCCAGAGCATCAGTCCCTTAGGTGTCTCACAGTGACATAGTGGTTCCAGAGCATCAGTTCCTTAGGTGTCTCACAGTGACATAGTGGTTCCAGAGCATCAGTTCCTTAGGTGTCTCACAATGACAGTGGTTCCAGAGCATCAGTTCCTTAGGTGTCTCACAATGACAGTGGTTCCACAGCATCAGTTCCTTAGGTGTCTCACAGTGACATAGTGGTTCCAGAGCATCAGTTCCTTAGGTGTCTCACAATTTAATAGTGGTTCCAGAGCATCAGTTCCTTAGGTGTCTCACAGTGACATAGTGATTCCAGAGCATCAGTTCCTTAGGTGTCTCACAGTGATATAGTGGTTCCAGAGCATTAGTCCCTTAGGTGTCTCACAGTGACATAGGGGCTCCAGAGCTCCATGGGATTCTATCCTATAGTGGCAGCTATTCACCCTAAATGGGATAGCCTGAGTACGAGTTAGACAGGTAAAGTGTTGGCCTGTTTTACTCCTGCACTATATGATTCCTTATAATATCACACTGAGTGCTAACTGTTGGTGATAAACATGGAGAATCAAATAGACAGAGGGAAATCAGGAGGTTTCTGTTGCAATAATGTCTCATTAGATGAAAAAGGTACTGTAATTATTTAAAAAGACATACAAAAGGGGTGTTTATTTTATTATTTGTTTGTTTATTTACTTATTTATTTGCTTGTTTTGCTTTAGCCAGTTTTTGCTGGCTTCAGATCCATGGCTTCTGTATAGCTCTTTATCTGTTCTGGGCCACAACGTCTTGGGGAGGTGACCCAGATGTAACCTTTCACCAGATGATCTTATCCCTCCAGAGAGGAAGATGCTTAGTGCCACATTGGCTGTGGATCACCCACCATGATTGTAGGAGAGAAGTATAGAAAACTGAGCCATCATAATGTGGCCAGTCTGAGTGATCTTTTAAAGCTCTTCTCCCTTGTGATGTGCTAGGCTGATGTCAGCTTAGTAGGCATGCACTTATTGTGCATGGAATGTGCTCCAGCTACATGGTGGCATGTCTGTCTTTGCCAGTCTGTATATAATTATTATCAGGTTTCTCCAGTCATAGCTCAGGTTGCTATGTGTTCTCAACAAGGAAGCCAAGATTCACCTTTATTGCTTTGTTCTCAAGGTGAGTTTGTTGACATCCATGTCTTGAATACATAACATCCTGTTTATGATTCCAGACCTGATCATAATCTTCTATATTATATGTGAGCTGCCCTAGCAAGTATGGTACTTGTGTATTGGCCTCTTTATCTAGTATGCATGCATATGCTTACCAATGAGGAAACCCTATGAGAAGTTCTCCTACAGGAACTACTCCTATAGGTCAAACATGTGCTATATATGCAAATTATGTGCACTGCCTTGAAGGCACCCAGACACATTATAAATAATGCCCTGAGCATTACAGACAACCTGACAGTTCAGTGAGCAGAAGCCCATCCTGCTTTTGCATTGTAGCTCTTTTGGATCTGGTAGAGCCCTAATAGCAGCATATTTACAAAAACGTTATGTAGGAGACTCTCCCATAAAAGCCACACCTTGTGCTGTTTCTTTCCTCTGTAAGCCTAGAGCACCAGATATGATCCTTCACATATTGTACCATAATGTCATTTTTAGGATTCAAGTGAAAGAGGCCTGCAGTATCCCTAACATCATGTAAGCCTTTGTATGATCCTTGTGGCTAAAATGGTTAATGCTGCACATATCTTTGTGTCTACAGAAATGGTTTACCTCTCAAATGTCCAGATTTTCACAGAATGTCCTGATTTTTGCCGCATATTTATGGCCTATTTCTCTTAAAATTTGTGGTTTTCTGGCAAATCACTGGGGACTGAAGTCACTAAATAATGACTTACATTTGGGTTTCAGACTTTATATCCTTCAAAATATGCATGCTAACACAATCCCAGTTATTCTAACAACTTTCTCGATTTATCAGAGCAATATTTAAAATCTGTCTCCATTTTTGTGCTTTTCTCTTCCTATTATTTTAGGCTTTGTCCAGATTTCTTGCGCTAAGAGGTTGAGAGGTATGAGGACTGTTCATAACATGACTACATCTTCATTTTATTTGTGCATTACACAGTTTGATTAGGTCCATTACAATATTATTGTCCACTCAGAAATGGTCTAAAATTCATTGGTCTTTAGATGACTGTATGTCAGGCAATTTGTGTTCCTCCTCTATTGGGGTGGATGAATGGCCATGACATGTAGCATTGATAGTAATGGCTCTGATGGTGGCTTCCAAAATATGACACTCTGATATGCTGCTGTCTTGACTCCTATCACATACATCCTGAATGTCAACATTCAAAATGGATAAAAGCAGCCCCACAGTGCTGCTTCCTTATATGCCTCTGAACCAGTCCGCCATTTTGTGTTCCTTCATTTTAATGTTCTATGTGGCTCATCTGCATGGATTTATTTAAGTGCCATTATGCACTCATTAGCGTATGCTGCATACTGTGCTATTTTGACTATTTAAAAGATGGTTTCCCTTTATAATCTCGAAATACTGAAATCTCGAATTTCAGTATCCCAAGACCATAAAGGTGAATTTTTAGAATAGCAAAAGGGCATAATCATGAATTCAAATATCTCAAATTTGCAGTTATGGCTTTACGCGCAGTGTTTTATATGAATGGTGTACGGTATTGTGTGTGGATTTGGGTGCGATTTAAGGTAAGTGACTGTTTTGCAAGGGTTTTGGGTGGGAGTTTGAATGTATGTGAGTGTGTTTGTAAGTTGTACATGTGGGTTAGGGTAGGCAGGTGAGTGTATGAGTGTGTAAGTGTTCGATGTGTTGCTGTTTGTATGTGTGATGTGTGGGTGGGTGTGTGAGGGACTGTAGAATGTCTGGGTGTGAGTTTGCTGTTTTTTCCTGTTTGTGCAATCTTGGAGTTGTTGTGTTTGTGAATGTTTTGTTGTTTGATTTGTTGTAGTGTGGGTAGTATAGTGTATGTGTTGTGTGGTGTATGGTGTGTTTATGTTTGATATTTTGTATGCCGCGGTTTTGGGTTTCAGGATTTTGAACATTTGTGTTTATGGTCTCGAAATACTGAAATTCGAGATTTCAATATTTCAAGATTATAAAGGGGAACCTTAAAAGACACGCTATCTGTCTTGTAAAATTGCCCACACCCTGAGAAGGGCCTCTATACAAACTAACTTAGGTTGTGCACTGCACTAAACACCTATGAATCTGAGCCAAGGAGACAGTGAGCAAGAGAGAGAGAGAGAAATGAGAAATTATACCCAGGGTTTTATGGTGTAATAAACAAGTTATCTAGTACTTTGAGTTTTGGGATTACGTTTGATGATGAGTGGTAAATTGAATAGAAATGTCACTTATTACACTGCAGAGTTCCATACAGATATTTGATTTATCCTTTCTTAATGTATAGCCTTTGTATTGATTAGGGGGTGTCTTTACTCTTAAAGAGTTGGAGTGTTTTGTTTGCCTTTAGTGAGGGATTCACAGACCAGTATGGTAGCGTAATTTATGTATATGGAAGGAGTAAATGATTTTGTTTTAATGACTATTGAATAAATGTAAGCATATTGTGGTTTAAATTGTCGAAGTTTTGTATTTTACTAAGTTTCATTTGATTTCTTTATAGGGATTCTTAGTGCTGATTGTATTGTGTTCTTTACCCTTTTGCCATTAGTTTCCTTTGTTTTTATGGATATTTTGAATGCATTAATGTTAGATTTAACTGTTTGTGCTTTGTTTCAGTGGAGGATAATTTTAATTGGCCATTGGTCTGTATTTTACCATTTATATATTTGCTAATTTGACTTTGCTCCTGCTGAAATGAATGGGAGAGACTATCTTCCCTGTTATATTACTGCACATTTAGTTTCTTCTGGCTTTGACTAGCTGTGTATGATGATCGGTATTAAAGATCATCTGCAAATGTATAAAATGGAATCAATTACTGGGATTCTGTTTCCACATTTGCATAGTTGTTTACAGTTCATTAGACTAGTCATGTTAAAAAGTCATCACATGTGCCATATAAAGTTGAGTAAAAAAGTTATTCTATGTCCTGTGATGATGCTAGTACCAGCCAGTGCCATGCATGATCTGTAATGTCCTATATCAACATTGTGATGTGAATGGATAAGCAGAGCTGAATAATAATATAACTGTATAATTTCACAGCAATTTAAAGTGGTAACAGTTTGTTAAAAAAATTAAAATAAAAACACAAATTAACTAACTGCTTTTCAATTACATTCTATCTGTATTACTTGCATTTATCCTCATAAGTGATGATCACTGAAAGAAAAAGTGTCCTCTGATTATGCACAGAAACTATTGACATTTCTTGGGGGAATTTATGAAGGTAACATGATGTCTACACCTCCATATACATATCATGGCAACCTTTTAGTATTCAGCAGCAACTCTAATATGGGCTGCACGGTGCTGTAGCAGAAAGATGTGCAGCACCACATAGGGTTAGCTACTCAGCAGTGCTGAATGCTAATGAGGGATTATGTGGGAGAAGCAAATGTTAATTAGCAATGTGCTGTCTCCCCTGGAACCTCTTCCAGGAAGGCATGTACGCATTGAGTGATTCAAGAGCCTCCTTGACCATGTACAGTAACATGACCAACCCCATCACATTGCAGTAGAGAACATGGCCAAACATTCATATTCAACTACTACTACGAAGCCAGTAGATGCCAAGGATTACACTACCTCTAACTGCCATATTGGTGCCTTCTTCAGTACAGTGATTGGGGAAGTGGAGGAAACACTAGAAACTAGGGATTACACTACCTGGTAGTGCCATAGCAGCACCAATTTCAGTACAGGGATTGTGGGTGGGTGGAGCCAGGAGACACCAGGGATTATATTACCTCTAAGGCCAAAATGGCAAGGACTTCAGTATGGGGATCAGTGGGGGAGGGATAAACTAGGCACAAGGGATTTCAGTGTTTAAGTACCATAATGGCATGGACAGCAGTAAAGGGATGTTGGGAGACACACTAGACACCAGGGCAATCATAAGTGTGCCATAAAGGCATGTAAACTATTACAGTGATCAAGCAGATGGGGGTACACACTAGCCATTCTAGACACATATTGTAATGGCACTTCAGCTATTATGGGGAGTGGGGGGGCAGAGGAATCACAGGAGGGCAGATAGGTCAGGACTGTGGTGTGTGTGTGTGTGTTTGCGTGTGTGTGTGTGTGTGTGTGTGTGTGTGTGTGTGTGTGTGTGTGTGTGTGTGTGTGTGAGAGTTTTTGTGTGTGTGTGTGTGTGTGTGTGTGTGTGTGTGTGTGTGTGTGTGTGTGTGTGTGTGTGTGTGCGTGTGTGTGCGTGTGTGTGTGTGTGTGTGTATTGTGTGTACTTATGTATGTGGGAGATTTGCTGTGGGAGGAATGTCAGTGCCTACGTGAGTAGCAACTTACCTTCACAACATGAAGATCGCTGCACATCTGCATATCATAGTACTGACGTTGATTCAGAGGCATGAAAATTCGTCAGTAGTAAGGCCTTTCCTCATAGCAGTTAATATGACTCTGAATCTCTCAGTGCTGGATTGTGGGATTAGGGCCTTTATAGCAAAAGCTAAAAAAAGTTTTCCTTACCCTTCAGAAGAGTGAGCGCTTCCATAATGATATGACCTTCCTTATCAGTACACTTCTGCTACAGGATACAAAGTCTATATCCATGAACTTTCTGTTGTGTTTTTATGTTTGTATGTAATATTTTGCTGTTGTAGTCTGCCTGAATGTTTTACACTGAAATCAGAGAGGGGTCTCCTATTATAATCTATCTTAGTTTACTTTGTTTGTTTACTTATACCGTATTTCCCCAAAAATAAGACCGGGTCTTATACTCTTTCCCCCACCGAAATACGCATTAGGGCTTAATATCAGGGGATGCCTTATTTACCCCCCCCCCCCATACAACAATCTACATTTATTCATGTACAGAAATTGACATTTATTCATGTAAACAAATCAACATTTATTCATGTACAAAAATCAACATTTATTAATGTACACAAACTGACATTTATTTGGCACTTTTCTGTTATTGGACAACATTCTAAGTAACGCGTTAACAGTTGTGTGAGAATTCTACATAAACAGTGCAACAAACATTTCAACTTCAGAATATCTACACCTTGGCTTTCACAGTGCAATATTTCATGCTTAACAGAAAGTACAGAAAAATCTCAGTAAATGTCTATTGGAGGAGGGAAATAAAACTGAAAGCAGAAGCAATCCATTCTGTTGTCCCAGTAATGGAAAAGTTATTCAAATACAGTCATGTCATCTTCTTCTGGAACATTTTCATAAGTCTCCAAACCCTGAATTCCAGCCTGAATTTCTTTCAACTTCATTTCGTGTAGAACCATTGGGCCCAATCTGTCATGCCTAGCTACAGAGCTCCCCTTAAATGAGCACTGCTTGTCCAAGTAGCCTGCTCATAGTGCATTGGCAACACAGCTGTCAGGGATTTTATCCCATGAATATTTCACCCAAGTCATGACCTCTTGCAGGCTAAGCTTCACAAAGTTTCCATGCTGATTTCTCTCCATTCTATTTTCAGTGTAGTCACTGAGTTCCATGTGCAAATGGTTCTTGATTGGCTTGTTTATTGCAATATCAAGAGTCTAGAGATAGGCAATCATTCCTGCGGGAATCATCATTTGATCTATCTTCTCCGTGCAAGGAATTTCTTCATGTCTTTAGCTCAGTGCATGTTGGCTGAATCCCAGATTAGCAGACCTCTTTCACCACCTCGCAAAACAAGTGGCAGCATTACATTAACCCACTTCCTTATAACTGCTTATGTGCATCAGACTTTTTCAGTTTCAAGAATGTAAATGCCTGAAACACATTCAATCTTATCTTTCTTACCCTTACTAATGATTAGAGGTGGGGTTTTCTTTCCATCTAGACAAATTGCCAAAATACAGGTAACACATGCACTCTCGTAACAAGTGGAGGGAATATAGATTGACGAGGCACCCCTCTGATCAATTGTTGTTTGAGATCCTTGACCCATAAACACTGCAGCTTCATCCATAGCAATCATGTTGGAGAGCTGGTATTTAGAAAAGTCAATGCCATCAACAAAGGACTTGAACGCAAGTGCACATTTGATAACTTCAGTATCTTCCAGCTTGAACACTGTTGTTGATCTTCTTAGAGACAGTTCATATCACTGAAGGAAGTCATCCAGCCAATGTTGTGATGCTTTGAATTCATCTGGGGATATTTCTAACTGTGGTGCCATTGCAAGGGCAAATGCTTGAATATCAGCCCTGCACATAACCAAAGCCTTTGCTCTACTGTTAGCACTCCATTCACAGATGATGTTTTCCAGCTCAGGAAATAATGGTTGCCGACCTGATCCACACTTGCATTTCTTAGCATTTCCCTCGTCAGCCTGTTGACTGAGGTTATCATATGCTGCACGCCATTTTTGGACCATTCTGAGATCTAACTTCTTCTCTTTGCAGAAAGTTGTCAGATTCTGGGAGTACTCCATGATTCCTTTCTTGTACTCGATGGAATAGATCTTTCTTTTTGCACTCATCTTGTCTGGGGGGGGGGGTTAATTGAAGACTTACGAGACCGGAGTAGCAACACAAAATGGCGACGGTTGAGAAGATAAAACCACAGACGTTCATTATCAAGTGCGCATGCTTTACTCGCATTGTCTGTACTTTGTCAAATCAAAGTACACCTGCCAGTGTTTATGGGCCAAGGATCTCAACAGTCACATGTGAGTGATGATTAGATTTACAGTAAGAATTGTGGAGGACTCCCAGGGAAAAAATCCTACGACTTTCTGCAAAGGGAAGAAGTTGGGTACCCGAATGGTCAGGAAATGACAAGCAGAGTACAATAACCTGAGTCAACGGTTGTCAATAATATTATTTTATAATTCAACATGTTCGTCATGTGTTGTTGATGATCTTAACTGGGGTTTATTTTTGGTGTAGGGCTTATATCATGACCACCCTGAAGAACCATGCTAGGCCTTATGCTCTGGTTAGGTCTTATTTATGAAGAAATACTGTATATGCAAGCATGCACACTTGCACACAGAAACACACATGCACACACAGACACACAGCCACACACACAGTGTGTTCTCAATGTGGTTAGAAGCTTATTTATTTATTTATTTATGCGCGTCAGTGGAACTCCCTACCACCATCCTTCCATACCATCTCTAGTCACTCTTCCTTCAAAACCTCACTGCACTCACACCTAACATCTCTCTGGGAATGCTCCCGCACCCATCCCACATAACTCTTCCCCTGTCTGTACCTCAGACATCTCAGGTACTCCAGAGTCCTATTATTTTCCTCATAAAGTACTAGCAAGAATTTACAACAATTCGTATTTTTCTTAACCTTGATTGTTTGCTTCATATTGCATCTTTAAATACTATGATTTTAGTTGTACTTCCGTATTTACTGTTAGATAATTACTTGTTTATAACTTTTGTTATTGTGGAGCTTTTCTCCCCAGGACTCCATTGAAAATGGGCTCTTCTTGGCCTAATGGACCTTTCTGGCAAACAAACTGCAAATAAATAAATAAATAAATAAATTATGCATATGTCTATTTGTGAGTGCAAACAATATTTAAAGCATACTGATTATACAATCATCATAGACTATGGGACAGATTCCAAAAGAGCTGTTTTTAGTGTAAGTCTGTCCTGATTCTGAAAGACTTGTTCACAGTTTACACGATTTATTCAGTGTAACACCAATCTGTAAGCAGGTTTATAGCAGGGGTCAGATTCCAAAAGACCTGCTCTCAGTGCAAGTGATCACTTACACTGAGAGCAAGTTTTTTTTAAATCAGGCTGTAGGTGTCTAGGTGTGTGCGTGTGTGTGTGTGTGTGTGTGTGTGTGTGTGTGTGTGTGTGTGTGTGTGTGTGTGTGTGTGTGTGTTGTGTTTGTGCGTGTGTATGTGTGTGTGTGTGTGTGTGTGTGTGTGTGTGTGTGTGTGTGTGAGATGAGTAGCAGATGCCAAACAAAGAAAGTCAAAAAGGAGGTGTAACACTGAAGAAGGAAGTAGTTAGGGAAGAAATTTGTAGTAGAGCTAGAACAGGAGTACAAGAAGAAATCAAGAGTTAAATGCTTAATTTTTATGTTTCTGCTTTATTAGGGTTTTACTCAAAATGTTAAAAAAAGGCAAATAAAGCACACACACACACATATGTATATGATAGCCGTTGCTTTTGTTAAACAATGTTTTTGTCAACTTCTGGTTAGTTGAAAGAATTTTGTCAACAAAACATATGGGTGATGGACATTGACAATTCTTGGAATTGGGGAACTCCATTTCCCTGAGAATTGTGTGATCTCAGAAATAGTATATATATATATATATATATATATATATATATATATATTATATATATAAAATTAGTAGGGCAGTGGGTGGTGCAGTGCAAAGATTTCTGATTGGGCATGCTTGTAGCACAACAACTTATGAACTGTCGATGATTTTGTGTTGACAATATACACCTTGACATTTGGGTCATTTGATACATTTAAATAGATCCGTGTATGTGTGTGTGTGTGTGTGACACCTTGACATTTGGGTCATTTGATACATTTAAATAGATCCGTGTATGTGTGTGTGTGTGTGTGTGTGTGTGTGTGTGTGTGTGTGTGTGTGTGTGTGTGTGTGTGTGTGTTTGTGTGCATATCTATTTAGACATATATGTATATATGATATCAAAAAACACCAAAACTGGCAAACCTAGCAAAAACAATACATTTATTTAGCACTTTCATCCAAAATTAAAGTACTTCATCTGAATAAATAACAATGATAAAACCACTTTTGCAATCAAGTTATAATCACATGACAAATCTAAAACTGATAGCTAACAATCTTCCTTGAAAAATTTCTTATAAAAATATTATTGCAATAAAAAATAATGAATGAAATATAAGGATACATATCTTGACTAATCATAAGTTTAATTTCTTTAACCTTCCTGATTTAAAAAAAAAAAAAAATATTTTAAATTAATCATTTCATTCTGCTCAGGCATCTTGTCTGCATAAAATCTAAGTTTCATTTTAACGTTTTGGCAGTTAAAAAGGAATTGAAAAACAGTGCTTGTTGCAATGTTCTAAACCAAACCAACACTAAATTGTATAAAGATGAATCCCACCTTTAGAGCTAGTCTGAATAAAGCAGATGTCATTCTGTCATACCTGTCACCAGTGTGACTTGCGAATGATCTTACTCTATAGGATTTATTGCCAGAATTCTGATTTAGTACACATTTAAGTAATTACAGGTTAAAGAATGAGTTCTGTGGTAATGACCACCACAAGGAAATTTGTATACTATCAGCGGTCATGTTCTTCTGTCATGAACAGTATTTAATGAAAAGGAAAGAGCCAACATAGGCAGTTAAAGTAGCCACTGAGACTAATATAACCATGGGTACTGTAAGCAACTTTCTTTTTGCAGCACCATTAAATATATCACATGGATTAATTCAGTGCTCATTCTTAATGCCTGTTTTACCCTTACTAAATGTTCAAAATAACTTTGTAGTCTAGACTTTCACTGCTTTCTTTTTGTGAGATCTAGTTAAAAAAGAATCAGTGTATTTTTATTCTGAAGTAATTCCTGCTGAAAAGAGAAGTACTGGTAAAATCTGAATATGTGCGGGCTTCTCAGTACTGTTACGCCTAGGATAGAAATTGCATATCCAGACTGTATATGACTGCTTGATTTTAAATGCATCTATATGGAGCAGAGATGATAATTTGCTAAGTGGTACATATTGGATAATGGCCTATGCCCAAAAGAAATGGCTGTTCCTGAAGAACTAGTAATTTAAAAGTGTTTCATAGATTCATTCACAAAGGACATTGCTTATTTTGGCTTCATTGTGTTATGCTGTTCTGTGTTATTTCACTTGAAAATGGCAGTGCCAAATTAAGCTTGGTGTGAAGCCACAAGAAAGTGAAGAAAGGTTCCATGAACAGGAGGATAAACGCAACTCTAAATGCCCCAAAAACCACATCATGAACACACTACATATCTATTTGTATAACATCTAATGAGCTATTGAACGTGATAGTATCTCTGGCTACAACTTATTATTTGAAGTATTTCACTGAAGCCAGGCCGCATACATTAAATATCCCCTTCCCCAGTTCAGTAGGAATGTTATTTTAAATAAACTGCAGCTGGTTGTTTAAGAGCAGAGTTGTTAAGACTAAAATGTTCTAACATAAAACAGATTTTTTTGTTCGCTGGTTTATTTTGAAGATTCATGGTTCTTTTCTAGTTTATACAACAGTACTTTTATTAAGAGCATGGGCATTTTTTGTTATAATACCAGATATGTAAGGGATATTCTTCTCATAAGATTCCTTATATTTTATCTACTTCCAGCTGTTCTTTGATAGGGAGTGTTTTACTTGTTTATGTTGTGCATAAACTCTCTGTACTGTGCCCAGCAGTAGCTCTCTCTGTATCCCTTTAGCATAATAGCTTGATGTTTGCTAATGTTCTACTTACGAACATATTTTTACATTTGATATCAATCTATCTCGTCTGCTCACAGTGTCAAAGTGTAAGCACAAAAACATCAAAAATACACAGAATAAAAAATATTTGAAATGAAAGAAAAGGAAAAAAATATCTTTTTATTTAGGCGGGGGGGGGGGGCCTCCCTAAACCCCAACACCCCTCCAAGTTATGTACATTAACTCCAAGACTACACTAGAGTGGGCTGAGGGCAAATTCCCAGTGCCCAGAATACAGTGATCTCACACAAGCAACTACTTTCCAAATTCGAAAAGAGAATTTTCTTACTATCTTGCCAGTATTTCAAGTGTTTAAAAAATATGAGTTTGAACAATTGACAGGAGCCCATGTAGATCTCTCTTTGTATTTTCAGATAAGCTATGTCGTTTCTGTAAGCAACTGCTAATGAATTATGCATCAGAAATGTGTTCAGAACAGAAACTTTAAAAAAATCAGAATAACAATAATGTCAAAATTTATTTAACAAATGAAGGTGGATACCTGGAAAGAGAAATATTATCAGACTCAGAAAAATCCAGGTGTTGAGATTCATGAACTAGATATGCAGTTTGTGAGAAACTGTATTGCAGTGTTGTAGTCATGCAAATGGTTAATAATTCACCAATAAGTGTTTAATGCTGAGCAAAGTCACCCCGCTTTGTACAAGTCAGTGGGAATACATACATGCATACACATATATAAATATGCACATATATTCAACTTTACATTTATGGGACACCCACCATGCAAAGATCTTGATATGTTTTTCTTGAAGAAAAACAGAATGCCTGAAAATCTTACACCCTAGGGTATGCATAGTTCTTTGGTTATCTATCTCATTTTAACTGGTACTTTTTATCCATGGTCAGCTAATACTTATCTGCTAGGTATTTATTTTACATTGCTGTGCTTTAACAGAGTGGAACAAATGCTTTGTTTGTGTGTGTATGCAGCAGAAATCAGGAATAAAGAGACAGAGGTAACCAATGTGAGCAAAATGGGGAGAGATTACAGAAGACTGGGAAAAGTTAAGAGATTGCATGAACACTTTGTTTCAGTCCTTATGAAGGAA
This sequence comes from Protopterus annectens, assembly GCF_019279795.1. Classification (NCBI taxonomy): domain Eukaryota; kingdom Metazoa; phylum Chordata; order Ceratodontiformes; family Protopteridae; genus Protopterus; species Protopterus annectens. Next base: position 925,975,731 of record NC_056725.1, on the reverse strand, counting down.
AGCTAAGGAAGGAAGTTATGCTTTAAGGGAGATGGTGCAGAGTGGGCACAACTGTAAACATTTATCAGGAGAGATGAGAGGAAGTTTCGGGTGAAATGACTTCCTTAAGGAAAAATAAAGTGTAGGTTCAAGATGGAATATCTCTTTTTCAGCAGGGAATATTACTTATAAGTGGTGACTGAAATTTGATTTGCAGTAGTGAAAATGTATCTTGGGGGCCCAGAAGGGAAAATACAACAAAGGATGGTAGATTTTGGAAGAAATTTATGAAACTATTTGGCATGGAAGATGTAAATTCAGTAGTAGACATTTGGGGTGAATTTACATATTATTCCTAAAGATACAAACATTGGTTTAGACTAGACAGAGCATATATTTCACAGGAACATGTGCATTTAACTGAAAACATTTTAATTACGCATCCAATAACTACTTCAGATCACATGCCAATAACTAAAATAAAAATGCAGGGCAATGAAATAAAAAGGAGACACTGGCGCTTTCCCTGTCTGTTGAAAAGAGAGGAGTTTAAGGAATGGGTAGTGGAAATTATTCAGGAGTTATTAGAGAAGATAGAATTTTTTTCTGAAAATATAGCTAGAGAGTGGGATAAAATTAAAGTGGAGTTTAAAAATAAGGTGGAAATAAAAGAAGGAGAGATATAGTTAAGAAGTAACAAATAGTATTTAGAGGGACTAACAAAGGTTAAAGTACTGTGTATTGTGGAATTGGAGGAATCTCACAGAACAAGAAGAGGATCAATTGCAGAATGCTAAACAAGAAATAAAGGATTACCCCAATAATATGCATGAGTTTAGAAAGTTTGCTGTTAAGCAACTGCTTCTAAATAATAATTCCAGGGCACAAAAACCGTTTGCACAATGACGCAGGCAACAGAAACTACAAAGGGTTGTCACAAAGCTTAGGGAGCCTATAACATGGAAGATAACAAGAGATCCCGTAGAGGTACTAGAAATATTTCAAAAATTTTATGAAAGTTTGAAAAAGTAGAGAAATATGGAAATCACGAAATGGTGCAAATTGAAATGCTTATAGAAGAATTAAATATGCCAAAGTTAGAGGTAGAGGAAGCTCAATTACTAACAGGATAGGAGGAGATGAGATAAAAATAGTGATGAATAACCAATCGACAGGAAAATCCCCAGGAATAGATGGCTTTCCTATGGAAGTCTGGACCCTAGGCGGGAAAAAGTGATAAACATCTGGAAGGTTTTGTTTAACAATATTTTAAGAGGAGGAGAAGCACCAGCATCCTGGAAGAAAGTGGTGGTGGCTGTAATACTTAGAGGGTAAAGACATATCAGAACAAGCTACATAAAGGCCTGTTTCAATCCTAAACCATGATTAAAAAGTCTTTGTCTATAATGGCTAAAAATGGCAATGATGATGCCAAAACTGATAGATATGGATCAATGTGGCTTTGTAAAGTGGAGACAAACATTTGACAACATTAGCAGAACACTTATGATCCAGAGGGAAACAGAATGTAAGAAAATAATGCCGTTGTTGGTAAGTCTTGATGCAGAGAAAGCACTGGACAAAGTTAGTTTATGAGCAGAGCAATGGAAGCATTTGCATTCCCTGATAAAATTATAAGGTTGATTAAGGGGATATATGAGTGATCCGAGGCAAAAAATAAAGTGGGTGGGTTCCTCTCTGATAATTTCTGTTTGTACAAAGGAACCAGGCAGGGGTGTCCTCTTTCCCCTTTGTTATTTGTATTATATTTAGAACCATTGTCAAAGAAAATAAGGGACTCATAAATTCAGGGATATAATTTTTATGGTAGTCAAGAAAAGCTTGCTTTATTTGCAGATGGTATTATTTTTTACTTGATAAAATCAGAAAAGGACATTTCAGTGTTGCAGAACATTCTGAGAGTTTCAAGTCTTTTGGGGATACAAAATTAATGAATATAAAGCAAAGACAATAACTTTAAACTATGTAGCCACACATGAATTGGTTCAGCAATATACATACCTATGGGGACATGATAAAATGAAGTACTTAGAAGTATGTGATAAAGGAAGAAAACTTGTGATAGTGGAGTAAACTCTCCTCCAAATGTATCCCAATAAAAAAACTAAACAATGGTAAAAGTCAGATACGAAGGAGAGAACATAGCATGTAGATAAATCAATCACCTCTGAGCATATAGTAATAAAATAAAAACGTAACGTTTATTGAGTAAGCGCTTTCACCCACTTGGCTTCATCAGACTCATGGATATAAAACAGGAAATTAAAACAGTGCTTAAATATACATCCTGGTAGGAGATATAACTCCACCCTATCTATTAAACAATTAAAAATATTTAAAACTAATTAAGTCACTACAACTCTGCAAGAGATTCCAATTGAAAGAAACACTACTGAGTTATAAAACAACCACAAAGCATAACATGAGTGAGACATTAAACTGCCAGATAGAATAGTTCACACAGTAAAATGCATGACCAAATAACAAGCTTAGAAATAAATGAGACAGCATACTGTGAAGACAGCATGCTGTTAAAACAACAACAATAAACAGAAATAATTATTCTTCTTTAAAACTAAGACTAAACAATTGAACATACCAAACTTGGAACTGTGTACCTGTTAAAATGCTTTTAATCTCCTCATCCTTAAGAATGGTTTAACAGACAGTTTAGCGTTCAAACCTGGAGGTGCATCTGATCTGAGTTTGATAATCCACATATTCTCTCTACCTTCTGTATGCATTCTTATATCTCCTCCCCTGATGTTCACCTGCATCTGTTCTAAAATCCTAAAGGTAAAAGTATGTGTGGAGTCAGTTTCAAGAACATGTTTGGCAAGTGCATTACTACTGTGTCGCATCCTAATCGCATATAAGTGCTCTCGTATTCTGTCTTTCAGATATCTATTGGTTTTCCCAATGTAAAATGATGAACATTTTCCACATGTGGCAATGTACACCACATTAGCTGATAAACAATTACCATGAGCTTTCAAATGATAAGTATAATGATTAACTGGGTGAACAAAAGTCACTTCACTACTGATGAATGAACAGAAATTGCATTTACCACATTTTCGAGTTCCAGACAGACTGTTAGTGGATGACTTCCTTAATCTCTCTTTATCACACAGTATCCTCTTCAGGTTTTTCTTATTTTTGTACCTAAAGCACGGAATATCACCTACCCTTTTCTTAACATGGGTATCAACCGTGAGGACATTCCAATGTTTTGAACTACTTCCTAATTCTCCAAGCATCAGTGGTATAAAACATGGTAAATGCTTCACCACTTGATGTATAAGTGCTAGGTGCTGTAGGTTCATTACTAATGTTCTCCTGATGTGAAAAATAGGGTGCTGCTCTGTCTTGCCTGGATCCCTGGGCACTATCAAATCCCTTCATAATCTCAATGTTGTTATAACAACGTTGAGATAGCCGAGTATACAGGTCATCAAGGTCCTGTATAAATCCCTGTGAAGTAGGGTTATACCTGGAGGCCCTCATTGCCTGTCCTTTAACAATATTCCTGTAAACAAACTGTGGATGCATGCTGCTACGATGTAACAGTGTGTTAATGTGACACTTCTTCCTAAATACACCAGTATTCACAAGTCCATTGGGTAATTTCTCAACAAATACATCAAGAAAAGTAATTCTGGTTGCAGATGCCTCATGACTAAACTTAATGTAGGTGGTGGCATTGTTCAGCTGTTCAACAAAAACATTCATCTGGTGTATGGAACCTCTCCAAATAAAGAAGAGGTCATCTACAAAGCTTATAGAACACAATGTGTTCCAAAAGCCTGGCAGGGTATACATAAAAGTATTCTCCCATTCTGCCATAAACAAGTTGGCGTAGCTATTGGCACACGAGGTGCCCATAGCTACGCCATCTCTTGTAAAAGCACCTATCCTGAAAGCAAAAAACATTATTGTGCAATACAACCTCTAACAATGAAATAATTAACATGATCTTAGATTCAGAGAACTCAGTCACCCTGTGTAAATGTTTGGTTATAAAATCAACACCAACACTGTTCGGAATTACTGTGAATAACGATTTCACATCCATAGTCAAAAAAATGAGATCTAATGTGTCTGTTACATCCTTCAGGCAGTCATACAATTCAATTAGGAACTGTTTCGTATCCCTCAGAATGAATTTATTCATGTTCACAACTGGCCTTAAATTGTGCTCTATATAAATTGAAGATGGTTCAGTGATCCATCCCCTCCCCGCTACTATTGGTCGGAGCGGGGGATCTGTCACATTCTTGTGTATCTTGGGGAGTCCACTGATCAAAGGTATCAATGGTGACTTGACATCAAGAAATGAAAAAAGGTGATTGTCTATGACGTGGCTATTTAAAAGACCCAATAAAATCCATTCACCCTATGAAGAAAAACTTTCACTAGATCTATATCCAGTTGTTGGTAAAACAATGTGTCTCCAAGCATATTTAACATTCTATTGGTATAGTCTTCATGGCCCAGAATAACAATGCCCCTCCTTTATCAGCCGGTCTAATACATATGGAGGATCATTAGACAAACCTCTTAAAGCTCTATTTTCTTTATAGGTGAGGTTATATTTTCTCAATGTGTGTTGATGCTCACCATCCCTCATCCTGTATAAATCATCTTCAACCAACTGGCTGAAAGCAGACAACAAGGGATGCAGGGGGAGTGAACGAGCTTGGACGATGAAAATTGAAATGGGTAACACTTCACTGCTCTCTCTAAAGTATAATTTCAGAGATAAATTACGTACATATACCTTGAAGTCCCTTATCGTCTCTTCAAAACACTACTTGCTGTGGGTATAAATGAGAGACCCTAGATAGTACTGATAACTCATCATTATTCAGTGTACGTTGGGAGAGGTTGAAAATTAAGGTTTCCCTTTCCCTTTGTTCTCCCACATTTTCTTTATATTCCTGTTCGAAGGTTGTTCGAACGATAGCTTCCGTTCTGTCGCCCCTGCTCAATGATCTCGTCCTGCCCCTTGTAATCCACTCTGATCGGAAAAGGGTGTCTTGAATCATAAATAGGAGCATTCTCAGACCGGACGTGGAAGCTGTACCCTGTGTGTGTGAAAAGATTGTGAGGAGGTATTGATCTTGCTCCTCACTACTGGTTGTAGCTTATCAGTTGTACCAGTGTGACAACCTGTATTATGTTCTACAATTATAACATCAGAGGTACAAACACTAACTGCACTCATATCAGAGCCATTCGCATTCATCTTAGTGGTAGAAACACCTACTGGTGATTGCGAGTGTGGTAAAACTAAACTTTGTGGCTTAATCACACATTCTTCACCAACAACAACATCGGATAATTGAACATGTGGGGATGGTCTACTGCCAGCTGCTAGAGTATTATAGACCCGTGCCCCATCATTAATTAAATCAACATGTAAAGCATCAGAAACATCAGGAACATTGTTAACTTTGAGTGGATTACAAGGGGGGCAGGACGAGATCATTGAGCAGGGGGCGACAGAAACGGAAGCTATCGTTCGAACAACCTTCGAACAGGAATATAAAGAAAATGTGGGAGAACAAAGGGAAAGGGAAACCTTAATTTTCAACCTCTCCCAACGTACACTGAATAATGATGAGTTATCAGTACTATCTAGGGGTCTCTCATTTATACCCACAGCAAGTAGTGTTTTTGAAGAGACGATAAGGGACTTCAAGGTATATGTACGTAATTTATCTCTGAAATTATACTTTAGAGAGCAGTGAAGTGTTACCCATTTCAATTTTCATCGTCCAAGCTCGTTCACTCCCCTGCATCCCTTGTTGTCTGCTTTCAGCCAGTTGGTTGAAGATGATTTATACAGGATGAGGGATGGTGAGCATCAACACACATTGAGAAAATATAACCTCACCTATAAAGAAAATAGAGCTTTAAGAGGTTTGTCTAATGATCCCTCCATATGTATTAGACCGGCTGATAAAGGAGGGGGCATTGTTATTCTGGGCCATGAAGACTATACCAATAGAATGTTAAATATGCTTGGAGACACATTGTTTTACCAACAACTGGATATAGATCTAGTGAAAGTTTTTCTTCATAGGGTGAATGGATTTTTATTGGGTCTTTAAATAGCCACGTCATAGACAATCACCTTTTTCATTTCTTGATGTCAAGTCACCATTGATACCTTTGATCAGTGGACTCCCAAGATACACAAGAATGTGACAGATCCCCCGCTCCGACCAATAGTAGCGGGGAGGGGATGGATCACTGAACCATCTTCAATTTATATAGAGCACAATTTAAGGCCAGTTGTGAACATGAATAAATTCATTCTGAGGGATCTGAAACAGTTCCTAATTGAATTGTATGACTGCCTGAAGGATGTAACAGACACATTAGATCTCATTTTTTGACTATGGATGTGAAATCGTTATTCACAGTAATTCGAACAGTGTTGGTGTTGATTTTATAACCAAACATTTACACAGGGTGACTGAGTTCTCTGAATCTAAGATCATGTTAATTATTTCATTGTTAGAGGTTGTATTGCACAATAATGTTTTTGCTTTCAGGATAGGTGCTTTTACAAAGAGATGGCGTAGCTATGGGCACCTCGTGTGCCAATAGCTACGCCAACTTGTTTATGGCAGAATGGGAGAATACTTTTATGTATACCCTGCCAGGCTTTTGGAACACATTGTGTTCTATAAGCTTTGTAGATGACCTCTTCTTTATTTGGAGAGGTTCCATACACCAGATGAATGTTTTTGTTGAACAGCTGAACAATGCCACCACCTACATTAAGTTTAGTCATGAGGCATCTGCAACCAGAATTACTTTTCTTGATGTATTTGTTGAGAAATTACCCAATGGACTTGTGAATACTGGTGTATTTAGGAAGAAGTGTCACATTAACACACTGTTACATCGTAGCAGCATGCATCCACAGTTTGTTTACAGGAATATTGTTAAAGGACAGGCAATGAGGGCCTCCAGGTATAACCCTACTTCACAGGGATTTATACAGGACCTTGATGACCTGTATACTCGGCTATCTCAACGTTGTTATAACAACATTGAGATTATGAAGGGATTTGATAGTGTCCAGGGATCCAGGCAAGACAGAGCAGCACCCTATTTTTCACATCAGGAGAACATTAGTAATGAACCTACAGCACCTAGCACTTATACATCAAGTGGTGAAGCATTTACCATGTTTTATACCACTGATGCTTGGAGAATTAGGGAAGTAGTTCAAAAACATTGGAATGTCCTCACGGTTGATACCCATGTTAAGAAAAGGGTAGGTGATATTCCGTGCTTTAGGTACAAAAATAAGAAAAACCTGAAGAGGATACTGTGTGATAAAGAGAGATTAAGGAAGTCATCCACTAACAGTCTGTCTGGAACTCGAAAATGTGGTAAATGCAATTTCTGTTCATTCATCAGTAGTGAAGTGACTTTTGTTCACCCAGTTAATCATTATACTTATCATTTGAAAGCTCATGGTAATTGTTTATCAGCTAATGTGGTGTACATTGCCACATGTGGAAAATGTTCATCATTTTACATTGGGAAAACCAATAGATATCTGAAAGACAGAATACGAGAGCACTTATATGCGATTAGGATGCGACACAGTAGTAATGCACTTGCCAAACATGTTCTTGAAACTGACTCCACACATACTTTTACCTTTAGGATTTTAGAACAGATGCAGGTGAACATCAGGAGGAGACATAAGAATGCATACAGAAGGTAGAGAGAATATGTGGATTATCAAGCTCAGATCAGACGTACCCCAGGTTTGAACGCTAAACTGTCTGTTAAACCATTCTTAAGGATGAGGAGATTAAAAGCATTTTAACAGGTACACAGTTCCAAGTTTGGTATGTTCAATTGTTTAGTCTTAGTTTTAAAGAAGAATAATTATTTCTGTTTATTGTTGTTGTTTTAACAGCATGCTGTCTTCACAGTATGCTGTCTCATTTATTTCTAAGCTTGTTATTTGGTCATGCATTTTACTGTGTGAACTATTCTATCTGGCAGTTTAATGTCTCACTCATGTTATGCTTTGTGGTTGTTTTTATAACTCAGTAGTGTTTCTTTCAATTGGAATCTCTTGCAGAGTTGTAGTGACTTAATTAGTTTTAAATATTTTTAATTGTTTAATAGATAGGGTGGAGTTATATCTCCCGCCCAGGATGTATATTTAAGCACTGTTTTAATTTCCTGTTTTATATCCATGAGTCTGATGAAGCCAAGTGGGTGAAAGCGCTTACTCAATAAACGTTACGTTTTTATTTTATTACTATATGCTCAGAGGTGATTGATTTATCTACATGCTATGTTCTCTCCTTCGTATCTGACTTTTACCATTACTTAGAAGTATGGATTAAAAAGGATTCGGGTGTGGCATCTAAGGATAAGTGAGAAGAGACTAAACAAAAGATAATACAAAAACTGAGAGATTAGAAACTCTGTTTCATGGATATGGATAGCAAGATACAAGCAGTGAAAATGCTTTAGTCTCTTTCGTTTTATACACAGGTCAGACATAGTTCTATCAGCCAGAGGAAAAGTTGTGGACAGCAATTAATAAACAGCTGAAGGATTTTATCTGGGAGGGAAAGACGGCAAGGGTCAAGAAGGCTAAACTGATTCTTCCAACAGAATAAGGTGGTCTGGGATTACCCGATTTGAAGGGGTATGTCTGAGCTACACAGTTAAGGCTTCTATAGATAGCACAAGCAGAAACCTACAATTCAAAGTGTAAAGGGATGATGACAAAGCAGGGGGGATGCTCAAGAAGGAAGGAGAGACCGGGATTTTGAATGCAGATCCTTAGCAAGAAGAACAATAACCATACAAAATATTATAGTCACAAAGTAGAAGAACGTATTCTAAGAACTAAGCCAACATGGGAATGGATAAAGGAGATTCTGCCTATAGGGATCATTGCAACTAGGGATACAGATAATAGGCAAGAAGAGGATGGAATTTATTGGAGACAGCTGGCAATGGAACCAAGGTATTGAGCGCAAATAGTTAGAAATTGAAAGGTAAAAGAATGGGAAGAGGCCAAGAATTTATTTGGACTGCAGGCTAGAGATTGCCTTCCCTATCAAGGATTGATATCAGAATATAGACAAAGAGAAAGAAATAGGGGGATCCTAAGGGAAAGACCACAATGGTAGAATTCTTAGTAGAATCTACAACAGAAGCTGCTGTTAAAAAAGGAATAATTAGTAGTGCATATATAATATTGCATGATAACAATAAGAATCAATCAGAGGAGGTTAGAAAGGATTGGGAAGAGAGATTGGATACGAAATTCACAAAGAAACAATGGGGTGATATATGTATGTCTCCCAAATATGCAACACCGTCTAGAAGATTTAGGATTTTTGCTTGGAAGTGTTTACATAGGTATTTTATACCCCAAGTCGCCTTTTTTCTCAGGTAGATAGCAAATGCAAATGTTGGAGGTGTGATGGAAAAGAAAGAGGTATTTGGGAAAATATTTTCTGGGAGTGTATTGACTTGGCAAACTTGAAATATTCCCTGCAGACTACTCTATCAGAAATACTAGGTAAGCAAATTGATATGACTAAGGAAATTATTTTTTTGAGCTATGATATGGAATTAGAATTGCCTAGACATAGTAAGGCCACTGGGGATGCACAAGCCAGTGGATTTCTTTGTGCCGGTCCCAAGCCCAGATATATGGGGAGGGTTGCGTCAGGTAGGGCATCCGGTGTAAAAACATTGCCAAATAATACATGCGGACAACTGTACAGATATACAAACCGAACCAGGCAAGGTCTGGGTTAACAACGACTGCCAATGGCAGAAATTGGGCTACTGTTGGCCGAAGGAGGAGACGGAGGGAAGGAATGCCCAAAGGCAGGTAAAGGCTAAGACTGTGGTAGTGAGGGTCAGAACTTTGAATGTTGGCAGGATGACTGGTATAGGAAGAGAGCTAGCTGATATGATGGACAGAAGGAAGGCTGGTATATTGTGTCTGCAAGAGACCAGATGGAAGGGGAACAAGGATAGGTGTATCAGAGTCGGGTTCAAATAGTTTTATCATGGTGTGGATGGGAAGAGAAATGGCATAAGGATTATCCTGAAGGAACAGTATGTTAAGAGTGATTTGGAGGTGAAAAGAGTGTCGGATAGAGTGATGTTTATGAAGCTGGAAACTGATGGTGTAATGATTAATGTTGTTAGTTAATATGGTCCATAAGTTGGGTGTGCGATGGATGAGGAAGAAACATTTTGGAGTGAGTTGGATGAAGTTGGAGTGAGTTGGATGAAGTGGTGATGACTTTATCCAGGGGTGAGAGATTGGTGATTGGAGCAGATTTCAATGGGCATGCTGGTGAAGTGAACAGAGGGGATGAGGAAGTGATGGGTAGGTATGGTGTTAAACAAAGGAATGCAGAAGGTCAGATGGTAGTGGATTTTGCAAAACGGATGGACATGGCTGTGGTGAATACATATTTTAACAAGGGGGAGGAGCATAGGGTGACATACAAGAGTGGAGGAAGATGCACACAGGTGGATTATATCTTATGTAGAAGGGCTAGTCTGAAGGAGATTGGAGAATGTAAAGTGGTGGCAGGGCAAAGTGTGGTTAGGCAGCATAGGATGGTCATTTGTAGGATGACATTGGTGATCAAGAAGAGGAGGAGGAGTGTGAGGGCAACACCAAGGATCAAATGGTGGAAATTGAAAAGGGTAATTGTGAAGTGGAGTTCAGGAAAGAGTTAAGACAGGCACTGGGTGGCAGTGAAGAGTTACTGAATAGCTGGGTAACTACAGCAGAGCTAGTAAGGGAGATGGCTAGAAAGGTGCTTGGTGTGACATTTGGAAAGAGGAAGGAGGACAAGGAGACATGGTGGTGGAATGAGGAAGTACGGGAGTGTATACAGAGAAAGAAGTTGGCGAAGAAGAAGTGGGATTGTCAGAGAGATAAACAAAGTAGACAGGAGTATAAGGAGATGAGGTGCACGGCAAAGAGAGAGGTGGCGAAGGCTAAGGATAAGGTATATGAAGAGTTGTATGAAAGGTTGGACACTAAGGAGGGAGAAAGGGACCTGTACTGATTGGCTAGACAGAGGGACCAAGCTAGTAAAGATGTGCAGCAGGTAAGGATGATAAAGGATAATGAGGGAAACATACTCACAAGCGAGGAGAGTGTGTTGAGCAGATGGAAAGAGTACTTAGAGTAGATGAATGAAGATAATGAGAGGGAGAGAAGGTTGGGTGATGTGTGGATAGTGAATCATAAAGTGCAGTGGATTAGCAAGGAGGAAGTAAGGATAGCTATGAAGAGGATGAAGAATGGATAGGCTGTTGGTCCAGATGATAAACCTGTGGAAGCATGGAGGTGCTTAGGTGAAATGGCAGTGGAGTTTTTGACTAGATTGTTTAATGGAATCTTGGAAAGTGAGAGGATGCCTGAGGAATGGAGAAAAAGTGTTTTGGTACCGATTTTTAAGAATAAGGGTGATGTGCAGAGCTGTAGTAACTACAGAGGGATAAAACTGATCAGTCACAGCATGAAATTATGAGAAAGAGTAGTGGAAGCTAGGTTAAGAAGGGAGGTGATGATTAGTGATCAGCAGTATGGTTTCATTCCAGGAAAGAGCACTACAGATGCAATGTTTGCTCTGAGAGTGTTGATGGAGAAGTACAGAGAAGGTCAGAAGGAGTTGCATTGTGTCTTTGTGGACTTAGAGAAAGCATATAACAGGGTGCCTAGAGAGGAGTTGTGGTATTGTATGATGAAATTGGGAGTGTCAGAGAAGTATGTAAGAGTGATACAGTATATGTACAAGGGTAGTGTGACAGCTGTGAGGTCTGCGGTGGGAGTGACGGATGCGTTTAAGGTGGAGGTGAAATTACATCATGGATCAGCTCTGGGCTCTTTCTTATTTGCAATGGTGATGGACAGGTTGACAGATGAGATCAGACAGGAGTCCCCATGGACTATGATGTTTGTAGATGACATTGCGATCTGTAGTGAGAGTAGGGAACAGGTGGAGGAGACCCTGGAGAGGTGGAGATATGCTCTAGAGAGAAGAGGAAGGAAGGTCAGCAGAACTAAGACAGAATATTGCGTGTAAATGAGAGGGAGGATAGAGGAATGGTGAGGATGCAGGGAGTAGAGGTGTTGAAGGTGGATGAGTTTAAATACTTGGGATCAACAGTTTAGATTAATGGTGAGTGTGGAAGAGAGGTGAAGAAGAGAGTACAGGCAGGATGGAGTGGGTGGAGAAGAGTGTCAGGAGTGATTTGTGACAGATGAGTATCAGTAAGAGTGAAAGAGAAGGTCTTCAACAGGTAGTGAGACCAGCTATGTTATATGGGTTGGAGATAGTGGCATTGACAAAAAGGCAGGAGTCAGAGCTGGACATGGCAGAGTTAAAGATGTTAAGGTTTTCACTGGGTGTGACAAGGGTGGACAGGATTAAGAACAAGTATATTAGAGGATCAGCCCAGGTTGGAAGGTTTTGGAGACAAAGCCAGAGAGTCAAGATTACGTTGGTTTGGACATGTGCTGAGGAGGGATGTAGAGCATATTGGGAAAACAGGGAAAGAGGTAGGCCTAAGATACAGTTTATGGATGTGGTGAGAGAGGACATGCAGGTGGTTGGTGTGACAGAGCAAGATGCAGAGGACAGGAAGAAATGGAAATAGATGATCGGCTGTGGCGACCCTTAACGGGAGCAGCCGAAAGAAGAAGTAAGGCCTGTTGAGTGTAATTATGGTGGTTGCCAAAATGCAATTATTAGGAAAAGGAAATCAAAGTCTAAACCAACTGTACTAGAAGTAGTGAATATAGTAACAGAAATAAAACAATTGGAATTGGGATCTTTAGAAAAGGGTAGGAGCAAATTACATAGAAAAAAATGGAAATTGTGGAAACAATACATGAAGACGAGGAATGAGGTTTAAAACAAGGCAGGATTTGAATGAGCTATGTAATGTTTGATTGACAGTGACTGGATTGATTATAAGTGATGTATAATGTTTGCAACTAAAATTATGCCACTATGGTTTGTCTTTATTTATATAAATGTATGTTTGCCTATGTCATAAGGGATAATTTAACAAAGATGTTTCTTGTTTAACAAAAAAAGATGGAATGCCTCCTTGGGTCCACAGGACTCTGGACAATGTGTAGAGAATGGTTTTATGGAGATATTCAGGGTAGCACTGACCACTGGAGATGCAACAGAGAAGTAGAGAAGTGGTAAAAAGCATGTACCTTTGTACAAGGTGGAGCAGGAAAAAATCTGAGTAAATACAGATGTAGCAACCTAACAGCAGTGGCAGACCAGCTATTACCTAGATGACAACAATCTTCAAGAAAACAACTAACACATAACCATATCCAGAAAAAGCTATTAGTCATCCTTGATCAAGTTTTAAGGAGAGCATACAGGTGTTTTTGGAAGCTGGGGGGGGGGGTGGTGATAGATGTACCTACCTAAATTAAACCAAAAAAAAAGACAAACAGTTGCTAGGGAAACTGGAGGGATTGGAGGTAAGATAAAGTCCAAGGGACTGGATTGTTTCATGGCTAAATGAAAGTCAGCAGAGGGCTGTGATAAGAGGGCAGCATGATGAATAAGGAAAGCTGTATGCACAGTACAGCATTGTATGGTCCTGGGTTCAGTAATTCTCAGTGTGAGTTTTAAATATCTCTGAATGAATGGAGAATGATATGTTGATAGAAAGTTGACTGAAGCAGCAGGGGATGAGAAAAAAGTCAAAGCAAGGAATTTGAAAAGCTAACAAGGTGGGCTGAGATGTAATTGTTGAGGCTCAGCACAGACAAATGCAAAGTATTTCCTCGGGATTACAGTAACTGGTGTGAAATATCAGACAGAAGGAATGGAACTGATGACAACAGTACATAAAATGGGCCTGGTGGTGTTATTTGTACCTAAACTGCACTTCCAAGTGGACAGCGAGGTGGTAGTGGCAGCAACATGGAAAAATGCAGAGCATATTCTCAGGAGGATAAACAACAAAAGCAGAAGAACAGTATTCTCACTTTGTTAAGCCCTCGTCAAATAATACCTTTAATACTGAGCGTAGTTACAGAGGCCATGAACATCAACAGATACCAAGCTGTTGAAGAGTGTGCAGGCAAACCACCAGAAGGATATCTGGGATGGAGTAGAATGGCGATGACCAAAGACTAGAGAAGCAATCGCTCTTCCCACAAGAAAATAGAATAACCAGATGGGAACATAATGTAGGAGCACAATATAAAGTCAGTGAGGTTTGAGCGGCTGTGTGAAGAGGAAGGACAGGGGTGACAGGAGGGGTCAAAGGTAGAAGCTGCTTTACTTCGTCACATATCGCCTACTCAGAGGAGATCTCTGCCTAACATACAAAGCTATGTCAAACCCAGAGCTGTTGGACATGCTCCACATAAAGAAATCTCAATCCCTCAGAGCTACACACTCTAGGGACCTAAACCTTGTCACCACAATAAACAGAACATGCTGGAGGGACAGATTCCTGTCTCAGAGACTTCCCATACTCTGGAACAAACTACCTATCTATGTCAAACAAACCTCCTCATTAGCACTCTTCAAGAAAAATCTTGATGATTGGATGGGAGATAGGAAATTCACCCCAGGGATCACTTCTGTGGCTCTGCTTGACAGGGGCACAGGAAAATAATTTTCTTGGGTAGCAAAACCAGGGTACCATTTGGCTAGGCTTATATAGGCCCTAGGGCCAATAGCCTAGTACCTACCTATAAACCTATGAAGAGTGTGCATGGATAAACTAAGCCAGTGATCTGTGAGATGACATCTTCATGGTGGGCATTGTAGTCATACAGAATGGACTACAATAGTTGGTTGTAAAGACAGAATCCTTGGAGGCATTCAAGGTGACAGAGGACTGATAGAAGAAAGGAAAGGAGAGATGCAGAATGGTAAATGCATTTAAAATGCATACTGGATAGGCTTATTGTCTCCATTAGCTTCAGACAAAGCAACAAAGCACTGTTCTTTAATACTGCCACTTTGATCTTCCTTTCTGTTCTGACTGGTCATTAATATTTTGGGATTCAGAGTTCTCACATGCTTAACAAGCACACTAGGTGCTCATTTACATTTTCAGGAAATGGTAGTTTAACATCTACAAAATGTGAATGTCTGTGCCATCACTTGCCAACCATTTAAGACTTTGATACTAGTTGCTGAAACCTCTGATTATGGGCAGAAAGGATAACAAAATGCAGATACCTGTGAATGGCATTTACTGTTCCAAAAAACACAAATTCTAGCATGCTTTTACTGAAGGTCAATGTACATAGTGACCTTATTATAAGATGTGATCTGATTTTTAGATAAGTAATCAGCAACAACTTCATGGCTGTGAATAAATGAAGTGTGAGTTTGTCTGAACTGCTCCATCCACATCAATCATACTGATTTTATTTATTTATATATTCTTCTTTACAGAGTTAATAATCTAATCCAAAATTCTCTTTACGGTCAAAAAATAGTCTTTATTTCCTGGCTGACAATATTCTAGGTGATGTTTGTCTTCTGTCTGTTGTCCATCCAAGTGACAGTTAAACAATGTCTTTAAATGATATCCTTCCTAATTGCCCCCTAGGTATAAAAATAAATGCATACATTATTCTTTCCTCAAAAAACTCATTGCTTCCCCATTTCCCTGGCCAAGACGAATATAACAGATGCTATAATAATAGTTTACCAGATTGTCCTGACTTGTTTGTTATGTTGGAAACATTATCTGTCAGCGATTCATCTGCTTGTTTAGCAGCTTTGTAGTGCTCTAACATACATTAAATCTTTGTGACACTTTTTATGAAATCGTGGCATCAATGGATATCTTTACTCTGTCTAACTTAGGTATTTTCTTATTAATTATGTAACACAGAAAACTGCTCAGTTGCACACAAATAACTCATATGACACAAAGTACTGTATTGACACCCAGTTCATGTAGTTGTAATAGGAAGTCAGGAAGAAAATCTGGATCTTCAATTTTGCTATCTTATGATGGTGTCCCTAGTGTTGACCATGAGACTAGGAAGGTTTCACTGTAGCCCAGTTGTAGAATGTTAACTCTGTGAAGTGCTTTCCTGTATATTTTGTTGTCATACTGTATGAGGAGAACTACCAAGATGAGCATTTTAAACTGGGAAAGAAGGAATGTAGCAGAAGTATAAGGCAATTAATAAAGTTAAAGTGTGCGTTCACATAGTAGCCTCTTAATTACCAGTTACACATTTCAGTGGGTATCAGGTGAAAACTGACTCTGAATCATACATATACAGGATATCTATAGCATAGTAGTGGATGATCTGAAAAGTGTGCATCTCAGTCCTAAGTATCCTGAAAGATTAACTGAGGAGGGCATTTTTAATATTGTTTCTAGTACATCAGTAGCATTTGAATGATCGTAGATTACTGAGAGAGCCAGCAAGATTCCCAAGCAGTTATAAGGACTGAATATGACTGAAAAAATTTAAAATGCACTGATGCACTCTGTTTTTGATCTTATTTATGAAAAACATAATTAAAACAAAAAAAAATGGGTGTGGAAATGCCCTTGAAGTTTGAAAAAAAATGTTTACATTGGAAGTATGAAATGTAGAAATAATGCAATGCCACGGAGTGCAGATATGCTCCAGTCCACACACACACACACACACACACACACACACACACATATATATATTTTTTTATATATATATATATATATATATATATATATATATATATATATATATATATATATATATATATATATATATATATATATATATATATATAAATATATATATATGGGTCTACTTCAAAACATTGAAATCTCATAACACTGAAACTCAAAACACTGAGACCATAACATCGAAAACCCAAACACTGAAAACCAAAATAACGAAAACTCAGAACACTGAAACTTTGCATCATAAGATTGAAAAGTACAACGCACATGTAAATAACATCCTCTCGACTTATAACAACACCAAACTAACAAACACACATTTTACTATGTTTCTGCCCCCCCTGCAACCCTCATGTGGTGGGCTCTGCCCCCATATCCCCCATAAATTAAATATACCAACTCCAAGATCAAACTACAGTGGAAAAAAGTTAATTTCCTAACCTCACTGTATCACAATCACCATACAGAATGTAAACATAATGTCTAAATGACTTGCATGTAGAGCCTAAAAACACGTACAGATTGATGAAATAAACACTTTTTCCCCTACTCACTTCTCCCAGCACTTCTCAGAAAACTAACTTAACTTCCATGAAAGCAACACATCCATATGTTTACATTCTGTATGGTGAATATGGTGGGGTTAGAAAATTTACTTTTTTCCAATGTAGTGTGGGGGGTGCAGGGGGGCTTGCCCTCCATGCAGAAATGTAGTAAAAAGTGTGTTCCTTATTTTGGTGTTGTTATAGGTGGAAAGGATGTTATTTACAGGTGCGTTGTAGTTTTCTATGTTATGATGCACACTTTCAGTGTTCTGAGTTTTCATTGTTTTGGGTTTTCAGTGTTTTGGGGTTTCAGTGTTATGGTCTCAGTGTTTTGAGTTTCAATGGTATGAGATTTTAATGTTTGAAGTAGACCTATATATATATATATATATATATATATATATATATATATATTTACATGTATATATATATATATATATATATATATATATATATATATATATATATATATATATATATATATATATATATATATATATATGTATGTATGGGATGTGTCTCATGTCCACATCTATTTTAAGTACTCTAGCTTTTAGATTTAGTGGGAATCTTGATATTAAAAGATGAGGATATAATATATGGGTGTATATTTTTAAGAAATGTGTGCTTTATCCTTTGTGTCTGTTTCTATAATGGTATTTTATGGTCAGAGTCTTATCCTGAAAATGCCTGCTGATAAAGCTAAAGTAAAGCTAAATACTTATTCTGGCCATTCTGAAATGTTAAGTATTATATCTTCAGCAGAGGTCTACTACAAGTGGTCATATCATTAGCTTGCCGCACACTTCTCTGCTGCTACTCACTCGTGTTGGCAAGTGCCCTGACTCCCACTAACTTGATCCCCGTGAGGTACCAGTAGGCTAACTATCCCTCCTAGAATCCTGAACCTAACCCTAAAAACCCATACTCAGTCCCTAAGTCTAAACTCTGGATGAGTACCTAAACCTAAAATCCTCCACCCTCCATAACCCTAACCTTCCCATTCTGAATGCTCCTTAAATCTAAAATCCCACTCCCCTAACCTTAACATCCCAATACCCTCTGATCACTCCATAAACAAAAATCCCCCTCCCTGTTATAAGTATAATTCCTGCTCATTCCCTAAACCTAAAATCTCCCTCCTCTTCCTAAACCTGAACTCCCCCTCTCCTTTCCCCTTCTTAACTTACCTACTCCACAAGTACCTCCACACTTCTTTTCTTAGAATGCAAGCTTTTAGCATGCGCCAGCTGTTTGGCTGAAATCATGTGCAAGTTTGAGAGTGAGCAGTTGGGCACACAGACCATAACACTGTTGAGTCCCTGGCTTTCAGAAATTTGTCTTTAAGCGCCTGGAGCTCAACCAGCTTTAAGAAACTCCTATAGTACTGGTAATGAGGTGAAACATTATTGACTAAGCTACCCTGTTTTACATCTTGCTCATTAATTAAGCTCATGAAGACACTACTTCCTGCCCCCAAGCACTAATAGTGTATGCTGCTGTATAATGACTCTTTTCTGGAATCCCTGCGTCACTGCCTGCATTTTGGTTAATTGAGCCATGCTGATGCAATATTTAAAATCTGAACTCTATTTTCTACAGCTGGAGCAGTCATAAACATCTGCAAGAATTCTAGGCAGAGTATAAAGAGCTGTAGCCCCAAGACATTAAGAGTGCATGCATTTGACTAACTTGTATGTACTTAAAGGTAGCACTAACATTCATATGACTAACCATATGACTATCTTCCACAGCTGGAAGCAGCTACAATTTATAATTACTTTAATCAATTATATATCTGAAGTGCCATGTACCTACTGGCTCAAAAGAAGCAGTCACAACTCCTCCATACAAAGAATAAAAGACATTGGCTGACACACACAGGACACTTGTCACTGCATCTGTCTTTGGTGATGTGCTGACATTCATGGATAAAAGAGTGCTTAAAAATGTATAAGATACACCCTCCACTGATTGACTACATTACAGTAACCATGAAACAGTGGCAGACCACTTTGCAATTAAGCCATGATAAAGGACAGATTGTTATCCTAGGGATAAAAATTCAATGGGAGATATTCTAGGGTTACTCTTTGTCACCGTTGCTAATCTGCCTTGTCATTAATCCATTAAGCTGTTTACTTAACAGCTTAGGCCATGGCTGCAGTTTGGCTCCTAGAAAACAACAAAGTCTAATGACTTCTCATCTCTTTGTCGATGATTTAAAACTGTATAGCTCATCAGATGAGGAACTGAAAGCACAGCTGCAGGTCGTCAAAACTTTTTCAGATGATATTGGAATGTCATTTGGTCTTGATAAATGTGCAAAAGCAACCTTTAAAAAAGGAAAACTGCAGCACCAGGAAAACATCAGTTTGGGACAAGAATGTGATATAAAAGAACTTGAGCAAGAGGGAATGTATAGAGGAAAACATTAGTTTGGGACAAGAATGTGATATAAAAGAAGTTGAGCAAGAAGAAGTGTATAAATACTTGGGAACTGATGAAAGATCAGCAACAAAACATGAACAAATGCGAATAAAACTCAGTAAAGAGTACTTTAGAAGACTTAAATTAATCCTGAAAACAGCACAAACATCTATGAGCAAGATCCAAGCAATAAATCAATTTGCTCTTCTTGTCCTAACTTATAGTTTTGGAGTGATTGACTAGCCCCAAAAAGTGTTGGATAGCCTGGATATTAAAACAAGCAGGATGCTTTATGCTTACCAAATGATTTATAAAAATCAGTGCATACCAAGATTATATATTCCCCATTCCGAAGGAGGGATGGGCCTCCTTGAAATTGATTACATGTATAGATCGGCAATCGTGGGACTCCACACATAGTTACTGACCTCACAAGATCCAAATGTGAAAATTGCGAAACATGAGGAGCATAAATCTAAGATGAAGTCTCTGCTTAATTTAGCAGAAGCATATTGATGTCAAGCAGGCATGGAAATCAAACCAGAAGTGGATAAAAACCAGGCAGCAAATGAATGTGCCAAAAAACAAAAGAAAGAATATAAGGGGAAGGACCAGATGAGAAGGCAAGAAATGTGGATAAAACATAAATATAGTTGCAAGTATAGAAAACTTCTGGAAGAGCCTGTTGTTGATCAAGAACAAATGCAGGAATGGTTAAGGAGAGGCGAATTCAAACCAAGAAATGAAAGGTTAATATTGGCAGCCCAAGATAGTGGGCTACATGCATGCTGGTTTACAAAGTCCAATGAACATGTGGAGACATGTAGGTTTTGTAAAACTGAATTGGAAACAGTCACACACCTTGTTGCTGGTTGCAGTGCACTAATGGCAGAGGGACTGTATACTGAAAGGCATAATAATGCAGCAAGACTGTTACACTGGAGATTGTGCAAATATAGTATCGAAGTGGCTGAAAAACACTGGAAACATGAGGCCACAAAGAATTATAGAAAATGATGAAGTTTATATCACATGGGATCACCCAATACCAACAGTTCAAAAGCTAGATGCTAGAAAACTGGATATAGTGGTCCAAGAAAAGAAGGCAAAAGTAGCATTGATCATTGCAATCGCCACACCCAGTGACTACATTGTCTTGCTTACAGAGAGACACAAAGTCATGAAATACCTGGATCTGTAGGCAGAAATGAGAGCAGTGTGAAAGAAAGATACCCAGACAGTTCCAATAGTAGTAGGAGCAACGGTTCTTATAAAAAAGAATTTACAATCATCTTTAGATATGTTACCAGTTCATGTAACACCATACAAATTGCAGAAGGAGTCATTACTGGACACATTGTGGGTGCTGCGAAGAGCACTTTTGGCTGACATTAAAAAGTGAAACAATACTAATTTCATGAACTTTAATCATACTTTGACTTAGGAATGGGGTCCATTCCTGTCATGGTATTAGAAACCCAAAAGCCTTGGAGAAATTAAAAATGAGAGACACTTGTCACTGCATCTGTCTTTGGTGATGCGCTGCTAAAAATTCTTAAAAGAATGTTTGAGTCTCTTTCTCAACTTTCTTAGGAAGCCTTATTCTGCAGCAACCTCTCAGTTCTGCCCCTATCACACCTAAGATAGACTCGAATTAATGCAGTTACCATAATTGTTAGATATGCAGCTTAGCAGTCTGTGACACACTCCCACCTCACATATTTTCAGGAAATTTTCCAGAGCCTCTAAATATTTAGTAATGATGTGCCATGTTTTAGTCTGATGTACAATATCTTTAGTCAGATTCAAATTAAGGGACTATAACAATAAACGGCAGCTATGTCAAATGCAATGGCCATCATATCTCAGGCAACTAGATGCTTTATATGAATGACCTGATGTTGTATTTATCCAAATCCACTTGGTCAGTAACAAACTGAAGAGATGCCTTGATATTCCACAATGCAACTATTGCTAGTCTAAAGTAGAATATCATTAAAAAGTCTTATGAGAAAAAGTTTCAATTCCAGTGCAGTACACAGCTGGTCAGTGAATCTCACTATGCTAAATTCAACTATGCCCATCTACAACATGAAATTCTTCGAAGGAGTTCTAAAAGATTAAGTAAGGTAACCAAACAAAGTCACCTAAAGGACTATTGAAAGTGCATCACAGTTAAACAAGCACTGATGAGTTATGCATTTCTAAAATATATTCAGATATTTGGGATGACTACGATCTTTGTATTGGCAGTGATGGGCAAACAATACAATAAACAGCAGTTCATTAAGAGTGTTGTTGTTGTTGTTGTTGTTGTTGTGTCTTTCGGCTTTTCCCGGTTAGGGGTTGCCACAGCAGAACTCTGGTCCGCTAATGATTGGCAGCAGATTTTTACGTGCCGAGTTGCCAGCCCTGACGCACAACCTTCAACGAAGGTATGCCCATTCATGCATGTCTCCACACAGAAGACGCTCTAGCTGAGAATCAAACAGGACAACGTCTTACTGTGAGACGACAATGCTACCGCAGCACCACCACTTTAAGAGTGTATGATAGCTTAATGGTAAACTCCAAAATGGAGGGTTGGCAAGACCATTAGTTTTACACACACACACACACCCAAATCTCTATCTAGATTGATTTCCATATCAAGATCTACAGCTAGCTCAGTCTATCTATTTTAATTTATTTATTTAACATTTGTTAACTGGGAAAGTCGGACTTGGAACAAAGCCAATTTTCAGCAGAGGCCCAGGGAGAAAATCTCCAGATGTATGTCTTTATAAGTGGGAGGAAACCAGAGCACTGGGAGGAAACCCACACAAATGCAGGAAGAACATGCAGACTCTGCACAGAAGACACCCCAGCATCGAACCAGAGAACCTCTTGCCGTGAGGCGACAATGCTACCACTGCACCACTGTGCCATCTGACCTACCTACTCTTGGCATAGTATCAGAAACTTGCTTGCATCATGGTTTCATCATCAAGCATTTACTTTCATTTTCAGATTATCATCTATTCTACTAAATATCTCCTCATCCTACAATATTTAGACTACTCATTAAAATCTAAAGTATAAGTTCACACACTGCACATGTAAAACATATATACAAACCATCAAAATACTGTAGCCCATCTAAAATAACTTCTAGACCCAAATCCATATTAGTTTAAAAAATGTAAAATAAATAAATATATATAAATATCACATTGTCCTAAAACTGTACTGTCCACATACATCATCTGAGGCTCATGATTTGATATTACTAAAAGAAATGCAAAACTTAAAATTAAAAAAAAAAAGTCGCTGGCACAGTTAGCCAATCAGCAAATGATATTATGGCTAAACAGACCTGTTTTATAACTATGTAACCTAACTAGTATTAAACTACCTAAATATAGAACTAAACTCTAAAACTAGCAAATGTCAGAATAGCCTTTACAACTTTAACAAAAAACATTACAGTTTAATCAGTACTGCAAAACTGCTTACCATATCTCACATTTCACTAAAGACACAAGATACTGTGTACATAAAAACACGTGGAAGCTACTTAAATCCTTATTCAACAGACATTTTAAATAATTACCAGGCTTATTGAAATCAATAGAAAACAGTAATTTAATCCTAAAAAAAGATATGTAAATGGAATGTGTGAGTTAAATGTAACACGTTACCCATTACAAAACTCATATCTTAAATCTATGGGATGTTGGGTGGACTGGTGTTAGAGCTATGTATTATACCATGTACTGTAGGATTAGTGAATGTATTCTGTGACTAACTCATCACAAAGCAATCAAGGGGGGATATGACAAGTGCAAAAGGGCAAAGGAGAAGTATGAGGATGAATGGCAAGTAGAATGGTAAGGCACTTAAAGGGACAGAGCAGCAGGTAGGATTATTGTCTTTTTCTAGCATTAAAGAGATTTGGGGGGCTACTCATAACCTCATGGTTGTTTTATTTTTGCAATGTATCCTTCTGTGTTTTTTTGCTATACTTGCTTCATAATTTGCAATCATTTCTCCATTTTTGCTTCGATTTTTCATCCTGTGATGCTCCATCTCCTTATAGTTCTCTGTGGGATGCCCTTTGCCCTTTGATGTCACTTAAGGCATTGTACTAAAGCCGTCAGCTCACTGTGTGAATTCTGAGTTCTATGGTCATTTTTTTTGGACATCAACGTTTTTCTTTTAACTTCTCATGATGGAGTTCTAAATCCATGCAAGTATGACCTTTATTTGGGATCAGCAGGAATTTCAGATGTTGCTGTAGATGAAGCAGTATGGCTTCCTCAATATCGTAGTTAAATCCTTTTTAAGAAATCAGAAATGAATTTCCTTTGCTACTAATAACTAAATGAGATTAGTTTTATACTGATAAAATTGCTGCTTTTGTGGTTTTGATAATGTTTTTAATGGCAGTAGTATGTATATGTGTAATGTGTTTTTGCTTGGCATATAGGGGAGAAGTTAATGAATGGTATAGATCTGTTTGAAAATCAGCTATGGCTATAAAATTAGAAGTGAGTCCTCTAATGATCCTCAGAGAATCTGTATCATATATACACATGCAAACATCCCTACGTCCCTGCCACCCCCCCCCCACCACACACACACACACACACACACACATGCACACACATACAAACAATTGCCTTTTGGCTAGTGAGTGTAATTTGGTGCATTATTTACATTCTTCTGAATGTAATATGAACTTTTTTTCATTTCTGATGTGTATCCAGTACTAAACTGTAGGACAAGTATGCAGTAGAGTTTACAAGGGAACAAAGGCTTATTCCTGAAATTGTCTGGAGACCGATAGCAGGTAAAATGATAATAGTGCTGGGAGTAGAACATGGAGATATATTGTGATGTGCACATGGGAGTCATGTATGAAACATGCAGTGATATTATATTAAAGTTTTGCGTGTGTATGTGTATGAGGTATGCATGGCACAACTAATATTATTTTGGCAGACACCTGAAAATATTACATAAATGAATAATTATTTCCACAGAAACAAAACACAATTATTCCTGGCATTTTTAAAAATGAACTGTATGAAGTATGAGACAACCAGCAATACAACACACAGATTCAGCATATGTTTGTTACTGCACAGTCTTAATGGCAACTCCTTTAAAAGTACTGCTGTGTAAAACAGTAAAGCACCCAGTACAAAACTGATTTTGTTACAAACTCAATGTGACTGCATTCATTAATTTATCCTGTCACAATAGAAACCCAGGAAAACATAAAAGAAATTCTCTGAAAGACTTCTTCTATACCAATATTACCAGATGTACTCTAACACTGTTACTTAACATAATGTCATGATGGGAGTAGAATTTCTCACAAAAGTAAGTTTCTGAACGCCAACAGGAACTCTGTCTTGAACGTTTCAGCTAGAAAGTAAAGGGTTCCACTAAAACAACACACCTAACAGTTACTACTATGATAAGTAATACTGTTATCTCAACCCTTGCAAAACAAACCCAGAGCATTTTGAAAAATGTCAAAAAACACTTTAAGCAAATCAACTGTTATATAACATAATGCATTTTGAAACTAACTCCCTGGTTGTGTATTGCAATATACTGCGCATATCTAGCAACAGACCTCATTCATTCCATGTATCCAATCTATTTATTTCATGGAGGTGGTGTTTATTTTGTCAGCATTTTTATCATTACAATGAAGGGATTGAAAATCAGTAAGTAGAAAATATGGGAAAATTGTTTTCATAGCCTTTTCTATTCTTAGGAAAATATGGAGTATATGTAAAGAAATAGTTTTCATTTTGGAGACAGTTAAAATCCAAACAACTCCAAATAACTTTTATACTGACAGTACCCAGCAATTGCAAATTAGGAGCTGTCATTGAATCTCACATTGACACAAATGTTCTCCAGGAGGGGTTGACACAGACAAACAACTGGTGTCAGGGCCATGGACTAAATTTAAATGCCAGGAAATGCATAATAGTATCCTTTGGGAAGTCATCCATCCTTTATCATATTGACAACACACCCCATACAGTTGACCCAGTAGTCAGGGACTTAGGGACACACATAGATAGTAATCTAGCCTTTGATCATCACATGTCTACAGTGGTAAGGAAATCATTCTATGTTGCGTAATTTATAAACTAAGGTATGGCATCTACGTCCAAGAAAGTCATTGTTCCACTGTAGTCAGTATTCACCAGACCTATCATTGAGTACAATGCCCACTTTGGTATGTACCTAACCAGGCATATCCAACAACTGGAACGTCCACAGAGGTTCCTCACTAAAAGAATACAGGGCGTAAATAATATGTCCTATGCAGACCGCCTTAAGGCCCTATCTCTGCATTCTGTCTACTACAAGCTTTTGAGAGTAGATCTATGCCTGGCATATAGGGCATTGTCAGACCCCACTCTGATGGACCTCCTGCATGCCACATAACAGACATCACCAGAATTACCCGTTCTAAAGAATTAAACCTTGCCTGTGATATAAATAGGACCTGCTGGAGAAGTAGGTATGTATCCCATTGACTTCTGCATCTATGGAACAGGCTTCCCATCCTTGTGAAGCAGAGTTCCTCCCTAACCTAATTCAAGTGCAACTTGGACAATTGGACGGGAAACCGGAAATTCATCCCTAGTTTGGCACCTATGTCTCTAATGCACAGAGGTAACCTGTAAATGGTTCATCTGCCAGGCCCATGCTTACACTTATCAAGGGTATCAGAACTTGTCAAAGATTTGGGATGCATGGCTACGCTTAAAAAGGCCCTTGTGGTCATAGTGAAAATGTGTTTACTGTTTTTTGTCAAATTGTTTACAAATAATTATATATTAAGAAATAATCATTTAAGGAGTTATACTGAGTACTGTTTTACAGTATAAATCTATCTGCTTTATATTTTATATAAACTGACTCTGAATATGATGAGCAATAAATTACTGAGAATTGCTGTGGAAGGTGATGATGTTTAAATGATTTCTAGAACCTGATGTCATTGGTACAGTTCTGAGATGTGATGATGCTGATAAAGTGGTCTTAATTGTTATAGTTATGGTAGTAAAATGATTATAAAGGAAATATATTGTAGTCTAGCTTGCATAGATTTGTAATCTTACATTTTGATTATATTCTGTTGTGCACAGCAGAAATACACAGAAATGTTACGAAAAGTAATACATACATAAACAAACACATAAAAAAACAGAGCCATAGCCAGCCAAATGGAAACTGCATTACTAGCAAATGGTCATATCTAAAAAAATCTATAGTTAAATTAGTCTAACTAAAACATGTAGCTTGTTACCTATAACCCTAACATATAATCTCATAACCCTCACTGAACTGCTAAAACATTCCAATAAAATTAACATATTTTCAAAAGATTAAAGTTTAACTCAGAAGTAGATTCAAAAGCCATCCATAAGATTGCCAGTTCATAATATTATATATAAAGTACATGAAACCATATTCAGCAAAGTATTTTGTTGCTGTAGCCCCCTGTGTTGCATAATAAACAATAATCCTGACAAAAAGAATAAATAAAAACCGTAACAAACTGAATAGTAAAGGCTATTCTGATGTGATAAATGAAGTATAGAGGTTCATGGGTAAGTAATAGGTTAGTTGCATTAAGAGGCCATTTTAAGCCTAACCAGTTTTCTTCAAAGATAAGAATCAAGCTCTGTATCTTGTATTTGTGAAGTAAACACCGTGACCCTTATGCTAACCTTTACAACTGCCTTTTTACAACACATTACCTGTTTACTTCCCTACGGTGAGTGGGTAAGATCCATCTGCAAGTGCAGCTTTTATGGGATATGTTGCCTATACCAATCAGTTCTATTAAGCAAATTTAACTCATCAAAAAGTTACAACTTGCCCAGCATTTTTACAGGGTAGCAGACCAACTTGTTGACTCTTCTGGGGCTGGGGGCTTTGTCTCACATCCACCCTTACTTATACTTGCCATCTCTAAAGTCCTAAACTGTATAGGAAAGGGGGAAAGCAACTCAGCCAGTTTCAACTTTCACAACGTTAAACCCTCAATGAGTTTGCACTGACTAGAATTTAAATTTCCCTTATAAATTTCAAACCTTACATTCAGAACTTCCAGTAATGGTCTCAGGGAGATGGCTTCTTCTATAAATTCTCCCAGAGAAGGAAACAAAGGTCGTTTTTTTAATCTTACAAATCTGTAGGTAAAAATTGTTCGTTAATGAAAAAGAAAACCACATATTTACATGACTGACAGCTAAATAAGGCAACACAAAAAAACAAAAACTCTGCAACTATCTGTCGGCTGCATGGTGTTAGCAACCTGCAATAATGAGAACCATGGGAGAAAAGTCATCTGATGGTACTGAGCAATCCATTTGATGTTGCCACAAGACAACAAATGACTCTTGCTTCACTTGTTGTTGTTTGTCTTTCAGCTTTTTCCCAGTAAGGGGTCACCACAGCGGAACTCCGGTCTGCTAATGATTGGCAGTAGATTTTTTACGAAACACCAAGGTGCCAGCTCGACGCCCAACCTGCAATGAAGGCACGCCCATTTACACACGCATGTCTTTCAAACACTACCCAACCGCGGGGAGGACATGCAAACTCCAC
This sequence comes from Protopterus annectens, assembly GCF_019279795.1. Classification (NCBI taxonomy): domain Eukaryota; kingdom Metazoa; phylum Chordata; order Ceratodontiformes; family Protopteridae; genus Protopterus; species Protopterus annectens. The sequence goes on along the minus strand of NC_056725.1, from coordinate 925,947,397 downwards.
ACAGAAGGCACTCCCAACTAAGCCGAGAATCGAACGGGAGAACCTCTTGCTGTGAGGTAGCAACGCTACCGTTTTACCACCGTGGCACTGATATAAAGAAAGGAAATACGTGACTTGAAAAGTCAACTGGCCAATCAGTTTCCAGAGAGAAAGAAGTTAACACTGTACTCTTAGAACATGTAGATGCTATGCAACATCAGTGACATGATATGTCTAAAGTTAAGCAAAGGCTTTCTGTTTCATAATCTACAGTGAAACAGTGACATTCAAAACACACTATTTCATTCTTAAACCCTCACACCACTATTTAAATATACTCACTCAAAGACTGCTGCATCTTACAGAGAGGTGAGTTGTCCAAGATAGCACAATGTCTGTCTTAAGTAAAACTCAAACAAATCACACCTTTATGATTGTACAATGGGGTGTTGATCACAAATAACTTGCAGTCAAGTCTAATATCCTTGGTAATTGTGTAATGTTTAAGATGCAATGGTCAAAAATTATGAGTCCAAGCGGTTAAGTGAAGGAATGCATACGATCATTTTGCAAGCATCATCTACATTCAATAGACAACCGAGACATAATCATCAGGTTACAGTAAAAGAAGGAGGTGTACAACAACATATTAAAATCTGACAAGAAGATTATGTTCAACAGCATAAGGTTGTTTTGTGAATAATACATTTATTTGAAGTAATACATATTTATATACACACACACACACACACACACACACATATATATATATATATATATATATATATATATATATATATATATATTTATGTGTGTGTGTGTGTGTGTGTGTGTGTGTGTGTGTGTGTGTGTATATATATATATATATATATATATATATATATATATATATATATGGGAGCGCTACAGAATCCTGAAAGCCCAAAATCCTGAGACCAAAATCTCGAAAGTTCAAAATACTGAAAACTCAAAATACTGAAAACTCACAATGCTGAAAACACACAGGATACCAACACTTACTATATTCCAGCACAAGTACATACAGAAACAAATAAAACACCAACCATATTACTCTTCTCCAAGTATAAGCAGGGGAGGCAAGCCTACCTGCACCCCCCCCCCCTTAGTGTGGTGAAGTGCAACCTCGGAGTTGATATATTTAAGAAGCAGGGGGTGTGGGGGGTGCAGGGGGGCTTGCCCCCCTGCATGTAGTTGAAGGGTAATATGTTTCTGTATGTACTTGTGCTGGAATATAGAAAGCGTTGGTATCCTGTGTGTTTTCAGGATTTTGAGTTTTCAGTATTTTGAATTTTCAGTATTTTGATCTTTCGAGATTTTGGTCTTCAGGATGATTGGATGGGAGATAGGAAATTCACCCCGGGGATCACTTCTGTGATTCTGCTTGACAGGGGCACAGTAAAATCATTTTCTTGGGTGGTGAAAGCCAGGGTACCTTTTTGTCTAGGCTTATATAGGCCCTAGGACCCATAGCCTAGTACCTACCTATAAACCTATAATGAATATTTCTGGGTTAGACTTGGACAGGTTGCATGTTATTTTATAAATGTGTTGTTTAAGTGGATTTTTGAGATGTCTTGTTGATACTAACAGACAATCTAATAAGGAATTTGATGTCTTCCTATAATGTGTGCATTATTGCTTAGTTGTGTGAAACCATATAATTTGATGCTAAATGTTATTATATCCAACCACTTGATATTGACATCACCGAATGGTATTTTTTCTTACAGAATTGTTAAGGATATCCAATGTAGAATAGCTTCCAGTGTCGCTGTACTGTCACCAGGAGAGATGCAGAGGACAGTAACACATATGGTTTATATTAATTTTCAGGAAAGTAATAAGAAGTTCTGCTGAATTTAATTTTGGTATTGGTTTGTTGTAGGGGTTGTTGGGAAATATTAAAGCAATAATGCCACCTTTCTACTAGATATTATAGCTGATGGGTACAGTTTCAGAGTCATTTATGCTGAGTTTAAGCCAAGCTGCAGTTAGAGTGAGAATATCAGGCTGGTGTTGTAAATCCAGACATGTAGTTCAGTAGTTTTATTTCTTATGCTTCTAACATTTATGGTAGCAAAGATTTGATTACTGGGGTTTGGGTTACAGTAGTGTGTGGCAGATAATTTTTTCACTTAATTTCATTTTGATTTGAGTGAAATGGAATTAATCAGACTATATTTGGGGTAAAGGGGTGTCATTAAATAGGCTTGGTGTGATGTATGGAGAGTTTCGGAAGGCAATATGGATAGGTGGTTGGGACCAAGTTGGAAAAATGTTGGGAACTATTACTGAGTCATGGTAAGATGAGAGATGGCTCAGTAGGAGAAGAATAGAAAGAAAGCTGAGGAGTGACATGATTAAATAAAGGAATCTGCATTTTATTAATGGCAGGTAGGGGGGAAGTAGAAATCAAGAAGGAAGTAAGAAGGTTCAGCATTGCAGTATATTTGGGATGTTGGAGTCTTAAAGCCGGAAGAAGGTAGGTAGGAAGAATGTATTTTTCTATGAAGGAAGAGAGGGTGCCGTGGTAACTTATTTTATGTTTCTGAAATGTGAAAAATAGAGGCATTTGGAAGGATATAGTATGAGGATGTAGCTAAAACAAGAAGTAGTTTGGGCTTATTTGGAGAAAGTAGAAGTTGAAATGTAGAATAATAGGTAGGTACTGTTGGGGAGGAGTCTGAGTGTGAATGGATACAGTGAAAAACAGTATGGAAGGGAGAAAAGTTGTTGGGAATGTTATTAAATGTTAGATGAACTTAGGAAATTGGAAAATACAAACAGGAGTGTTTATACAATAGTAGTAAGGTTGGTTTAGAGAGGCTTAGGGAATGGGTATCACAGGTAAAATGTGTATGTGGGAAGTATAATGGTAGAATAAGAGGGGGTGGGTGGAAATGGCGGCAGGGTGAACATGAGCATAGCAAGGCTGAGCATAGCAGGCCCTCAGGTCAGGTATTACAGACAGTAATCAGTTTACAGCCAGTCCAAAGTAATTAACAAGGAGGCCGAAAAAAAAATGGAGGCTAGCACTCGAAAATGTCACAAACAAGCAAAACAAAGTAGTACCAGTGGAGTAAAAACACGACTCCTCTTCTTTTCACAGCTTTATTGGTAAGAATGTCACAGAACACCACAAACAGCACGAAATTCCACAAAACAGCTCCAAAAACATAAACGCTATGTCTCCACACCTGCGTTTTCGTTTAGACTCACTTCCTCAGATGCAAAAGAATAATGCTTAATCTTCCCCTTCAGCTTAAATACTTTTACTAATTGAATAATTGGAACTCATAATACAATACAAAATCTTCATTACATTTTTATTAAAATAATCCCATTGAAACTACTACTAATTAACAAGGAGGCACAAAGTAGAATGTTTTTTTTCATTTAATGAATGCAGAAATCCAGAAGCTGGGTAGACTAAGTAACTAGCATATATAGTGTAATCTATAGGTCAACAGAAGGAACAGTGGTCAATGTAGTGAGTGGTCCTTAGAGTGCAAGGGCTACTCCTTTTGGTGGGGAATATCACAAGCACTTTCCTGCACAGGGCAGGCATGTATTTGACTAATTAAAGTTAATATTCAGCAAGGCGTTTCATGTTAAAGTTGCTTACACTGCACAATGACAAAGGTCTCAGTGAAAACTTTTGGGCGTTGAGCCTTGTGGCAGAACTCTTAGTGGGTCAGGACTGGATGTAGAGACTACAGGATCTGAAAGAAAAGAAAAGAAAAACTACTAAACAGTAATGTTTAATTGAGGCAATAAAGTTAACACTTATTCCTAGAGATGGAGGAAAAGACCCATTTGAGTCAGAGCAAGAGAATATAGAGTATTGTAATAGGAGAGATTGTATAAATATAAGGTTAAACAGGTTTAGCATTAGATATAGTGATAGTCATGGTAATACAGTGTATAGAGCTGAATTCAGCAAATGATCATTACATAGCACTACACTAAAAAGCAAAATATAAAACTATCACTTATTAAACATTAATTAGGTTAACCAGTGCATCAAAAGAGTGCTATATTTACCAAAATATAAATACCATAACAATGTATACTGACAAGCCTACTTAGCCAGTTTAGAAATGATGACTCAACAATGAATAACCATTCCCCACTACACCTTAAAATTGATTTATTGATTCTAAGTGATGATTGGTTTGTTTTAAAATTGAACGTATTTAAATATGCTTAATTGTGTGACAGAAGTTAGTTTCTGAGGAAGTCTAGTGGATGAATAGTGAATATTAAACTTTAACTGTGCTAAAAACAATTCTTTTTGTCTCCCCCGGTGCTTTTTTGGTGTTTTTTGTTACTTAGTTTGCTTTGCACCATTGCCTGTTACCTGCTTTGTGTTTTTTAGATGAAAAATCTACAAAATGAAGCATTCAGAGAGAAAGCAGTTAATAATGCTTATATAAATACCTCGTAGTGCATGGAGCATGGTGATTATGATCTAATAATTGGAAAAAGACAAATCTGTTAAGCGCTTCTATAGCTTGAGACCTGATCTTAACAATTGTTAAGTAGCCTATAATTAAGTTGTTAAGATCAGATATTGTGCTAGGTAATTAAAATGGCCAGTTTTGGACAGTAAATGACAGAGAAAGAATAAACAACAGATTTTTGTTATGCCACCTCTCTGTACTGATAATGTGTCCCTGACTTTTCCTAATATAATAAAATCTCTTATATTATCTTTCTAGCAGTGCTTTTTCAGTGCTTTATGACTTTAGAAGCTGGCAAAGCAATTAGCAATTTTTCCTCCTGTACCTAATAGTGCACTACAAAAAAACTGAGATAAGGTCTCTGATCATAAGCCTTTATTTTGTGTTTGGTACATGGATACCAAGACCCACCTCAAGAGAGAATTTCTCGGCATCCATGTCTCAAACATATAATAAGCAGGTTATAATTGATGATACACTTATGATCATCAGTATTAAACATGTCATTCAAAGACAGCATTAAACCCATGTTTACAACACAGTGAAAATGATCCGAATCTTTTCAGCCTCCCCTACTTCATTATTTCTACACTGTATCACTAACCTTATTCAGAGTAACCACAGTAGGACTACTTCCACACTGTATCAACCTTATTCGGAGTAACCACAGTAGGACTACTTACACACTGTGTCTCTAACCTTATTCATAGTAACCACAGTAGGACTACTTACACACTGTGTCTCTAACCTTATTCATAGTAACCACAGTAGGACTACTTCCACACTGTATCATTAACCTTATTCAGAGTAACCACAGTAGGACTACTTTCACACTGTGTCACTAACCTTATTCATAGTAACCACAGTAGGACTACTTCCACACTGTATCACTAACCTTATTCAGAGTAACCACAGTAGGACTACTTCCACACTGTATCATTAACCTTATTCGGAGTAACCACAGTAGGACTACTTACACACTGTGTCTCTAACCTTATTCATAGTAACCACAGTAGGACTACTTTCACACTGTGTCACTAACCTTATTCATAGTAACCACAGTAGGACTACTTACACACTGTGTCTCTAACCTTATTCAGAGTAACCACAGTAGGACTACTTCCACACTGTATCATTAACCTTATTCAGAGTAACCACAGTAGGACTACTTCCACACTGTATCATTAACCTTATTCGGAGTAACCACAGTAGGACTACTTACACACTGTGTCTCTAACCTTATTCATAGTAACCACAGTAGGACTACTTTCACACTGTATCATTAACCTTATTCGGAGTAACCACAGTAGGACTACTTCCACACTGTATCATTAACCTTATTCGGAGTAACCACAGTAGGACTACTTCCACACTGTATCATTAACCTTATTCGGAGTAACCACAGTAGGACTACTTACACACTGTGTCTCTAACCTTATTCATAGTAACCACAGTAGGACTACTTTCACACTGTGTCACTAACCTTATTCATAGTAACCACAGCAGGATTACTTACACACTGTGTCACTAACCTTATTCAGAGTAACCACAGTAGGACTACTTGCACACTGTATCACTAACCTTATTCAGAGTAACCACAGCAGGATTACTTACACACTGTGTCACTAACCTTATTCAGAGTAACCACAGTAGGACTACTTGCACACTGTATCACTAACCTTATTCAGAGTAACCATAGTAGGACTACTTCCACACTGTATCATTAACCTTATTCGGAGTAACCACAGTAGGACTACTTACACACTGTGTCTCTAACCTTATTCAGAGTAACCACAGTAGGAATACTTGCACACTGTGTCACTAACCTTATTTGGAGTAACCACAGTGGGCACCCCTTATCAGATAACCCTCTTTGCTCACATAGAATGCATATGATGTATATACAATGCTGTCTAAAGTCTGTGCATATTAACTCAAACTCTTCTTTAACAATCTAGCTGCATTATGCTTTTACAAACCCTTAACTATCCCCCTTTTGTTTTCCTCTTATAGGTCCATAGGTGTGTACTAGGCTAATGACCCTGGAGCCTATATAAGCCTAGCCCAAGAAGATTCCCTGGCATCATGCCACCCAAAGTTAGTTCTCATTGCCCCTGTCAATCACGGCCATGGATGTGATCCCTGAGGTGAACTTCCTATTCCCCATACATCAAGATTTCTCTTAAAGAGGGCCAGTGAAGTGCTCTGCTTGATGTGAATGGGAAGTTTGTTCCAGAGTATGAGAAGTCTCTGAGTTAGGAACCCTGTCCCTCCAGCATGTTCTGTTTATTGTAGTAATAAGGTTTAGGTCCCTGGAGCATGTGGATTGGAGGGATTTGGATTTCTTTAGGTGTAGCATATCTAGCAGCTCTGGGTCAGACATTGATTTGTAGGTCAAGCATAGATCACCTCTAAGCAGGTGATAAGAGACAGAGTATACCTGGAGTTTTTTTAGTCTGTCCATACAGGGCATGTGTCTAAGGCCTAAGATCCTCTTAGTGAGGTATTTTTGTGGCCTTTCCTGTTGTTGTAGGTGTCTAGTGAGGTAAATACCAAATGGGACAATGTATTCTACAATAGGTCTAATGAGGCACAAGTAAAGAGGGATTATAACCTCTTTCTTCCTGGATGAGAAACCTTTTGTAATGAGATGTGCCACATAGAAGGACATTCTGACTACAGTGGCAATGTGGTTATCAAAGGAAAGGTTGCTGTCAACCTGTGTCCCCAGTCTCTTATCACACCTTCGGTGTTTAGTGGACTACTGCCTATGTGGTAGTTCATGGGCACTGAATTTTTCCGAAAGGGAATGACATTGCACTTTTTGGCATTAAGCTTAAGGCCATGGTTCTGGCACCAGTCATTGGTGTCAGTGAGTCCTTTTTGTAGACTGTCTACATCAGTTAGAGAATCATTAATGGCTTCCAGTTTGCAATCATCTGTGAACTTGGTCAGCCGGAGTCCCTTTGTGTTGGCTTGAACTTCAGAGAAGTAGATGCCAAACAGGAGAGGACCTAGGACCAATCCCTGTAGGACACCATTTGTAAATGGTCGGTAGTCAGATTTGGAGTCCGCTTCTTTCACAGTGTGGGTTCTATCAGTGAGCCAGCTGGCAACCCATCTTATGACATAAGGGATTATGCCTAGTTTAGTGAGTCTATCTATGATTCCTGAGTAAGGGATGGTGTCGAAGGCCTTGGCAAGATCTAGGTAGGCTGTGTAAACTACCTTGCCATCATCCACAACTCTGGTGACAGACTCAAAGATGTCTATCATGATGAGCAGGCATGATCTACCTTTCACAAACCCAAACTGCATGGGGTCCAGAGTTTGGAGATTCCCTATGTCCTTATTTATAAGGTCCATGATGATGTGTTCCATAGCCTTACATATCAGACTCATCAGACTAATGGGGTGATAGTTCCCAGGGTCTGCAGTTGCTTCCCCTTTGAGGAGTGGGATGAACATAGCAGTGCACCATTCGGTAGGAACACAGCCTGAAATGAGGCTGTGATTGAACAGGGTACTCAGGTATGGTGCCAGTTCACTTTGTAATTCATGTAGAACACAGCCAGGGATATTATCAGGTCCCATGGAAGCTGTATTCTGGGCTTTGGACAGTGTGGTTTTTACCTGTGCAGCTGTGATAACAGGGACTTGGCATTCCTCAGGTATTGTGATAGGCCCATTAGGGGGTGAAAGGGGGGTAAAGTTCGCACTGAACATGTCAGCCAATATGTTGGCAATATCAGTTGGTTCTGTATATGTATTGCTATTGTGCTGTAACTCATAGCAGATCTGAGTATTGCCATGTAGATTCTTGACATGACTATAGAGTGCCTTGTGGTTGTCTTTAGAATCTGCAGCAATTTTGTTTTCGTAGCTAGCTTTAGAGGATTTGATAAAGGATCTCGTTTTTTTGCTGATGCTAACAAGGGATTTTTTCCAGTCTGCAACAGTTTTTTCCTTCTGTTGTAGAGTTTGTTTATGGTGGGGGACCACCAGATTGGCTTCCTTTTTTTGGAGGAGAGCATCTTGGTACTGTTTGGTATGGCCCATTCCATGCACTTGTGTATGTGCTCATACAGTGCATTGGTATATGATTCAGCAGTCATGCACCTATATTCCATTTGCATGGGTGTCGTAAAGTTAGCCACCTTTGTTTTTAGAAGCCCAAAATTGGCTTTGGAGAAGTTTTTTACAGTGGTTTCATTTGGGTGGGTGAGGGTGGGATGTGGATATCCATTGTGATTAGCTTGTGGTCAGATCTGACCAGGGAGGAGTTGATTACTGGTGTATAGCAATGGTCGTCCATGTTAGTAATGACCAGGTCAAGGATGTTTCTATCCCTGGTGGGGGTAAGAATGAGTTGGTCCAGGGGGTTGGAATTAATGAATTCCAGAAAACATTGAGGAAGTGTTTTGGTACATGAGTAATTTTCCCAGTTAATGGAGATGTAGTTAAAGTCTCCCAGTATAAGGGTATTGGGTTGTACCCTAATATTGTCCAGTGTGTTTAGGAATATGGAGTGGGAGTCTTGGGACATGGTGGGGGATCTATAGCAGGCTACAACCTGGACTGCAGTTTTACCCAGTGTTAGTTGTACCTGAAGTATCTCTAATGTGTTATGTTGGGCTACTAGCCTGGAGGTGTGCATATCCTTTATGAATATGGAGACACCACCACCTTTAGTGCTTCGGTCCAGGTTTAGAGGGCAAAAGGTGTGGTATGAATTATAGCCTGGTAGTGCTGGGGTTGTTTCCAGAGCCTTGAGCCAGGTCTCGGTCACTGCACAGATGTCAATGTTCTCCATTTTAAGGAGTGCTTCAAGCGAGTGCATTTTGAGATTTAGACTTCTAGCATTGAGTAGCATAACCCTCAGATTTTGTTTGCTTGTAGCTGTTATGGTGGTAATTTTGTCTTCAGGACATTGCCTAAAAAAGGCACTATAGGGGAGGCAAGAGCCTTGACCAGTATCCGGAATCCCTGGGGGTGACAGGTGCAGGCCATCTCTGGCAAAGCATCGAGGTCTGTCGATCATGTCATCCCAGGCAGACAGATACTGAATCCCCTTAGAATGACACCAGAAACTTAGCCAATTGTTGAAGTCAATCATTTTCTGCTTGTACTGTGGTATCATTTTGGGTGATGGTAGGATACCACTCAGAGCTTGGGTCATATCTGCCTGGGCTACAAGATCCGAGAGCTCCTCTATGTCTCTTTTCATGTAGTCCAGGGAGGTACATCTCAGGTCATTCACACCAACATGGACAATGACAGAGTCATATTTCTATCTGTTGTGGAGTGACCTAAGTGTGTGTGTTATGTGGTGGATCCTGGCACCTGACAGGCAGCTGACCGTAACTTTCTCCTTATTCATCCTAGTGAGTGGGACAGCAGTGTGCCTTACTACTCAGTCACCTATGACTAGTGTATTGGGTAAGTTGTTTTGCCTTATGGGCTTTGGTTGAGTGGCACACTGTTTATGTGAGTTATGTGTCTCATGGTTTGTACTGGAATGTGCTGGTTGTTTGCATTTCTGCCTCGGAGGTCTCTGTTGTTTGGGCAGATTTTTATTGAGATCCTCTACAAATGTAGGTGTGTGTTTTGTGTTACTATGTGAGGGTTGTGGTGGTGTAAGTTCCGGAGGGCTATGTGTTGAATTTGGTGCGGTGCAGGTGTTAACCTTCTCTTCTTGACTGGCTAATCCAGTCTTGGCTGGAGAGTGCTAGGCTTCCAATTTGGCTATATATGTGCATCTCTCATAAGTCATAGTGTTGTGAGGTACGAGAAGAGGGTTTTCTGTGTACATGAGGCAGTTGCTACATTGCCTCAGGATGCCCAAGTTCACCAGGGTGACAGGAGAAAGCACAGGGAACTGACCTATAGACATGCCTGGATATGAGCTCAATATATTAAGTACTGAAGCCTTTTATAGGAAAAATGTCACTCAAAGTGTCTGAGTCTGTACAGAGCACTGCCAAACACTTGAGGGGAAACTAATACATATACCCTGAAAATTTAAGGATGAAGTATTTAGACAGATATTCTAAAGTTAGGAAGAAATCAAGCAGTACTTACTGAAAATAAAGAATCAGCTTGTCAAGAATGATGAAAAGAGGGGAGTCGCATAAAAGGCTACTGCCTGGCTACTACTAATGCTGATTTCAGCACAATTTCACTCTATTGGGATACAATACTCATTTGCTTCTTCTCTCACCAGAAGCAAAATGTTAGCACCAATCCCAAGAAGAGAAGCAGGCCATGGCCTGTTTGGTGATCCACAGTCTTGTTCCAGATGTTGCAAGGGTCTGCAGGCTTGCAGCCTTTTTCTGGTAGATGCTTCGAATAGCAACCAGACCAATCAGGTACGTTAAGCACAGACACTCACTCTCCAACCAGAAAGAGTCAGGAATCAATGCACTCTTCTCCTACTCTCACCAGGATCAGAATATAAGCACAGATTCCAAGCTGTCACCTATAAAGCAGTTATTAAGTTTTCTAATTATCAGCAGTCTCCAGGAAATAATATAACTGCACTCCTTCTCTCACCAAGAGAAAAGAGAAGCACTAATCCCAAGATGACTACTGAGAGGCAGAATGTGGGCTCTCCAATAACTGGTGGTCTTGCAATAGATGCTTAAAGGTAAGATGAAAAAAATGGTTTAGCCTAAACACTGGAGTGTCCACTACATGGAGGGTGCAGGGGGGCTTGGCTCCCTGCCCAGAGCATTCAGGTATGTTTTTTTTTTTTTTTAATTTTTATTATTTGTTCGAAGTTTTGAAACTTCGCTCATATGGTGTTGATCATATGAGAGTCGAAGTTTTAAACCTTCGAGCATATACTATAGACCCGGAATACAGTAGGATAGCCAATAAATTTAAATAGTTGAAGGGGAGTGATTTCACAAAATTATAATTTTGTGCTCACTCACACCAACCAGTAAAAGCAGAGAGGAACTGATATATATGGTCAAATTAACATAAGGGGCAAGCAACTAGAAAAACAGTGGTGTTTAAGAACACAACAGTAACCAGGGGAGGGTGTGAAAAATTTCTGTCTGACTCACAAGAGACAGGGCTGTGGTGTCTTTTCAAGTTTTAATATGCAGTTAAAAGCAGAATACAAGTAAAACACATGCAAAGAAAACAAATCACAGGCCGGGATTCACTAATCCTTTGTGTAAGACTAAATAAGTCTTACTCGGAAACTGCAGCCTAAGAGGGTGACGTCAGCACGCCATGCATATTCATGAGGGTGCACTGACTCAACTCTAAGGCTAACACGGAGCATGCACGAGTGCAGGGGGCATGTCAGACTGCCAAGCAGACCAAAAATCCTTGCCCCTGCAAGTCCCTCAGTCTGCAAATGTCAACTGAAATGAGCGAGTGCGCTCAAATGTGTACATACCCAACCCTACACTCCCCCACATTCTAAATCCCTGTACAATTCTAAAATGTAAAACTTTCCTTTTTTTTTTATTATTCCCAATATAGCTGCCCGTATTTGCGCGTGTTTGCGCGGGTTTGCCTATTGCTTAGCTACAGGTAGCAGTTTAGACATCGAAGAGGATAATAAGAAACGCATATGCAAATTAAGCCAAATAGCAATAGCGCAGTGGTAGAGCCTTCGCACAAAGAGGATGCATTCCCGGTTTGAGTCCCACCACTCCCCTTTCTATTTGCTGTAGGAAACCAGTATAGAAAAATAATTCCTGACATTTATCTTTGAAATTTTAGTAAAAAGCATTGAAATGGCCTATGTAGTAGTGAACAATATTTTATATATATATAAGAAGGTGAATTGGCTATGCATACTGATGAATGCATAAGTAACATATCTTAAGCAATGTGAAGCACTGCTATGCAAAGTTTACCAGTATTAATCACATTTAAGTATAATTGCTCATAGCTTAGCACTGCTTTAACTAGCGCAATGGCTTTCTGCGGAGCTGTGCATCACGCCAACTAGCACAAACAAAACATGTTTGCGCGTAGCTGCACACCACGCTAACTAGCACAACGCCGGGCAACGTCGAGCAACACTGAGCAATATCGAGCAATGTAGAGCAATGTTGGGCAAAGTTGAGCAAAGTCGGCTAAACACAGCCACACCCCCTAGCCGGTCTGGCCAGTAGTAAAATAAAAAGCAATGACAGGCCTTGAAACTGGGATACTGTGCACCATAATCACAGTACTGAGCCACTAAGCCATGACAGCTTTTGATATTCATGCACTGTCAACACACATATACATATTAATGAAAGTTTACCCAGTGCTAAGCAGGTGTGCTTTCAGCTGAGAATTTTCAAAACTGGCCAATCACAAATAAGTGTGGGAAATGAGGCATATTTAAGCTCCATAGGCTGGAATACTTGCCATAACTGGTTGTAGCTCCCATCTGCAGGCAGCATGGCTGGTGTTGGAGAGGGCTCTTGCTTCCGAGCGCAACGGTGGGGCATTGAGAAGTCAAAAGTGATGGTTTGGCTCCTCGTCCATAATCATGATGCCAGACTCCTGCAGGGCCAGTTCCAGGGCACTGAATACAAAGCAGAAGCCTGGAACCATCTCACACATGATCTCATCAGTGCCACAGGCATCCCTTGGACTGGTGAGCAGGTCAGACACCACTACTCAGACCTGAAGAGACGCAAGGAGGACCAACTGAACCAATGGATACAGGAGGCCCGTGGGATGGAAAATGCCCCACTACTGAATAGGTAGCCATGGAATGAATTATGTAAGAATTGCTATCGGAGTCTATATTATGGATAGGTATGTCTCAATATCACTTCATTTACTTCACAGCTGCAGGTGTCCATGCTGCGAATCAGCAAGTCTATGCAGATAGGCTGTTAAGGCTGCACCACCAGGCAGGTTAGTAATTATTCTGCATGTATTGTTATATAAAATAAGTGAGAGAGCCTGAAAAAAAGGTATAATAAGTCTTGAATAACATCTCTGCATGTACTGTTATATAAAATAAGTGAGAGAGCCTGAAAAAGAGTATTGTAACCCATTAATAAAGGTATAATACATCTTGAATGAGTCTTCTTCATGCACTGATATATCAAAGAAATGAGAGAGCCTCTAGAAAAGTGTGTAATGTAATTAATAAAGGTATAATTCCTGGAGTGTGTCCGTGTCACTTTCTTCGAAATGCTGTTGTACTCTTGCATTATAGAAATAATACTGTTGTATTAAGTGCTGTCAACCCACACTTGGGTAGGCCCATAGAAAGTGGATGAAGGGAGGGCCAGTAGCGGTTAAGCATATATACAGTCCTCAACTGTTGGTTCATGGCTGGCATGTATAGGTAAATCTGGCACATGAGTAGCTTGTTATTGTGTTCCCCAGAAATGTCAATGTGCTGCTAGAAAAATATGGGGGGCTCTTAAAAAATATAACTGATGATGTCACCTGAACACATCCAGATATGTAGATATATAAATATAAATAAAATATATAAATACATAGCAGTAACATCTGCATCCTGGACAGTTTGTATGTTAGATACAGGTCAGGTATATAAGAAACTAGCAAAATCCATTTCACAATTTAACGGACATTGCTTAGTGTAATAAGACATGTAGGGGATATATACCTGCAGTCAACAGGAATGTAGTGTAAACTATAAGTACATATAAGTTGTTAATGGAGGTATATTTTTACACCCTACTGTATGTGCATAAACAATGCAATTCCACACCTCAATGGGTATGTCTAATCTCAAAACATTTGTTGGGACATATGTCCTATTGGTTTATAAATATCTGCATTTATTTTGATGCATGTGCCCTGTTCAAATACTACAATCTTGGTGGCTTGTTGCCACTAATCAATCCTGCATGCTGTTGGAATGTCCACTGTTGTTCTATATATGCATGTGTTATGCTTGCTGTTCAACTGTTGGAACTCTGGTGTGTTGGGTTAATGGGAATATTACTGCATGCTGTTACAACTAATTTGGAATGCTGTTGGCTGTTACCAACCCATATTGTCATTAAATCCTCCTAAACATAGAACGTATGGGAAGGCCGGTCCCAGCGGACCCACCTGTCCCACCTCAGCTGGCGATGGCACCTGGCAACAGTATGTCCGGTGCCCAGCCCGGGACCTCCTCCTCCATTGGCCCTGTGCCACCTTTGGGTGGAAGCACTGCAGGGGATGGGGCTCATCTCCCCCCTGCAAGTGTGGCCGGAGGAGGGCCACCTATCACCCTCCGAACGGTCTGGAGTGTGGTGCGCAGGGAGATCCAGCGTTCAGTCGCTGATCCTCTACGCCAGCTTGAGGCATGTGTGTTGTGACTGAAGGGTGAGTCTACCCCTCATACGCAGCCCCCAGCATATCCACCCTCTGGGCTGTGAAGGTCCAGTGGTGACTGCCCATGGGTGGGGATCTCAGTTCCACTGTTGCCATCTGTGGGCTCATGGGCTTGCGATTTCCAAACATCCTTCCCCGTCAATGTTGTTCACCCACCACATGTGTCATATTCCGCCCCTGTATGTGTCTTGTTTGTCTTGTCTGTTTACCTCCCCAACCTACCTCCCCAAATATACCTACTTCCCCTACCCCACATTCCACTCTCACCTGAAAAAAAGGGCAATCTGCTCCCCAAAGAAATTACGCCCCATACATAGCTGCCCATTTTGCACACATGTCCAATGGACACATAAACTGATATTTAATTGGCAGTACAACATACTTTGTTGTCCTCACCCCTCTCTCAGGGGTGGAAGGTTTCAAATTTCCATCCAAATTACTAGCATATAGACAGCTGTTGCTGTGAAAGAAATGGGCAGCTATGGACCTTCCCTACACCCGTCCTGCAAATCCCGAGCTGTTTTCCCTACTGTCTTTCCCTCTTTGTGCCCCTTTTTCACCACTTTCCTATATCCCCATTTTCTTTTCTTTCAAAGAAATGAGCCCGGGGGTTAGCAGGAGTAAGCACTTTTAAGCAGTAGTTAGCGGGTTTGCGTGAGTGTGCGCTTGTGTGCGCTTAGCTAAGTATTGCTAAGCTTCACGCAAACACACGCAAACCCGCTTACAACTGCTTAAAAGTGCCTTAGTCACCTTGCATGTGAGGGCCCTTCTTCTGCTCAGCAGAAAAATAAAAGACCACTGTCAGTCTCAAACCCTGGACACACTAGACTGCATGAATTACCACTAAGCCACAGTAGATATACAGCAGGCTGTTGCTGAAATATATATATCATGCATCAGAATGAGTGAATGTAAAGGAAAGATAGGAATGCCATAACACAAAACCTGTTCTGTGTAACTTTACCAGCAGTTGTTGTGGAATTGCATTACATGACTGTGATAACAGAACCAGACATTCTAGCAGTAAATAATGTTACAGCAGCACTTTACAACCCCCACACAGTATCATAGCAGGACAATCCCCACCCAAACGTACAAAATACCTGTGTGCTCACATGTGACACCTGTTCATGTTGCAGCAAGGCCCAACAGGTCAGCCATGAGGTCCATGGACTTACAGCAGTGTGGACCGTGTGTGTGTATGGCACACACATACAGAGGGATCAGTCTGTGTCAGATATATTAGCATCTGTACATGTGCATAGAGCAAGGGACGTACTGCAACTGTTTGTGAAGGGTGGACATGTATATGTTGGTGAAGGTTGTTATGTGCATATTTCTATGTAGGTTGTAGTGTGTGGCAAACAAGACAGCATACAGTGCTGGTATATGACATGTGGTGGTTAAACGCTGTGGGTATGATTTGTCAGGTTTGCAGTGTTGCAGCCAGTGAGGCCTGCTAAAGCTACATGGGCTGAGAACACCTTCAATGCATTCAGCACAACACTGTGCAATATTATTACATAACTGTATACCTCACAACCTTCACATAATTGATATTCCCACCATGAAAGGTGGATTGTATATGTGCCTATATGTATATCTATATGTACACCAATGGATGTTAATATGTATGTGTGTGTGTATATATATATATATATATATATATATATATATATATATATATATATATATAGAGAGAGAGAGACAGGGTCGTATTTACTGCATTGGCATCCCTTCTGGCAAAACCTCTGTACCCATGATCTACCACATAGGTGGTAGTCGACAACACCGAAAGTGTGATAAGAGACCATGGGACACAGGTGGACAGTAGTCTCCCTTCTGATAATCACACTGCCACACTAGTCATGTAATCTGTCTACGTGGCACACCTCCTCACAAAAGGTGTGTCATCCAGGGAAATATAGGTCAGTGTTCCCCTCTACTCATCACACATAAAACCCATTATAGAGTGCAATGCCCCATGTGGTATGTACCTCACAAGACATCTACAGCAACTGGAAAGGCCACAGACATACCTCACAAAGAGTAATACCAGCCTCAAACAGATGCCCTATGCAGACCATCTCACAAAACCACAGCCAGACTGTGTTGCATACCACCTACCCAGAGGTGACCTCTGCCTAACATACAAAGCTATGTCAAACTCAGAGCTGTTGGACATGCTCCACATAAACAGATCACAATCCCTACCAGCTACACGCTCTAGGGACCTAAACCTTGTCACCTCAAGAGACAGAACATGCTGGAGGGATAGATTGCTATCTCAGAGACATCCCATACTCTTGAACAAACCACCTATCAATAGCAAACCAAGCTCCTCATTAGCAGTCGTCATAAATAATCCTGATGATTGGATGGGAGATAGGAAATACACACTGGGAATCACATCTGTGACTCTGCTGAACAGGGGCACATGAAATTAGATTGCATGTGTGTCAAAGGCCAGGGTAGCATATGGCTAGGCTTCTATAGGCCCTATGGCCAATAGCCTATTACCTACCTATGAACCGATACACACCCACATGTACTTGTTGCAATAATTGCTATGTGAGGTTGACTGAGTATGATGGTGAATGTGTTGGTGAATGTGTCGTGGTTCTGTCAATGGGTGATAGCTTAGTGGGATCTGTTTCCATCATGCTATTTTGTGTCCTAGCTCTGATCCCAGCAAAAGATGTGTATGCTATTGCTAGGCAGAAAAAGCAGTATGGCATATGGTCTGACGTAGTCCCTTAGTGTGGACTGGGGTGTGCCATTGTAGGCTAAAGCAGTAGATGTATGCTTATTGATTGGTATTGCTGGTGAATCCAAATCCCGTATCAACTGTAGTACTACCTGAAGCTGTATGCCTAAACAGCACAGTATGGTGTATGTCCACATTGCTTGGAAACACTGTTATGTGTGTTCCCTGAAGTCTTCACAGATTACATACCTCAGGCATAATGTTTTGTAAGTACTGACACACAGTACTGTATGGTACACAGGTAAAGCTCATCTGGGTTGCCATACCTTTGTGTCTTGTATGTATGTGTGATGTGTGTGTGGGTATGCCTGTAACATGCCCTCGGTCATATGTGTGTTACAGGATATAAGTGCGTATCTAGCAACATGTATAGTCTAGTACAGCAGTATGCCACCTATACTAATGAATGTGCACATATGTTAGGCAGGGGTTTGCCACCAACAACGAGTGTGGTATACTGGTAATACTGTAACTGGACTTTACAATCATTGCAATGGATGACATATTTCATTATGCATTAGCGTGATATATACCTCCTGTGGCTAGGTGGTGCATTGTGTCGCATACAGTGTGACATGTACCGTTGTATAGTCTTACATACTGGTTTCTCTTTGTTGCTGTGCAGAACATGGTTTGATATATAGAGCGTGCCAGGCACTGTCAGGCAGTTGTGGTATGAGCACTGGTATGAGGTATTGAAAGTGTGTATCCTCTGACAGGCAATAGGTTGCTATATATGGCAGTTCAGTGATATCTGTACTTTAGAATGTTAAGTGTGCCACATGACTTGCTCACACATATTTTTTCATTGTCTTCCAGGGTGATGGCTCACCATCGCAATCCGACATACATGCCCAGCTGAGGATGAGCAGATCACAACCAGCTTGGTTCAGCACTTCGCCCTGCTGTTCTCAAGAACCAGCCAGGACAAGCATGAGTGGACTGCACTGTGGCAAGATGTTGCCCGTCAGGTAAATGACATAGGCATGCATAACCAGACATATGACCAGGTACGCCATCACTGCAGTGATTTACTTAGACATGTCCGGCAGCATGCATCTGATGTCCGTAGGCAACAGCTTGCCACAGGTGGTGGGGTAGTCATCCACCCCCCCCTCACCAGAGTGGAGGAGCTGCTCCTCAGCCTGGTGGCTCCTGGCCAACAACAACAACAGCAAACATTTATCATCATGGAGGCCAGAGCCACCCAGCGAGTTGACACGGAGTGGGCAGGTAACATGGCATATCTGTAGACTAATGTTACCTTTATTGGTAGATCATGCATATGTGAGATATGTACTGTGTAGTTAGAAGATGTGGAGCCTGGTGTTGTGCAATACTGATAATCTGGAACATAATCTGTAGGCCTGTGACTGTCAACCGTTGTACTACTGTAAGATTGCAAACCCACAGTAGCAATGCCACAGTTGTTGCCACTGACAAACTGTCTGATATCCTTGTAGGTCCCTCTGGTGTGACAGCAAGGCAGCAGACCCATGCTGGTGAGTGTGTTCTACAAGTAATATTGCATGATATATGTGCATTTCATAGGTGAGGTGTAGGACATGTACACGTAATACACCTACGCATAATGCATGCTGTGCATGTTTGCTGTGAGACTATACACATCCCAGTAATGTGTGTAGCTGCCTCAAATACATGGAATACACAGAGCATCCCACACAATTGTGGCAAAACTGTAGTGGACATTGGATAGGCAGAGTCGATACACATGCACACATCATACACAACATTGTCATACGCAGTACACGTTAATATGCTACACATGCCGCATTCAGACACCCGCTGTAAGGTTACACTCCAGTATCCCAAATGTCATCCACACAGCACACATAATATACCTGAGGGTAGGGGCATATCATGGGGCTGTGCGACACTCTGCAACACATAACACATTCATGTTAGGCAACGCTCCCTATTGGGCACCTTACAAACCCATGTAACAACTGGTTGTGAAATGGTGAATGTAGTCATGGTACTGCAGTTCAGGTACAGCATGTTAGGTGCTGGTCTGGCATGCATTAGTAGCCTTGAGTGACCACATGATGCTGGCTCATGGTACTACACCCCATCCAGTTACAGTAACCACAGTACTACACATAGCATTCATTGCTATGCACCTCACTGTTGTGTGTGTGCCAACATATGCACCTATACACAATATGCATAGCAATCACCATTAGTGACACATATATGTCTTGTAATGCTATGAAGTGTATAGGTCACATGACACACATTGGGTATGTGTGATGTTTAATGTTGCAGTTGTGTTGTAGCATGCCATGTCATGGCTGGCACTTGCATGTACACAATATGTCCTACACTCACAATAACCACTGTACAATGGCTATGTTGAGCAATGGTATTCCATCAGGTATACATGCACCACTCATCATGTGTGTATACATAGTATGCATGTGCTAAACCTGTGTCCACAATTATCTGCTAAAGACACAGACGCTCTAATAAGAAATGGATATCTATGTGACACACAGATACACATGTAGCCATAGTA
Source organism: Protopterus annectens (assembly GCF_019279795.1). Taxonomy (NCBI): domain Eukaryota; kingdom Metazoa; phylum Chordata; order Ceratodontiformes; family Protopteridae; genus Protopterus; species Protopterus annectens. The sequence goes on along the minus strand of NC_056725.1, from coordinate 925,927,308 downwards.
TGTATACCTTTGAGTGATGGTGCACAGAACATTTCAGAGCTTTCAATACTTGCACAGCAATGTTGTGTACACATTGCATTCCAGGGTGAGGGCAATCACTGAACAACAACACACATGCATCAGAGCCATGTATACTGTTATTAGCAAGGGCTGTCTACACCAGCACTGCATGCTGTTGAGCAACACACGTCCTGCATGCTGACACATGTGATATGACTGTTTGGCTTGTGATACTTTACCCCACCATCAACTGCTATTGAGTATGTTCTGGATTGCTGGTGGTGTGTGTGTGTGTGTGTGTGTGTGTGTGTGTGTGTGTGTGTGTGTGTGTGTGTGTGTGTGTGTGTGTGTTTAAGTGAGGAGTGTATTTGTGTGCATGTGTGCATGTGTTCATGTGTTCATGTGTGCATGTGTGCATGTGTGCATGTGTTCCGACATCATGTACAGGTCGTAAAGTGTGTTTCCTGTCTTCCTCTCACAGGTGCTGAGGTTGGGCTGGTTCACTGCAGCAGGGAACTTGATGTCACTGAGCAAAATAGTGATGATGAGGATAGGTGTGTTGAGGCACAGGCATGTTTGCCAGGGTCTGTCACTGGGCCACCAATCGACAGAACACAAGTTTCCACCCCATCCATGCACACAGTCATACTGCCAATACATCCATCACCAATGCCCTGAGCTGAGGGACAGTGTACAGTCGGCATTGGCCAGGACAGTGTAGTATCTATGGCACATGCATTCTGACACAGCAGCCATACCCAGATGTCTGGAATGGTACCACATAGGCAGATGTCCAGGGGTTCTCGTCAGAGCACTGCTGCTCATCATGCCCCTGGCAGATATGCCACAGGTCTTACAACCTCATGCATGTTCCAGGCTGTCATGGAGGCACAGGCACGTATGGAACAGTACACCAAACAGGGACTAAGGGCACAGAGGGCACATAACATCACTGTAATTGACAGTATCCGTGACCTAGCAGGTGCCATCCATAATTACACTGAGGTCACTGATAGACGTTGGGGTGAGACATTAGATGTCCTCCGCAATGTCATGTCTATGTGTCAGGACAGTGCGGGAAGGTTGAGACATTGATGTGGATGTATGCCAGCAACATCAGCAGCTGGCAGTTGCCGCGGACATCCCTCATGCCACAGCCACTCCTGTAGTGCCAGTACCAGCTCCAGCAATGTTGGGATGGGTTGTCCATAGACCATACTAGAAGACCACGTGCACGTGGCTCTGGACAGTCCCAGCAGGGACCTGGGTCCAGTGTACATCTGTCCACCTCTGAGGATAGTACCCAGTCTGGCTTAGTACCTGATACTTTTAGTAGCACACCTGCCAGACACAGGTACCGTGTCCGTGGCCAGAGATGGTGATCTGTAAAGCCTGGCAGGTACAGTCTGTGGGTGTCCCACAAATCCCCGTATATGGCAGCTACATGGTGGAAACTGTGTGCATGCAGACACACACACACACACACATAAAACAGACACCTAAGGCTAACACATACCCGCACACATTACATCAACATTGGCCCATGGCAGTACTCTTGGCCCTCACACACACACACACACACACACACACACACACACACACACACACACACACACACACACATACATGTCGATTGTATGGCTCAATGTAGGCCTGTGGCAAACCAACAACACACCCTGTGCATATGATAAAACCTGTGCCACCTCCTGTCATCTGTAACATTGATGCAGGAACAGGCTACCATGGTGCTGATGCACAGGGTGACTTTACAGCAGTATAGCAATGTTAGCATGTTGTCAGCAGTAGAGTGTAATGATATCCTTGAAGGTGTAGCTGAGCAGGCATGATGCATTAAAGCTATGATTGTTAATGTAGTATTGTTTACACCAGTGTTAGTTCCAATAGTGTATTGTCCGCCCACGTGCCACTTGGCTGATGTGTGTAGTATTGGTAGCATGTGTTAGAGAGTGGACAGTACGTGTGGCATGTGTGCAGCAGAGATTTGCAGGTGTACATTTGTGAACATGGTGGAGGTGCACTGTCTGCATGTACGTGCATAGTGGACACATGGGCAGGGTGACATGCCCTGTGTTACACAGTAACACTCCATAGTTTCTATTGGTGGCCAGTATGCATTGTACTACATACATTTTGGAACTTGAGTACACATGTGTGTATGACATGGTTTGACACTGTGCTGTGGGTGATACTGTTACTATCTGTCATTGTTTTGCATTCTGGTAGTATACATAACCTCAACAGCCTGACCATAAACAATTGTTAGATGATGCCTTGACAACTGACACACAGATGTAGGACACAGTAACATTTGGATCCTTCAGGTACTATACTATGCCAGTAACCAGTGGTATTCACCTGCACCCATTCCTGAGACCACTCCTGTTTGCCATATAGCTCTCTTAGGTAAAAGCAATCACAGTAGGGATATGTCCGTCCACGTCCATACAGACAGATACCTGTTGTCAAACCCATGCTGTAAAGCTATAAGCCAACCAGAGCATAGTCATCCACCTTTACGAAACATAGTATCCCCACAGTACCACATAGGTAGTAGCCACCAACATGTTGAACAGGTACCGATGTGTACATGCAGCCAAGTGTTACGTCATCCCTACTTTGGTAATCACATTTCCAAACGTATTTAGAAATCCCTCGCTGGATCACATAAGCAATAAGGGGTCTGCATGCATATCCAAAAAGGTTGTTGTACACCTATAATGAATAGCCATCATTAACAGACTTTGCTGCATTTGAACAGGTCTGTAATATACCTCAGCCATAAACCCTCACCTACACAATTCAATAAAAACCGTAATGAGTGTGTGTGACATGGATGACCTAGGCAAGGGATCACTGCAGTGGCTGGCCTTGTCACAAGCATACAGATGTGACCTAAGGTTTGGAAAGCGGCAGCACACTCTGGCAAATATGACAGATGTGTTCATGGAGAAAGCAGGGATCCCACCTATGAAAAAATTGAGGTCACATTTACGTATATGTATTTGACATACAGCTACCTGACATGTGCAATGCACATACTGTTGTCATACTGATATGTCATACAGTAGTAAAAGCAAAACCCACAACACATTGACTAACAGTGTCACACACATAGAACACACACACACTCACCAAGTGCAGGCTTCGAACCCCTACCTAATTACTTTATGATACTAGAGGAGTACGCATTAACACGACGCGCTATACACATTACTGGGGGTTCCCTTTTCCACAGGTATATTTGTAGGATGGTGACATCATCAGACTTGAGAAAGATTAGTATACCACTTTTAAGGTGTTTTACTTCTCTCCAAAAAGGTTGCTTTTCTCCAAGGAGATCACACACAAACACACTTGTCAAGTGCAGGATTCAAACCCCTACCTACCTACTTCATGATACTAGAGGAGTATGCATTAACACAACTCGCTATACACATTACTGTGAGTTTGTTTTTCCACAGGTTTATTTGTAGGATGGTGACATCATCAGACTTGAGAAAGATTTGTATAGCACTTTTAAGATGTTTTATTACTCTCCAGTAAGGTTGCTCCTCTCCAAGGAGATCACACACGAACACACATAATTGTTAAGTGCAGGATTCAAATCCCTACCTAACTACATCATGATACTACAGAAGTATGCATTTACACGATGCACTATACACATTACTATGAGCTCTTCTTTCCACATCTATATTTGTAGGATGGTGACATCATCAGACTAGACAAAGTGGGTTACATTAGGTGACATTAGGTGGGCTACATAGAAGGAATGTCTAAACACTTTGGCCATGTGATCATCAAAGGAGAGTTTACTATCTACCTGTGTCCCCAGGGCCATAATGGCACATACCGGATTACCACCTATGTGGTAATTTGTGTGCACTTTGTTTTATCCAAAGGGGATGACTATGCATTCTTTGGCATTCTGCTTGAGGGCACTGTTTTGACACCAGGTATCTGTCTCTGTAAGACCCTTCTGGAGGATGTCTGTGTCAGCCGTAGAGTCAATTATGGACCACAGTTAGCAGTCATCTGCAAACCTGTTCAGCCATACTCCTCCCGTGCTTGCCTGTACCTCTGAGCAGTATCTACTGAACAGGTGGGGTCCCAGGACCAAGACCTGTGTGATGCATTTGTGACTGGTTTAGAGTCGGACATGGCACCCGCAACTCTGAACATGAGTGTTTGATCTGTGAGCCACTTGGCCACCCATCCTGTGACATAGCTGTTAATGTTCAAGCTGATAAGCTTGTCCATGATGACAGAGTGGGGAATGGTGTAGAAAGTCCTTAGAGAGGTCCAGGTGGGCTGTGTGGACTACTTTCACCTCCATCTATGTCCTTGGTAACTGTTTCAAATTAGTCAACTAGGATTAGGAGGCAGGATCTGCCTTTAACAAGGCCAAGTTGGGTAGAGTCCAGTGTCTGGAGGTCCCCAATGTCTCTGTTTATGGATTCCATGATAATTTTCTCCATAGCTTTGCAGACCAGGCTGAGTAGACCTACAGGGCAATGGTTTCCAGGTTCTGTTGTGGCACCCCCTTTGTGGAGCTGGATGAATGTTGGTGTATGCCATTCTTTGGGTACATAGCCTGTGGCACGATTGAGTCTGGACAGTGAATGTAGGTGAGGGTGTAGTTCCTTTTGGGGCTGGTGTAAGACGCAGCCTGGGACACCATCCACTCCCATTGATGCTGTGTTCTTAGCTTTGGAGAGGGCTGTCTTTACCTGCATGTCCATGAAGTCCAGGGCTCTGCATTCTTCTGGGATGGACACAGGTCCTTTTGGGGGTGATGGGGGGAGTTTGCACTGAACCTGTCCCCCAGGATGTGGGCAATGTAAGTTGGTTCAGTGTATTTCCTGCCATTTTTCAGTAGCTGACAGCATATTTGGAAGTTGCCACCTACATGTTTGGTATAGCTAACGAAGGCGTTGTGGTTGCTATTCTTACATTCCTTGGCAATTTGTCTTTAGAAATTGGCCTTGGATTATTTTATGAGTGATCATTGTTCCTTCCTAATAATGATCAGTGATGCCTTTCCTTTTGTGAAGTTTGCTCTATCATGTGTTCATTTCCTCCTGCTGTTGTCTAGCTTATTTATGGGTGATGACCACCAGATTGGTTTCTTATTTTTGGAGGAGTGCATCTTGGTTTTATTAGGGATGTCTCAATCAATGCATCCCTGTAGATGCTCATAGGATGCACTTGTAAATTATTCAGCAGATTGTATGGCATTATCCTATAGCAAGGGGGCTTTGGAACTTTCCACTTTGGTCTTGGGAAGTGTGCAGTTTGCTTTTGAAAATGTCTTCACAGTGGTTTCATTGACTTGGGGGGGGGGTGGATGTCCAGTGTGATTACTTTATGATCTGATATTACCAGTGAGGGGTTTATCTCTGTTGTGGTACACTGGTTCCCCATGTTGGTGATGATCAGGTCCAGTATGTTGTCACCTCTAGTGGGTGTGGTGACCAGCTGTTCCAGGGTGTTAGAGTTTTTAAACTCTAGGAAACATTGGGCAAAGGACGTTGTACACGAGTAATTCTCCCACTCAATGTTTGGGTAGTTGTAATCTCCTCATATAATGGTGTTTGATAGGACCTTTGTATTTTCAACTGTTCTCAGGACTACTGAGTGAGGTTTCTGAGACAAGGTAGGTGATCTGTCGCAGGCTACAATCTGATAAGCAGCTTTGCCCAATTTTAGTTGCACTTGCATGGTCTCCAAGGCCTCATGCTGTGCCACTAACCTGTAGGTGTGGGTATCCATAAAGTAAATGGATACACCCCTTCCTTTGGTATTTCACTTGTGGTTTTGGGTCCAAAGATCAGAGGGAATGTGAGTGTTTTACGTGGAGCATGTCCAACAGCTCTGTGTTTGACATAGCTTTGTATGTTAGGCAGAGAACACCTCTGAGTAGGCGATATGCAAGGGAGTACGGCTGGAGCATTTTGACATGGTCTGTGTATGGCACGTATTTCAGGCCACTAATGCTCTTTGTGAGGTATTGCTGCAAGCTTTCCAGTTGTTATAGTTGTCTTGTGAGGTACATAGCAAAAGGGGCATTGTACTCTATTATGGTTCTAGTGAGTGATGAGTAGAGGGGAACAATGTCCTCTTCTATTCTGCATGAGACACCTTTTGTGATGAGGTGTGCCACATAGGAGGATTTCCTGACTACTGTGGGGATGTGATTATCACAGTTGTGCCCACTGTCCACCTGTGACCCAAGGTCTCTTGTCACACTTTCAGTGTTAAGTATACTACCGCCTATGTTGTAGTTCATGGCTACAGAGTTTTTTAACAAAGGGGATGACAATGCACATTTTGGCATTGAGCTTGAGCCCATGGCTTTGACAACAGCCATGTGTCTCAGTGAGGCCCTTTTGTAGGATGTCCACATCTTTAGTGTTTAGAATTATGGCTCCTAGTTTGCAGTCATCTGGAAACTTCAGTAGCCACAGACCTTACATGTTAAAGTTTACTTCAGGGAAGTATATACTAAACAGGACAAGACCCAGGACTGGAGCCTGTGGTACTGCACTTGTCACTGGTCCAAAGTCATACATGGAGTCTGCTACTTTCACAGTGTGTGTTCTGTCAGTAAGCCTGTTGGCAACTCATCTTGTGACATAGCAATTTATACCTCGTTTAGTGGGTTTATCTATATTTACAGAGTGTGGGGTGGTATTGTAAGCCGTGGCAGGATCTACATAGGCTGTGCGAACCACCTTACCCTTGTCTATGGTTCTGGTGACTGCTTCAATGTCATCTATCAGGTTTAGGAGACATGATCTGCATTTTACAAACCCAACATGGTTGTGGTCCAGGGTTTGGGGATTACAACTGTATTTTTTATAAGTTGTATGATGATACAGCTCATGGCCTTGAAGGGCAGGCTCATCAGGCTAATGGGGAGCTAGTTCATGTGGTCCATGTTGTCTCCCCCTTTGTGTAGTGGGATAACCGTCGCTGTGCACCATTCAGCTGGCACAAAGCCTGAGGTGTGGCTATGACTGAACATGGTACGTCGGTGTGGTGCCTGTTCATTCTGTGGTTTGTGTAGAACACAGCCTGGGAGGTTATCTGGTCCCATGGCTGCTGTGATACTGGCTTTGGAGAGTGTTTTTTACCTGTGCAGCCGTGATGACAGCAACTTTGCAGTCTTCCATTATAGTGATGTGCTCTTTCATGGGTGAGAAGGGGGTAAAGTTAACACTGACCCTATTTGCCAGAATGTTGGCAATATCAGTTGGGTCTGTATATTTAGGGCCATTGAGCTGTAACTCAGAACAGATCTGAGTGTTGCCATGACATGGACTTGTCTGTTGTGCAGAGATCTCCTGAGTAGACAGTATGCAACAGAGTACAGATTGGGTTAAATTCAGTCTTGTTGCATGGGGCAACTGTTTGAGGCCAATAATCCTCTTGTTGAGGTACTTCAGTGGTCTTTCCAGCTGTTGACGATGCCTAGTCGGATTCATCGCAAGTGTGTTGTGGTACTCTCTGACGGGTCTGATGACTGATGAGTAGAGGGAACATCCTTTGACCTACGTGCACAGACCTTGGCAGGTTGTGTGAACACATAGCATGATTTTCTGAGCACTTTGTGAATGTGTTTCTGGAAGTAGAGATGACTAACCACATTTGTCCATAGATCCCTTATTATCACCTCCATATTTAGCCTAAGTGTGTGAGCATGCCCAGTATGACCTTTCGGTATGTTGTTGCCTGACATTTGCTTCGTTTATTTAGGTGTGTGAGCATGCCCAGTATGACCTTTCAGTGTGATGCTGAATGAAATCCACTACATTTGTTGAAGTGTGTGAGCATGGCCGCTATAGACATTTATACTATATGTGTGTGGAAAATCAAGTTGTATTTTTACAGCAGGGCTCACCTTTGTGTCATAAATCAACAGGGATCATGCTATGCCTGCAGGGCTTCCATGAGACACTTTGCATAGACTTATCAACATTTCTACATACAGGGGGGACAGCTATTCTTTGTACATTTATACCTGGGGGCACACCTGATTGTTACTGTGGGTGTATATAGGATGAGGGGTTCACCTGACACTTATACACATTTGCTAGGCCTGCACTGCTATGTAAGGTACTCCATTTCAGTCTGTACTGTTGCCTATCGTACTGGCTTGAGGCATACTACTGCACTACAGATCTTAGCGACCACTGTCACGTATATTAGATTGCGACTTCATAGCCTACCCAACCCACATCACACCGCCTGGCCTGCTGTTCTCTGTCTGCATAGGCCTGTGGGGGAGGTTACCCATATGCCTCTTTAGGGGCATGCTACAGCATTTCTTTGCATTTGCATTAGTGTACAATTGTCCTGCTGTGGCCGTGCCAGTGAAATGCTGTCATGGCTTAGTGGTTAAGTACTGTGACTATAGTGCACAGTATTCTGGGTTTGAGCCCTGTCACTGCTTTTTATTTTCATGCTGGGCAGACCAGACTGCTTAAAGAGCAGTAAAGCAGATATGAGCATGTTTACCTGACTTTGCTCAACTTTGTCCAACTTTGCCCGACTTTGCCCGACCTTGCCCGACCTTGCCCAACATTGCTCAACGTTGCCCGACGTTGCACTAGTTAGCGCAGGCAATTTTGTTTACATATACTAAATAGTGGTAAAAGCTGCTTAGCACTGCTTTATATTGCTTAAAACATGGCAATCATGCCTCAGGTGGTGCTGCAGGGCTGCCTATGTCAGATGCACATAGTACACTCCCTATACATGTGTGGAAACAGGTAGTGTCAATTTAGGTATCCCTTTTATTTTATGTGCGAGTCAAAGTGAGGTATCATTTCCAGGATTCCTACTGAGCCAGTGTATGTGCTATGCGTTGCCTCTTTGCCAAGGCCAAGGCATACTGGGCATGCCTCCTTCTGCCTACTGGGGCAGGCTCAGGTTGTTCCTCCTCCGAGTCACGCTGTGCCTGTGCAGGCCTTGGCAATGGTGGGGGGCAGTTTGGCCCTGCCCCATGCTGTTCCTGCTGCAGCTGTTTTTGCAGGATCATATTGTGTAGCATGGCACATACCATGACAATTTGGGTACATGTAGTTGGTGAGTAATGCAAGGCTCCACCAGATGTGTCCCGGCACTGGAACCGTGACTTGAGCATCCCAAACACATGCTCAATTACATTTCATGTTTGTGCATGTGCCTCATTATGGAGTTCTTGTTCAAGTGTGTGTGCATTTCTGATGGGTGTCATCAGCCACGGCTCCAGTGCTTATCCAGCATCCCCCACTAGGTGACCGTCAGGGATGTCCCCATTGGCAAATGTCTGGTACAGCTGCGTCAGATGCCAGATATGGGAATCGTGGTAGCTTCCAGGGCAGCCAGCACATACCTGGCAGTTGATGGAGTGGGGAAATATACATGATCACCGACGTGCTGACATGGCATTCAGGAACTGGTGCAGTACCCTGGATGCTGATGTCTGTGAAATCCCCATAATATCACCAGTTGGTCTCTGGAAGGTACCTGTTGCTAGTATTCTTAGGCCAACACATACCTTGGTTTCCACTGGGATGGGTTCCCCTCTGTTGGTTCTGTGTGTGAGGCGTGGCCTGCACAGCTCAACAATTTGCTGCAGGAGGTCTCTGTCCACTCTATGGCACTCCACTATGTCCAGCTCATGTAGCCCATGGTAAGTTACCCTGGGTCTATACACTCTTCTCTGTCTCCTCACTGTGGGTTGCTCAGCAGCATTCGCAATGGCACCACCCTCAGCATCTTGCACATGTTGCCTTATAATAGCAATGGCAGCCCCTAACATTTTTTTGTCTCAGTTAAGCTTTTTAAGTTTTCACTTCTCTTTGTAGACTGCAGTGTTGCAGTGTTTCTGAGAAAAACATGGGGGAATGTTGTTTGCAGAGTTTTAAGTGCTGGGCTGGGCTGGGCTAGTGTACTGCCTGTGTAACTGGCTGATTCTAATTGATTTCACCTGGCAGCTCTGCTAGTTCTCCTTGGTTAACTTCCTACTACTTCTTTTTCTTCCCTTTCCCTTTCTGTTTCCACAGGGGGCAGTGCCACGCAAACTAGCGCAAGCATGCGCACATAAGTGCACACGTGCTCATACAGGCTTACACAGGCTTAGGCGGGTGCACATGCAGGCACACAGGCTTAGACAGCCTTACACAGGCTTACACAGGTGCACACATGCACACACAGGCTTAGACAGGTTTACAGGCGCGCACACGCGTGCACACAGTGTAAGCATCTTTGCAAGAAACTTTAGTGATATCCACGGTATACACCTTCGGTTTCTGGGTTTCAGTTAAGACAACTGTAGACATGCCTCTTCCAGTCCTGAGTAACTCACAGTAAACACATGCCACTCTGCTCCAATAAGCTTACAGTCTTTGATACATACTACCCTCATGATGTCACCTATCTTCTACTCTACTACTCCCCTAATCCTACACTTACACTCTAGGGACATGGTTCACATGGTAGGGAAAATTGGGATTCACTATCCTTATCCTCATTTGCATAGGATTGCCTACTAATGCTTGGTTACATCTCTCAAGCTGAGCTTCCCCCCTCTCAGTAGCCATGTTGTATTCAGCCTGCCATTCACCTGCATGGCAGAGGAATATTTTTAATAAAATGCCTATTTTTTGCTTTTTTGTTTTTATTTTCTGGTTTTTATAGTGCCGCACGTTTGTGTGGCGCTGTGCTACACTTAAACATCGGAGATCAGGGAAAAAAATTTATTTTTAATATTTTGCAACAGATTAAAATGCCAATGACCTTATATTTGGCCATTGGCATGCTTCCTCAACTGGATGCATCCTTTATTTGGAGCTGTCATAGCTCCGTTTTGCTATTTGCAGAACGGTACTCCGTTACCAAAGGAGTACATTTCTGCAAATAACTCTAATCTTACTCGGACAGGTTAGTGTTTCCTGGGTCGCAAATTTACCTCATTTGCATAGCTTTCAGCAGCAAATGAGGTAATTTGCATAAGATAACACTGTCCATGCAAGAGTAGATTTAGGAGCTCTCATGCATGCCCCTGCCGGCTGTTGCTGGATCGCTCGGCAGACATATTGGATGTCTGGAGTCTTACTCTACTCTTAGACTCCATGCAAGCCTTCGTGAATCTGGCCCACAGTATACAAAATAGAAAAAGGCAATAAAGCAATACAGAATACAACAAATAAAAAGCAAACCAACATTTCCATCACAGCAAACTGCAGCAGAGTCTGGTTGAGCCTTTCCAGTAAAGCCTTCTTTTGTTTTGTATTATTTTTTTTTTGTCTGAATGTAATTCAGTTATGTATTCTTAACATGCTTAACTGTTATAGTTCATGTACTACTTTATAATTAATGTATTTCCATACCTTTGTTACCTTCACATTTTTTTTCCACTGTCATTTCTTACTTATATTTTATATATTTTTGTTACAGGGATTAACCTGAAAGTAATCCAATATAACAATTGCTCCACCACAGACAACAATTTGAAATGAATAAATCAATAAAGAAAAGAAAATCAAGGGAAACTGAGGACTGCTTGTTTGTGAGTTTCAACCCTATGCTACGAACAAAAGAGCTCATAGGTAAGCACTAGGCTAGCTGTCCTTGTCACTCATTTTATGCTTGCTCATCTTCTCTTGGTGAGGATCAAACTTAGTACTTTTTGTCAATGAGGTAAATACCATAATCATTATGCTAACCCCAAACCCCCTTCGTTTTAATTCCTTATTCCTTTCTTTCACAAATCAAATCCTGTAGGTTGTATAAATGAGGTAAACACCTTATCCATTAGGCCAGTCGCTAACCAAGGAAATCGTTGGCCACACAGCTGATATATGGCTTTATTGTACAACCTTTAAGTTATAGCCCAATCACACTTCTCCTGGACCATGGTTTGCAATTTTAAACAGCTTAGAATGCTGCCTGTCTACTTTTCCTTTTTAATTGGAGCGGATAATGTTTTGACTTTTCAAATACTTAATGAGCCCACAAGCAAGTTGAGCTATAAAGAAATATGTGCTACCTATATTTACTCTGCATACTGTTTTAATAAACTGACAGAGAGTGGTTTCTTGGAATGGCAAGTGAAGTGTGTTATCGTACTACATGCCTTGATAAGTAATCAATAAGTAATTAATGTATGAGATGCATTGAAGAAGGAACGTGTAAAAAAACATTTATTATACTCACAATGTTTAAGGATTTGTAAACTCTTAGCTGCTAATGGATTTGTAATTGAATGAATAGCATAATGTCTTGCTTCTGCATTCCCTTTTTGAATACTGTGTATAAAGAAAATAGTTTAGGATTTTGCTTCCATTATTCTGTGTTATACTGGCACTCACAGTAAATTGCTTATTGCACACTAGCATGAAAAGCTTTGGTCTCAGTGGCATTCTCAGCAGGAAAAATAAAACCTTAATTTACTCATTCAGATAAAACTTTTACATTTGTGGTTCACAATTACCTTTGAATTGTGTTCTTTATCACCTACAACGTTTATAGTCTGAGAACCAGTCTAATACAGACCCATATGGAAATTACATGCAACCATATGCAGTTCATTTAGATACTATCTGGTGAACAGAATGCATGCCAGATCTTGGAGAGAAGGCATAGCCAGATCCCAGCCACCAATCAAGATAATCCCTTAGGTTTTAAACTTTGCAGTGCTTTTAGATTCCACTTTTTCACTTTTGTGCCAGAAACATATAACACACAAACAGTGTAGATAATGTTAGTATTCCCTTTCCTGTGCTGTTGCTGAATTTTTCACAGATATGGAACAGTAATCGGTAAGTAATTAAAGAAATGTTATCTTAAAATTATGTCCATGAAGTCATGCACTTAAGAGTTCTGAAAGGCAATAAACTGCAGCTACAGACAAGTATATACAACAAAACTGGCACATATATGTGTGTGTGTGTGTGTGTGTGTGTGTGTGTGTGTGTGTGTGTGTGTGTGTGTGTGTGTGTGTGTGTGTGTGTGTGTTCTGGCAATATACATTTGTCACACTTTTGCTCATGCCAAATAAAATAAAATCTACAAAGTATTCTAACTTAAATCTATAAAGAAAGATTTTTCAAACACATTTGAATTAAAATCAGGGTTGTTAAGATCCCTGCACTGTTTTAAAAATAGAATATTAACTATGAATAGCACCTCACATAGACCTGAGTAATGGCAAAGTTAAAATCCATTTAATTAATTATATAGTACATAGTATTTATGAATAAAATACTATAAGCACAGCATATGTTATATTACAAGCATGCTGCAGAGGGAGTGAAGAAATTATCGCTAGTAAGCTCCAAATTATGTATTTAATTTCACATTATCTGCACACATCCCACCCAGTCCCTTTTCTGTTAAATTACATGGACTGCCAAGAGCATTTCATGTACTGTACAGATGATATATTCAATATGTATAACAAGAAGGTACATATATCTTCTTGCTATTTTAGTAGAACTAATAATAATCAATAAGGTTTTCCAGTACCCAGTGTGCCATATCCTTATTTTCTATGACATTTCTATACTTTTATGAAGAACATTCTACAATTGAGAGAGTGTGAGAGACAACATCTGACAATCAGAATTCCTTGGAATTTTCATGTATGTAACATGTTCTAAATGGCTTAATTTCTCAGTCACATCTCACTTGCAGGAATGCAGCTCCAAATAACCTTGCTTATGTCATATTTGGCTGGGTATAAGCCACTGGGACTGTAGCAGTTTTGCAGTAAAGGCCTACAGTCATATCTAACAGAATGGAAGGAATAGAGTCAATGGAATAACTCCCCAGGTATTCTTCATTAGATGTCACAAGGTACTAAATATTGACATCTAGCAACATCAACTCAAAGGGATTAGATTTTGGTTTTGTTTCAAATGTAAAGGATAAAATCTAAAGAATGCAGAATCTCCCACATGATGCACTGCAATGTTATTATTAGGATATAATTTTAAGTATCTGGTGAGGGAAAAGAACCTAGAGCTTTCTGATCTCCTGGCATCAATGGCAAGTGTACAGGATGCAGAGATACTATCACATCTGGATTGCCACTTAGGCCATCTGTGTCATTGTAAAAGAATCTCCCTATTCTGGTTCATAAATCTTTCTTTAGGACTTTCAGCCATTTTATCCTACTCCAAGCTCTGTAGAGTTTATTCATTTGGTAGTAGTGCTACAGTTGAGTAAACATGTCTTCTATAATGCTGATGATGATATTCTGGACAAATACCTCCATGATACTAAGCACTGGATGTCTAGTACTCATTCTAAGGATTAGACTGTGGATTTGCTTTGGTAAACCATTTTACATTTGGATGTTTAGATTACATATCAACATTTAGCTTTTATGGCTGCCAAAACCTAACAAGTGTAATAAACTTCATTCTTCAGAGTTGTAGTCTGCAATTCTCTTATTTTTTTTATTCCATCATGTCTTGGATAGCAAAGTTTACTGCATACAGTATGACTCATTCAACCTCATCCATCATGGAACTTACTACAAACTAACAGAAATATTAAAACACCTGTGCCCAAAGCCACAAAGAATGGAACATGTCTTTCTTAAACTACTCATATCAGATCATTGTCATTTCACAATCAACTCCACTGCAACTGAGCATACTGTTTTCATCCCACGCATACATTTTAAGCAAGCCATTCTTTTTGGTATGTAGCTTATTTTGCAAATTGCACTTTGAAGTCATATTCTATGCTCATTATACTACATTTACTGAATTTGGTCTGAAGTAATAGCTTCATTTCCTTATGAGCTTGTCTGTAGATAAAATCTGAACCACTAACGGAGTTGGCACAGGGTTACAGCATACACTTAGGACACCAGACATAAAAGTGTAGCATACATATTACATTTTTTCTACCTCTCAGTACATGCAAATAAAGTACTTCAATCAAGGTAAGAATGAAAAAAAAAAAACAATACAGACATTAGAAATGCAAGAAATATTCTTATGTTCTCTTCTAGCAGACTTTATTATGAGTCACTGATTGCTGACTGAACAATCTAGCTTGGCTTATCACCAATCTGATGTTAGTACTTCCATTTAGGAGCAATTGGATAAAGGTAGATTTAAGAACCTAATTATTTTTGCATGTATCTCATACACTTTGTTACACTGGCCAAAATGCCTTTACGGAAAACAGAAATTAGATTAACTAAACATTTTATTGTAACTTTCAAATCCTCAACACTGGAAAGCAGCATTTTGTGTGGCCTGGTGATTTTAGTTTAATCTCAGCATAACATTTAACATTTTTTACATGGACTTGCAGAGTATCTTCTTACAGTATAATTCGGTCCTAGAGGGCTCTGTACATAAACTGGACAATGTCATTGCCATTATCACAATTAAACTAAAGTTAACGTTTTCGTTATGAATGTATTTGCATGATGACATGACACATTATTAACCGACAGTACTGAATGTTAGTTTCAGTCTAAGTTTAAATAAGATAATCAAAATTGAACTAGCCATGAAATTAAGAGAAGACATTAACTACATTATTGTATGAGTGCTTGTATAAAGGCTACATTTTCTGAAGGGTTATGCACAGCTGAAGAAATGTATAGGGCATAAAAGTGTTCAGCAGTTTAAATGCCCAAATTATGAAATTTCTTAACACATTTGTGTGATTTTGTTTTTCCTTTTCTTTAATATGAAGTCAGTTTTATAGCTGCAACTTTTAAGTAGTGAGTTATTATTTTAATGTCTGCCTTCAACAGTGACACTGTCACAGTTCACTGTTAACTATTTTGTATGTAATTATGTCTGTCTTTACTGCTGCCAGCATGTTGTATCAAATACATTTTTAACAAACCAACTTACCGAGCACAATTAGCCAAGAATACAAACTGATAAAAACATGTGAATGTAATCATTTTCTGTGGTAAGTTGTCAGTGGCCAGTTTAATGTTTAATTTTTCTCCCTGAAAAGTGAAGAAGAAAGTAATTATCTCCAAGATCACACAGGCTATCCAGTTACGACAGGCCCAAAACATGATTTTATTTTACCTGTTTGTTAGTCAGATAAGCACACTGGACAAATTGACCCTTTTTGGGGAAGACCTAGCAGCACTGACTGTGCAAGCAGGTACTCAGAGATACACAGTAGGCAAATGCAGGTACCACAGGCACAAGAAGTATTTCATCAACAGTCCAGTGCTTTAGTCCTATGCACTGAGAAGGGCACACTGCACTATGCCATATGCAATGCTCAGGATAGGATGGAATGGAAAAGAACAATTTATCCAAAAAAATCTACATATATAAGCCAAATGTTATTAATAGGGAATAAGGTACACGCAAGCCCGGGAAAAAATATGTTCTTAAAAAGGTAAGCCATGATAAGCTTTGATGTGTACAGACTTTCATGTCACCTGCTGATGTCTGCTGAATATAAGGTACTAAATATTTTTCGTTTGTGTGTGTCAAATAAGCATCTTCAAAGCTATTCCTTTTAATCATGCTTTACCCGAAAAATAAATCTGAAATGAACTTTGGTCTGGCAGTCAGACCATAAAGTAAAAAGCTAATAATGTTTCTTCAAAATGTAACATTTTGGCACTATCAGATAATGCAGTTGTGACAACATTTAAATGTTCATGTGAGATCTGAGATGAGAACATCATTTGACGTCAAGCGCCTCAAGCATTTTAGTATCATATAGAAAGAGCATTAATCTTTCAGTGTGCCAGAGAGAAATAAAAACATCAGAAAGTGCAAAGTATCTTGGAGAAATCTCATTGTCTGCTAATAGCAGAGATACTGTATGATTAGTCATAAATATGAGAGTGCTAGAATGCAACAGAATATCAAATGTCTGTTATACAATTCATTAATTTCTGCAGATATTGCCAGTGAGTGACGTCATTATTTTTAAATCCCATCTGCAACTATTGTAGTATTATTCTAGCAATCAAAACTAACTAAAGATGTGTTTGTTGGAAAGTGGTGTTGAAGTTTAAGAGTAACAAGTTTGCCATAATTAATTTCACTTTCCATCTGAATAAGGCATCAATGTTGTACATAATAAGTGGCTATCATTGGTGGTCTGAGCAGAATAAAACTGACCACTGCCACAGTGACACATTAATTTACATTGCCATCTCACAGTGATTGCTTCTCTGGTTGTTTTCTTGGTTGGGGTTCCATTTGTGTGGAATCTGCATTTTGTACCTGTCATTGTGAGAGTTTTAACCTGGTGCTGTGGTTTCTGCCAGCAATCCAAGGGTATGCTGTACATTAATTGTCATTTCTTCAATTTGCCTGTATGCATGCAGTTTGAATGTTTTGTGCATGTGTGTGTGTGTGTGTGTGTGTGTGTGTGTGTGTGTGTGTGTGTGTGTGTGTGTGTGTGTGTGTGTGTGTGTGTGTGTATCTTGTAACAGACCTGACTTGTCAGCAGAAATTACAAGACAAAAAGGTTGTTGCTCTGCCAAATCCAGCAAAACGTAAATACAATCCAAAGATACACAAATAATAACGTAGCTTAATGCTGCTTGTTGTGTAAAACAATTTATTCCATAAAACCAAACACGATATTTAATGAGCGCTTTCGGGTTGTAACCCTTCATCAGATAAAAACATTACATCACATTACTATTTTTAAAATACCTGCTATCCAATCAAATCTAATAAAATACCCGCCTTTTACAGAGTGTAGGTTTGAGCGGGACAACATCGTTTAACCCTGGATCTCTGTGTGCTGTCAATTCCAAGATCCACTTTGTTTCAGCCAACTCTGTGTTTAATCTAATGTCACCCCCCCTATGCGATGCATGCTGAAGAAAGTGCCTTGATGGGAGAGGCGGTTGACCAGGGAGCCGCTAACATTCTACCAGGGAATTGGTGTATAAAACGCTTTACTTCTACAACTAACCCATTACTTAATTTAGGTTTTGGTGTTAGACAAGGTAGACATATGGAAACTTCTACACCTATGGCTATGGACAGATCATTTGACGATAACCTCAGGGATTTCAACTACAAAGTTACCCGTTTACAGCGTCTGCAATGGCAGACATTCCATCTCGAAGCATGTTTAGAGTATCCAATAAATTGTTTTACACAACAAGCAGCATCCAGCTACGTTATTATTTGTCAGCAGAAATGTCAGCATACATGTCTATGAAAAAATATCACAAATTTAATCTGGAGATTATATTAAGGAGACATGTACAGTCATAAATCCAGCTAATAGTGAAAGAGTAGTCAAAAACTAATTATCTTTCAATAATAAGGCATAAAATTAATTACAGAGCATCTCGGCCCTTAGAGCTTCTAGAGGCCTTCCAGCCTCCAACCTCCCTCCAGTATAAGGAGATTTTTAGCACAGGCTTATTGGAGACCTCATCTAGAATTTATGTTCTGGACCTGTCTAGTCCAAAACTGGTCCTACTCAGAGATGTGCAGAGAAAGTTATTATAATTTGTTTTGGTGGCTAGTGACAGTGTGGTTATTATTTATTTAAGTTTCCTTACAATCAAACCTTATAGGTGTGCACAGAAGTTTGCTGCAGCTTGTCTAGAACAACAATTTAGAATACATTTTCTCAGACATACAAACATTCTTACCCTGCATCTTTAGGCTGAGGGTAAGAAGGAATGCTGTTTGCATATGTCTGACATCAACACATTGAAATATATTACTGTGGCAAGTTTTACTTTCACTTTTATCTCAGTTTGACATCAGAGCAGTACACAGAAGGTAGACATTTTATGGAGATTGAAGAGGCATACTGTGTATATATATATATATATATATATATGATAGAACCAACATGAAATAAATGACTTGAAAAATTGTCTTTCACATTCACCCTGATCTAACATCAGATGGGCACAAAGGAGGTGACCACTTTTTGGGCTGTAGTGAGACAGGCACTATTCCGAGATATGATGCATGTATCTTTGCAAGCATTTGATTTTTCATTTTATTGGAAAATACTATTTTAGTAGCTTTTACCATTAAGCTTTTGACAAAACTTACTTCTCTGAAATAAAAGATAAGATGCATTTCTCTCCTTACTCATGATTTTTGTTCACTCCAAAATGGGCCATTATTCACGAATAAAATGGGATTCTAGAAACTTCAGAGGCCATTGGAACATAAAAGTGACCATTAAACAATGGGTCTGCAGGTATGAGTATGATGGATAACACAATCTTGGCAAATTCCATGGAATAAAGTTGAACTTTTGCTATCAACCTGTCAATCAGTTCAGGTTGTTAGGGATCAAATAATGCACTAGGTCAGATCTATATTGGGATAATACTAGCATCAGTTTGATGTATGTTTGTAATGCAGGCCATGTATACTTCATTAGGTTTCCTCACAAGATCTTGAAATATATTAACTGAGATCTGGCAGGAATTTTAGTGGAGTAAACTGAAGAGGTACTCAGTAGAGGGCATCTGCTCTTTAGAGACAAAGTTTGAAACCCTCTGAAGTTCTCAAAGGGGGATGTCTTATACCACAAATAAACATCTCTAGATTTTACTAGGAATGTTGTTAATTTTTATTTATTAACCAGGAAAGTCTGACTTGGAATGAAGCCAATTTTTACTAGAGGCCCAGGGAAAAATGCTCCAGACACGTTTTTGTAATGTGGGAGGAAACTGGAACACCCGGAGGAAACCCACACAAACATAGGGAGGACATACAGACTCAACACAGAAGGCACCGTAGCTGAGAATCAAACTGGAGAACCTCTTGCTGTGAGGTGACAATGCTACTGCTGCACCACTGCGCCATCCAAGCAACTCAGCTTCATATCATACTCTTAGAGAATAACCTGAAAAAGCAGGAGCTCTCAGACATTTAGTCTCACGTCTAGTAAAAGTAGTGTATGAGGGTCTCCCATGAAGCATGATCATGTGCGTGTGTGTGTGTGTGTGTGTGTGTGTGTGTGTGTGTGTGTGTGTGTGTGTGTGTGTGTGTGTGTGTGCGCACTTGGAAAAATGTGTACATACACACAAAACAGTGGACAATTGTAACATGGTGCAGGTATTTAGTAACTTGGCTAGCTATCGTCTTTTGGCAGTTGTTCATATGGAAATTACTTTGACAGTATATTTAAACACCTTATAAATCAGCTAAAATCGCTCTGTCATTGGCTCTTCTATGCTGTTATGTGAAGAGGTATATGTTACACCATTTATAGTGTATTCAGTCAGGATATGTTTATGTCAGTAGTTTTATATGTCATGATATAAATTATTTTACGCACGCATACTCTGTCCAGGAGGATACAAATGAAGGTATGTGCATACAGTTTTCACATATTACACAGCCTTGCCTGTAACACCTTGAGGAAATCAATGAAACAACACATGAAACTTTCTGGCATGATAATGCCTACAGGCATTGTAAACCAGACTACTGGTTTCCTCCTTCTCACACCTTAAAGTACAATGTAAAGAATTATCATAATACAAGGAAACTATTGTTTCCCTTTAACTTACTTTATTTTTCACCCTTGGTGACCCTTTCATCCTGTTACCAGGATTCACTTAGAGTATGTATTCTCCCCCCCTATTCTGGTGAATCTATACAATAGTAGACACTATTCTGGTGTTACTTAAAACTTAATGTTGCTGATAGAATTCATAATGTGAAACATGTTCTGACAACTGGAGCATCATTTAATGGATCGTATTACTCTCTATTCACAGCAATATTTATTTTTAAATCATATATCCTGGGGTTTACTGATTAAATAGGACTACCCAGACCATTTAACCTGGCCCTACATTTGTAGCAAAATAGGTACAATGGTAATGGCTTCTTATAACAATAAAGCTAGAAACTGTGTGGAAGTATCATGGCTGCAAGTTATTCCAAGAAGAATAGTGTTCTGCTTCTTAGGTCAAATTGGAGGCACATGCATTTTAGGCAGGCAGCTTATGTCACTGTATTTCTGGAGTTTGGATTAGAGTTTTAGGGTTATGTAGGGAGTCTTTCCCTGGGATTCACGAAGCTTGCGCCAGGTGTAGGTGTAGCATTGGCATTCCAACACCAAATATGGCTAGCAAGCGATCCAGGTACAAGCTGTTTACACATGCACTACCTGTGTGCGCTATACCAGCACAGCGCACGGCACCTGTATGCTAATTACCCCATTTGCAGCAGTGTAGCATGCAAATGAAGGCATTTAGTGATCCAGGAAGTGCTGCAGGCATAGTGTAAGCATGCAGAAATGTAAACCATAAAAAACGGTTTACATTTTTACAAACATAAAATCGGAGCCATGACAGCTGGCCAAACACATGTATTATATTGTTAATATATGCCAATGGCTAAATATATAGCCATTGGCATAAAAAAATGTACAAAATATAAAAATAACATTTAATTGTTTTTCGCACTATCGCGAAGTTTAAGCGTAGGGCAGCGGCGAGCAAACGGGATTGCAAGGAAAATAGAAAAATATAGAATAAAACTGCAATGTAACACATATCGTGATTTCCCCATAATAGTCAGTGGCAGGCATGTTACACCACATCATGGTGCAAGGGTTGCTAAGGGACTGTGACAGTTTATGTGCGGTATCTAGGAATTAGTAGGCAATCTCATGCAAATGAGAGGAGTTATAGTGAATCACAGATTCCCCGCTGGTGTAAGGATACACCTCACAGCATAGCGTTATAACACCAAGGTGTGCACATGAGATAAGGATGACATCAAGAGAGGGGTGTGTCACCTTTGCTGTAAACACATTGGAGCATTGCTTATCCGGTTTTCCCGTAGCTAAGCAAAGCTGCAGAAAAGGAATGTGTTGAACTAGCTTTAGCTTTGCTTAGCTGAGACCACACAAGGTAACCGAGAATGCATGTGAACGAAGATTAAAACGTGCTTAAACTCGGTGAATGGGTTTGCGCAGTGCGCACTGGAGCTGAAACAGGAAGTATATAGGAAAAAAATAAGGAAATGCTGCAGCAGGGAAATTGGAGTACAAATGACTAATTTACACCTAGGAACCTACAGTGGTCCATTGACAACAGCTAACAAGGCTGCAAGCAGCTACCTGCAGAACAGGAAATGGGAGAGGCTGTACTGCAAAGAAAACAGTAAAGTGTCACAGCAGAACAAAGCAGAATTGCATTATATCAGCGACAAAACACATTTTCCAAGACATGACTGGGTAGGGAAAGTACAAAACAAGAAAGTTGGCAGGTGGATGCATGCCTGACAATGGGAGGGGATCCAGGTTTAAAAGTGAATTAAAGGGCAACAGATTAATCAAGGCAGGCAAGCATAACTCCACATACAGGCCCCACACTTGCAGTACTCACTGTAAAACCCATAATTAAGATACTCTGCATCTGTAATTGCTCATACACAGCCAATGACATTAGCAGCATCCATAGCACAATAGTATAAAGTGTGAAAGCACCTCACACACACTTGTGTATTCCCATACACTCTGCACCATTGGTGTATACATACGGGGCACTTTTAATATGTACATGTTAGGAGTTGCCATAGCTTTGATCCACCAGCATGCGTTGGAGACTGAAGGTGGTGTGGAGGATGATGCTGACAACCACCTCAGGCACCAGAGGAGTAGAAGAATGTTCAGACCCAGGGAAACCTACCAGGGACTACATGATCTGGAGATAGTAGAGCATTACAGGGTGGACAGGGACACCCTACAGCAACTTGTGGATCTGTGCCAGCCACGCCTCAGAGCCAGAACAAAAAGAGGGGAACCCATTCCAGTGGATACGAAGGTATGTGTAAGCCTGAGAATACTAGCCACAGGTACCTTTCAAAGGCCAACTGGGGATATCATGGGAATCTCACAGGCATCAGCATCCAGGGTACTTCACCAGTTCCTGGATATCATGTTACCACATGCCAATGAGCACATATACTTCCCCCGAATGCAGGAGGAGTTGGCCAGCAATATGCATCTCTTCCACCATGTGGCAGAATACCCAGAGTTACTGGGTGCAATAGACTGCACGCACATACACATCAAGTCACCACCCAGTGAGCAGGGTAGGTGCTACATAAACTGCAAGGGATACCCCTCCATCAACTGCCAGATCATGTGCAATGCCCAGGGCATTATCATGGATGTGTGTGCTGGCAGCCCTGGAAGCTATCACGACTCCCACATCTGGCATGCCTCACAGCTGTATCAGGTATTTGCCAGGAGGGACATCCCATATGGCCACCTGGTGGGGGATGCTGGCTATGCACTGGAACCGTGGATGATGACTCCCATCAGAAATGCACACACACCCATGCAAGAATGCCATAATGAGGCACACGCACAAACCAGAATCATCATAGAGCATGTGTTTGGGATGCTTAAATCACGGTTCCGTTGCTTGGACATATCTGGTGCAGCCTTGCCGTACTCTGCAGGCACGTGTTCCCACATCTTCATAGTATGTGCCATGCTACACAGTATGATCCTGCAGAAACAGCTGCAGCAGGGATAGAATGGTGAAGGCCCTCACAGCCCACCACCATTGCCAAGGGCCCCACAGGCACAAAGGTACTCAGGTCACGAACACCCTGAGCCAGCCCCAGTAGGCAGACGGAGGCATGCCCAGTATGCCCATGCCTTGGCAAGGAGGGAATGTATAGCACACACACTGACAGTGTAGGCACCTAAAGACTGACACCTTTCTCCACCTGCACACACAGTAAAAATGGATGGCTCACAAACAAGACTACCTGTAAATTGTTATGTATAGGCAGTCTACTGTGTGCATCCAACATAGGCAGCCCTCAACTATTGCACACACAACTGCTATTGGCACAAGGTACGTCAACACCTGAACAGTAAATTAAGCTATCAGCATGTGCCGATACTGTATGTATAGCTTCATAGGTTCATAGGTAGGTACTTGGCTAACTGCCCGAGGGCATTCATAAGCCTAGCCAAAATGTGTCAGCTTTTGCCACCCCATTGATTAATTAACTGTCCCTCTCTGGAGCAGAGCCAATGGTGGGATCCCTTGGGTGTATCTACTGTTCCACATCCACTCTTCAAGGTTTCTCTTGAAGAATGTTAGTGAGGGGCTCTGTATAATGTAATTAGGGATGTTGTTCCAAAGCATGGGGAGTTTGTGTGACAGGAATCTGTCCCTCTAGCATGTTCTAGTTATTGTTGCGGCAAGGTTTAGCTCACCACAGCGTGTGGCTCACTGCGACATGGATTCCCATAGGTGGAGCAAATCCATTAAGCCTGAGTTGGACATGGCTTTGTAGGCCAGCAGAGATCATCTCTGAGTAAATGAGATGCCACTGAGTAAAGCAGGAGTTTATTCAGTCTGGCTGCATAGGACATATGTTTGAGGCCAGTAATCCTCTTGGCGAGGTACGTTTGTGGTCCTTCCAGCTGTTGGAAATGTCTTCTGAGGTACATCCCAAATGGGTTATTATACTTTTTGATGGGACTGATGAGTGACGAGTAAAGGGGCACTATATCCTCAGTATGTCTAGATGCGAACCCTTTAGTAATCAGATGGCCTACATAGAAGGATGTCCTAACTACTTTGCAGATATGATTGTCAAAGGAGAGATCACTATCTACCATAGTCCCCAGATCCCCTATTACCTCATCTGTATTAAGGTGGCTGCCACTTATGTGTTAATATGTGGGTGTTTTGTTTTTCCCAGATGGAATGACCATGCAGTTTGTGGCACTTAGCTTGAGGCCATGACTTTGACACCCTGTGTCGGTCTCTATGAGGCCCTTTGAAGGATGTCTGTGTCAGCTGGACTGTCAATTATAGCTCCCAGTTTGCAGTCATTACCAAACATGGTCTGCCATAGTCCACCTGTCTTTGCCTGTACCTCTGAGAAGTATATGCCAAACAGTAGGGGTCCCAGGACTGAGTCCTGTGGGACACCAGTTGTGACTGGTTAAGAGTTGGACCTGGAGGTGCTAGCCTTACTATGTGGTTTCTGTGTGTAAGCCTGTTGGCAACCCATTCTGTGATGTATGGGTTTATGTACAGGCTGGTGAGTTTATCAATAATACCCGAGTGGGGAATGGTGTCAAAAGCCTTGGCAGGGCCAGGTAGTATGTGTGAACCACCTCTCCCCTCATCTAATGGCTTGGTGACTGTCTGTAAGACGTCAAACAGGTTCAGTAGGCATGATCGGCACTCAGCCAAGCTGACCTGGGTTGGGTCAAGTGTTTGGAGGTTACCAATGTCTTTGTTAATGAGTGCCATGAAAATGCACTCCATAGCTTCACAGACCAGGCTAGTCAGGCTTATGGGGTGGTAGTTACCATGGTCAGTTGTGTTTCCACCTTGGTGGAGTGGAATAACCACTGCTATGCACCATTGTATGGGCATGTAGCCTGTGTAGAGGCTGAGGTTGAAAAGCTTAATTGGGTGGGGGGTTAGTTCATCTTGTAGTGTTTGCAAGACGCAGTCTGGGACACCATCTGCCTCCACTGATGCTGTGGTTTGCCATTTGAGAGGGCTATTTCCACCTGTGTGTCTCTGATGTCTGGGATACTGTACTTTTCGGGTATTGTCGTGGGCTCTTTAGGGGGTGAAGTTTGCACTGAATGTATCTGCAAGGATGTTGGCAATATCAGTAGGTTCAGTATATTTTGTGCTATATTGCACCGGCACAGTGCAAATCTGTGCGTTACCACTTAGATCCTTGACATAGCCAAAGAAGGCTTTGTGTTTATCTTTTGAATCCTTGCCTATTTTCCTGTTGAAGTTAGCCTTGGATAATTTCATGAGGGACCTAAGTTTCTTACTAATGCTGGTCACGGATGTCTGTCCTTCTTGGGATTTGCTGTTTTTCTGGACTACTGTCCTACCTCTGTTGTATAGCCTGTTTATTGCAGGGGTCCACCAGACTGATGTCCTTGTCTTAGAGGAGCGAGTCTTGGTTTACCAGTGATGGCATGATCCATACATCCTTGTAGGTGCTTACAGAGTGCATTTGTAAATCTTTCTGTATCTTGAGCAGTATTTTCCCTTAGCGTGGGGGCTGTGAAACCTCCCACCTCTGTCTTTAGTAGTGTGAAGTTAGCTGTAGGAAAGGTTTTCACTGTGGTTTCCTTGGGTGGGAGGGATGGTTGGGTGTGGAAATCATCAGTGAATAGTTCATGGTCAGATCTAACCAATGACTGGTTTACCTCTGCTGTGATGCACCTGTCACCCATGTTGGTGATTACTATTTCTAGCATGTTTCCACCTCTGGTTAGGGAGTTTACCATCTGATACAAGGCATTTGAGGTGATAAATTCCAGGAAGTGCTGGGCCTGGAAGTGAGTACTCGAGTAGGTTTCCCAGTTAATGGTAGGGTAGATGAAATCAGCCAATAGCAGGGTGTTCTGTAGGCCACAGTTTGCATTGCATTTATGGCTGATGTTAGCTGCACATGGATGATCTCAGAGGTATCATGCTGCCCCACTAACCTGGAGGTGTAGGTATCCCTGATGAATATGGATACACCCCGTCCATGTCTGTGTCAGTCCATGTTCTGTGGCCAAAATGTGTGGTATGGGTTGTAGTCCAGTAGTGCTGGTGTGCTCTCAGGTTTCAGTTACTGCACAGATGTTGATGTTGTCCATACTGAGGAGTGCTGTGACTGCGTGCATTTTGTGATTACAACTCCTGGCATTGAGTAGCATAACCCTCATTAATTTTGCTATTGCGCTGTTTACGGAGGTGGGAGTCACCTTTGAGCCTTGCCTAAAAAAGGCACCATGAGGGTGCCAAGAGCCTTGGCCAGAATTCAAAAGCTTAAGGCTGACACATGCAAGCCGGTATGGTATTGTTGCATGCATGTTTCCCATCTGTGCTTGTTTCTCATCTTTCCTGTAGGTAACCTACTGGTAAGCAATAGAAAGTCTTAAACTGATACAAGTCTTCTAGCTTTCAAGATAGGCTTTTGGAGTGATTAAGTATCAGTGTTCTGTATTTTCTTGCTGTACTTAACTGTTTTCTGACTACATGGTGATTTCTCACTGTATATTGTGATCTGAAAGCTCTGTTTATTCACATATTATTTCTGTGATGGCCTGCACTTTAGAGGTTCACAGATAGGTAGTAGACTATCTGTCCAAGGGCATTTAGAAGCATAGCTACAGTGTGCTGGCTTTCTCCAAGTAACTGAGCCTCTGCCAAGCATAGCCAATGAAGTGATTCCAGGCAGAGTTGCCAGAAGCTGTTGAAGACTGGGGTGGTGGAGGGTGATGGGGAACTTAGTGATCTAAAAAGGGCATGTTAATGTGAAAATTCAACACAATTCAATTTCCCCAACAGGTCTTGCAGCTATAAAACTGGAGGGGCTCCCCCTCACACTGGCTGTATGGTTCTGGGACACATGATCCCAGGGGTGTATATTCTGTTACCCATTCACACATCAAGGTTTGTCTTGAAGTGTGTCAGTGAGGGGCTATGCCTAATGTAGTTAGGAATTTAATTTATAGCTTTTCATTTCATTTGTTATGTTTATATTTCAAGAGTAAGTGAAGCTCAGTGGGTTTGGGTGCCTCTGCTCTTTGCTTAGCCTAGCTTACACATAGAAATCATCTAAATAGGAAATAGGCAGCAGCAACATTAATGTCAATAGTGTAATGGTTACAGCATTTGCATAGTATCTGTGCATTCGTGGTTCAAATCTCAATAAAGTCAGAGATGTTTTTCATGTTAAAAAGTATACCTTAACCACAGCTTGCATATTTAGGTAGTAATCTTCAGTATAATAAATATTTGAAACACCCATATAAACCTATGTGTGCCGGAGAATAAAGTCAACAGAGATTGTAATGTTATGTAAGCACATAGTGAGATGTTACTTCACTGAAATATATATATCCTGAGTAGTTAGCAGATGTAGCCGTGTTAGCGCACACGGGTTATACGTTTTTAAATTTAATTTAACTGTGTTTAAGTGCTGCTTTAACGCCACACAAACACTTGTAAACATGCTTACAACTGCTTAAATGAGCCTTATTCTGGTGTAAAAAACATTTTTAAAGCATCGCAGGTCTTGAACCCTGCACTATGCACACCGTAGTCATGGGACTTACAACTAAGCCATCTGAGCTGCCTCTATGTTTCATGGTTTATAGACTACACCTTTTACTATAGGCATTCCACAGTACTGACCATAAATGAGACAGTCACTTTGTGTACATATGTACACTACATTGTAATGTACTGTAGTTTGTGAATCAACATATACAAGTCTACATATGTATAACTGTTAAAAATTAATACTAAATATAAATATATATATATGCTATGCATGTCAGTGATGTCTGCACATAGATATATATATATATATATATATATATATATATATATATATATATATATAATATATTTATTTATTTATACAGTTACATCTATAGCCATATATATAAGCTATGAATGCACTTTGTGACACAGAAGCAATCCGAAGGAAATGAAGTGTACACAAAACACATGCAGCTCTGGTATTATAACTATTAATATTAACTTACGGGATGGTTGTTGTGTATGTGGAGTTTGGGGTGGGGGAGGAATGATGGGTAATGAAATTATGCATGAAGAAGAGCCTGGGTTGGATATTCAATAAGTGAACTGGAGGTGTATACATGGAGTATGGAGACAATAAAAAAATGACACAAAACAAGAACCATTCTCATCCCTAATACACCCTGTCAGGTCACATTGCAACACAATTCCACAAACATATGAACATTAACATGTATCATACATATGTACATCAATTGACTGTCACATTTGTTTTCAGTAGTGAGGAATGCCCATAGTAAAATGTATATTCTAAACTCCATAACATTTGTACATATCTCAAATGCCTTAGTGGTAAAGTCAGTGATTGTGGTGTTCATGGCCCGGGTTCAAGACCTACAAGGGCTGTTAATTTATTTTGAGGGTCAGAATAAGGGCTGTTGGATGCAGGTTGATTAAGGCACTTTTAAGCAGTTGTAAGTGGTTTTGCGTGAGTTTGCGCGACTGTAAGCGGCGCTTAAACACGGTTAAATGGATAAGCGCTTCACAGGTGTCACCTTTGCTTACCGTCATGCAGACCACATGTAAACTTGCTTACAACTCTTAAATGTGCGTTAATCACACTTTCCCTACCAGTGCCTTCTCTGAGAGGTAAAATAATAACTACTTCCAGGATTAGAACCTGCAACCATGTGCACCATCCTCAGAGTAACCTACCACTAAGCTACCTGAGATGTACCTATGCCAGTTGTGTATTCAGACAGGTTAAAACACAAAAGGGAGGATTGTGTGGAAATAGGACAAACCACCATGTACCCAATGAAAGGTGTATGCTATATATATTTATATATATATATATATATATATATATATATATATATATATATATATATATATATATATATATATATATATATATATATATATATGCAGATGTACATATATATATATATATAGAGAGAGAGAGAGAGTGTGAGAGAGAGAGTGAGAGAGAGAGAAAGATAAATAGATACATGTCGATATATAGAGATATACATATATGTAGATATATAGATAGGTTAAAAACATCTGCACATCTATGGAGGTGAATATAAACGTATGCAATAATATATATTATATATCTATAGCTATATCTATATATATATATATATATATATATATATATATATATATATATATACACACACACACACACACACACACACACACACACACACACGCACATACATACATACATACATGTGTGTATACAGCATCTGAAGTGTTCAAATCTGAGTATAACATGGACCATTGCAATCACACATTCTGCCACCCCCCAAACAATATGAACATAACATATGAAGAGTATATGCCAATACACTATTACAAATATGTTCTATGGACATGAGCCAAATAGGGTTAGTCACCAACACAACTACAATGACTGCAAATATCCATGACAGAAATACACAGACATCTTTCATTTAGCAAAGCTTTATTACATTCTGATGTATTGCCAAAAGGATTAAAGGACTAACATTACTTGCATGCTATACAGGAAGCATTTAACAGTGCCTTAATGAATCAGCCTGCAATTACCATAGTATTAGTCCACTAAGGGATGGGTGTTCACATTGGGAAAGAACCCCCACACACACATATAAAATATGTATAAAAGCAGTTCCTACACACCTGCATCTGCTATGTACACCCACCAACATCTCCCCCACACCCAAACTAATTACAACAATACATACTGTCATACTATAACCAATTATTCACCCACTGTACAACATCTGCTGAAACCTTGACATACCTGGACAGAGCCACACTAACGTGGCCCTATGTGAAATAATTGCTGTTATACAATGGAACAGCTGCTGATGTTACAGGGTTTATTCGAACAACTCCTGTTTCAGAGGGTTGAAATGTAATTACACCAGGGAGTTTTACCAATTACTGATTATCAGCACAGTATGATACACATTTACACCAAACTAAAGATGTCTGGTGAGCACACTATAAACTCCCTAACATTATATGCATAGCCATACAGTCTTGAGCTGGTAAAACATCCTGGCCAGACTGAAACATATGCAGAAGTATTAGGTACAGACAAACCCTGCACAAGTAGCAATGTTCAGAAATATAACAGCAGTACTCACATTTAGACCAATTCTTCTAGACATTGCACACAATATATTTGTGTTTGTCTCCATACAGCTGTTGCAATAGATTTCAGACAACACTTCCAGGCTGTCTTCCTCACAAGTAAAGCAAAGGGACAACGTCCAAGTGGAGTACTCGATTATACTCCACTGTTGCCATGGTATTGGCTAATGGAGTAGCTGCACAGCTGATGTGCATGTAATTAACTACTTTAGAACACCATTTGGTGATCAGGATAGCACATGTTGCTGATCTCTAACTATAAACGGATGCCTTGTCACACATTCAAACCATCTGTATATACATGCAGAACAGTACAAAATACCCAACAGAAGATTGAAATACAAACCGAAAAAGATTAAAATACCAGTCAACAGCACCTCCAATTAGCAAGAAGGTATGTATAACTTTTTGTATGTCTGTGTATGTAGTACCTGTTCTGTAATAATTACAGTGTAATCAATGCATATAGTGGAAATAGCTATACTGTAGTAATGTACTGTTGAGTGGTAGTTATGCCTGTAGTATTCTATGTGTGTACTGCTGTAGGTCACAAGGCAATCTCCTCATACACCACAAGGGATGATATATATGGGCTTGGAATTCACCAATTCTTTGCCAGCCACTGTCAGTGTCAGGGTTGGTCCAACAAGTATGTGCTATAACAGGGGATAGTATATGTTGATATATTGTAACAGTAGACATATGTATGGGTGTATTAGTGAGATGAACATGTCAAAGGTGAGCTTACTTTGCAAATATGATTTGTATTGTGGGATATTGTGCCAATAACTGTGTAATGTGCAGTATTCTAGACAGATCTGTATTCCATTTTACATAGCATTTGTGTTATGTTATGCAAACATTAGCTATGTCTATTGGCAATTACAATACTCAATAACAGGATATGTATGAATAGTATTCATCTGACAGTTTAGCAGCATGATAGCAAAGACAATTGGAAGAGTTAGGTAACTATCCATGCACATAAGACATGTAATATCCACCTCTCAATTATCATTTGCAAGCAATAACAGTTGTGCATGTGTACATGTTATGCAAATGAGTAGTGACCCTTGTTACAGGGCTGGGCCAAATGACTATGTGCACACCTACATAGAGTGGATACTGAGAGTAGACACACTGGTTGAACTTTCAGGTTTGTGTAGCCTAACCTCTCATTGCTAACCTAACAGCTGCTTGCAAATACTGTATGTAAGGTTGTACACAGTACTGGTAATGAAACAAGTTGCATATCATCTTTAACTCCAGTGTAACATCTGCAGTAGGAGTGTAAGATGTAGGAGACTGCTGCCCATGTGTAATCGCTGCTTCATAGGTGATGGCTTACACTATCTGATTATATCCTGATCATGTTAGTGGCAGCAGAGTCTATTGATACTTGACTCCGATTGGAGAGTGGGTGTTCATGCCCAACAGATCTCATGGTTCTGGTGGATATGTGAGTATATACCCAGAAAAGGATACAGACCTGTTGACACTTGCATCATCTGTAATCAACTATCAGGATGTGATGTGCTCCTCAGATGAGGATTGCTGCTAAAGTTAGCTACTATGTTTCTGCAATAGCCAGTGTCGTCACGTCCATAACACAAATATTTACTTGTGAGCATCAACGTGTAAAACATCTTCTTAAGCAATAAGTGAACTAAATACAGTACTTGGTACTTGTAGTACTGAATGCTCATACAGGCATGTCCACTAGTCAGCTACTGGTGTTTATTAATGTCAGCTTTGTGTATGTGGCCATCCTGGGGGAATGTAATCTGTATGCCATGTACACTGCCAAACCCACCTAACACCACACTCCACACATTGTCTGGGATGCAGCTACATAGGTAATCTTGAAGGCAGTCCAGTCTACAGCCATGACTGGACTGGACAGTCATGAGGTGTAGGTTAACACATGCATCTCATCACCACACTCAACACATACCCTTACCAGAACACAGTAAGGACACCCACACATACCACCAGAAATCACACACATTCAAAGCAGCTTCTAAGTATCTGGCCAAGCAAGAGACTTCCCAAGCTGGAATAGACAGACAACAAAGTTCACAAACTGTATGACATAGTTTGCCAAATTGTGCCACTCCTTAGAACACATGGCCAGAAACATGCCCAACAGTACTCATTTGTGAATGCAAACTCTAGCACTATGTTACACACCAAGCTATACGAGGGCAAACATACTGTCAGCTGCCTGTCTGCCATAATTAGCCACATACCCATACACTCAGACCACCTTTTGATCTATACACATGGCTCTGGCATATTCCATGTTGTTGTGCAGGACCTGTGATGCAGTAGCCTGGACTGCATGGAAACACGCATGTAGGAACTGTCAGTTCTTGTAGCCCATTCAGGTATGTCCCAAGGCCTGGGTAGCATTCTGCCATTGGTCAGAATGATACTGCAGTACAGGGACAAAAGGATTGTATTCCAAAATTGTCTAATGTACTGGTGTAATTCAAAGGGTATCCAGTATCTCTCTGCCTGGGATAACATGGTTGACAGACCATGATGCTTTGCCAGACAGGGCCTGCACCTGTCACCCCTGGGAATCTGTATACTAGATATGGCACATGCTTTCCCTATAGTGCCTTCATCATGCAAGGTTCAAGTGAAAGTCCACTGCTGTAACAGGGACAGCCAAGCAATAAACTACGGGTTTCGCTACTTAATGATACATTTCAGAAACTCAATATGGACTCACTTAAATTAATCCTTAACATGGAGAACATATCTGTGCAGTGACTTCGATATGGTCCAATGCCCTGGAGAGCACCCCTGCATGACCATGTTATAACACATACCTCACCTCTTGGCCATTATCCTTTATTGGAACACACAGGCCACAGGTGTGTCCATATTCCTGAAGGATATGTACACCCCCACGCTAGTTACACTTGCATAACTTCACATGCATTATGCTGAGCAACTACCTTTGTGCCTAAGTGGAATCCAAATTGCACCTTGCAACATATCACCCACCATGCCTCAGAATTCCCAACAGTTATATTGTGCTGTAATGGGGAATATTAGGTTTGACACAGAAAACCATAATAATGGCTACTCTCAACTATCCCATTATGAACTGAGAAGACTCCTCATGTACCAAAACCTGTGCTCAATGCATGTTAGATTTCATTAACCACAATGGCCTGGATCACCATAGTCACACAAACAGGGCTAACAGTATGCTACACACAGTCTCCAAAGTCAATGTTATGCTTCTTAAGAGCGAAGTGGTGACTGTCATGGCACCCATGCAGATGGACAATGCATGTGCAAATGCTGAATCCTACACCAATGCACTTTAAGCACTCACATAAGTGCAGTGATTGTGCTATTGAAACAGAACCAACATTCAACCAAACACAAACAGGAAGGCAAACTGGTGGTACCCTGCCGTAAAATGTATCACAAAAGGTAGAAACTGTTGCAAGAGTGAACACACATAAGTGGAGGTGATCCCTGGTCAGCCTCAGTAAGATGCAGATACACCATATAAAACCATACAAAGCTACTGTGAAATTAATCAGACACATATTATGAGGCCAACCACAGAGCATTCTATAGCTGTGTCATGAATCATAATGGCAACAACAAGACCTGCCGTGCTTCACAGCACTATGGCATGAGAAGTACTGCACCTACAGAAATAGCACTTGTTCATCCAGATAGGGTCTTGGATAACCTAAACATTCTCACCCCCCCCCCAACAGGTACACATATTTATATATTCATATACACTACAGAGTCCCTGTAATAACAACTATACAGGTACAAGCTGCACTCTCTAAAGCCATACATACAGCTTGCATGGGACCTGCCAACATCCCAGGGTGTATTTTACACAAATGTCAGAACAATTTGCTCTCCACATACACATCATGTTCAATCATAGCTTAATGTCAGGCTGTATACACACTGAATGGTGCACAGCAACCGTTATCACACCCCACAAAGGGGGTGACACCACTGATAATGGGAAATAGTGCTCTACTACCTTGCTGAGTCTGGTCAGGAAGGCCATGAACCTTGATCAACTTATTTGATGCAGTCAGTACAGATGTAGATGACAGTAAGGTTGATTCACACAATATATCTTGACCTTGCCAGGACTTAGGACACCATCACCCATACTGTGTTCCAGCTACACTCAGTAAACTAGGTGTATATTCCTATGTCACAGGATTGGTTGGCAACTGGACTGCTGGCAGAACCAACACTATAGAAGGTGTCTGACTAATACACGCACATCAAACCAATGCCAGCTACAGTAATACACGGTTCATTCCTGGTACTCTCCCTATTTGTTATCTATACCACACAGACTAACACAGAAGGCATCTGCCTATTGAAGTTTGCAAATGACTATGAACTAGGAGCAATAGTTGACTCAATGAGTGCTGCGGGCAACATACAGAAGGGCCTTTGTGGGCCAGATGTGTGGTGTGTGACGTATGGCCACAATCTCACAGCTAAGTATTGCATTGTCATCCCCTATGTTAAAAACCCTGTACCCATGAATTACCACCTAGGCAGCGGTCAACATAATGGAAACTGTGTGTGTATGTGATGCAGCTGGACAGTAGTCTTTCCTTTGATAGTCACTTCACCACACCAGTGAGGTAGTCGTAAGTGGCACCCCTAATCATGACAGAGTGCCATCCATGAATATAAAGAGCATTGTTCAGCCATACTCAACACTCAAGTGACCCATAATAGATCACATATTTCCTTTAAGGGTTATTGGCCATGTTCAGATGGCCTACACTGGCCTTCCCAAACCCTAGCTCCACTATGTAGCATGATGCCTACCCTGAATAAAGCCATGTCCAATGCAGAGATGTTGGACATGCTACACTTACACATCCTGATTTCAAATAAACACATACTTCATGGACACCCACTTTTCTAGTACAAGGATCATAACATGCCTGACAGATCCCTGTCCCATACACTTTACATACTCCTGCCATACTATGCATCCCTGTCCAGCAAAACTGCGCATTGCCCCTCTTTGAGACATGGTGTGGTGACCACATGGCAAATATATCAGTAACCCTGTTGATCAGTTTTGTGGCACTGCTTGAACTGGCCACTGAAAGTAACCTGTCTGTTGGCTACAGCTAGGTAACCTTTCAGCCTTGGCTCATAAATGACTCAGGGCATATAGCCTACTAGTTCACTATGACCATACATGCTATAGTTGATATCCAACCCTGCAAATACCATCAAGCTAGCCATTGTCCCATGTGTTTCACATGTGCAACACAGGTAGTACATGGCAGGATGCTATACTGCTGTACAGTGCTATGTAGATGTATATGGCAAAACACATACATACAAAACTTTCTATGAGCAAGTCTGCAGGGTCACAGGGCAGGTTCCTTAAGGTTGTGTATGACTATATATGTGGCATATACACAGCATTAAGGTCTCTTGCATTAATGTGAACACATCCAGGCATGTACTGATAGGTAAAGACACCAGGAAAACTAAAAAGCCGCTAAGAAAACCAAACGGAAATGGGAAGCCAGCGAGATGATAAACCTCAGCAAATGCACCAAATCCAGACACAGTAATACTTGTAAGCTAAAAGTTGAAATTTTATTTAAGCTCAACAACGTCCATAAGCTTTTCTTCAGTGTCCCACACCAACTTCATCAGAAAAAACATAGAAACACATTTCAACATACACCTTAATAAAAAACTCATAAACCACATGACTACTTAACAATTAAGCCAATACATTCACAAACCTGTTCAAAACCCTTCCCTAAGGACTCAACCTTACTAAACCACCAATTAAAAGGAATATCCATGCTTAAATAAACCATCCCGAAACAAATAAAATAAAAAAAATGAATACAATCTACAGAAATATAAAAACAATAAAATTACCTAACCAAGCTTCTTAATTTTAAAATACTTGCAGCCTTTGTTTGGCAGTGACATTCTTCAGGGGAGGACTCCTTCTTCCAACCTTGCTGGGGCTCAACCTTACCCATTGTCAGTTACAGCAATGGACAGTTGTGCTAATGCGATTGGTGAACAACTGCAGAATAGACCTGCAGGGGCTGACCGTAGAGTTCCTGCTGTTTCACCGCATTTGGATACCGGCAGATTAGATGGAATTGGTATAACAGAAGCAACGGGGATGAGTGATTCGTTGCAAGGCCATGTACGGTCTAATTTAAACATTTGGTTAAATCGGCCATTTTTGTTCAATGAAGTATTAGAAGGGAACCACAATAATCAAGGGTCTTTAGGGGAAGTGGATTTGGTGCAGAAATTATACATGTTTGATCACAAATTAATTAAGTTGAGGAAGTTACAGCTGGAAGTAGCTTACTTCGAGGAGTGCCAGTGGTCTAAAGTGGTTCCTAAGGGGCTTCGATCCCTGGCAGTATCCTACAGGATTAGAGGAAGGCTCTGCCTTCCACAAAGATTTACTTTTGCTGTTCGATAGACATGGTTTTGAATTACTTAATTTGATTTTATACATTATAAAGAGGCCATCAGTGTATTGTCTGGGGAGCTTACTGTTTTGGATGAGGCTGTAAGACATGATTCTAATTTTACCAGATATAAATATGATTACGACCGTATTTTTTACCAGCATTGATCAGCAATTGCACAAAATTAATTCTAATAAAATCAGGAAACTTCAGAGGGACTTGAAGGCTTACAGGGAGGGGGTGGCCTATCCTAAACCACCCAGATCCCAAGGCAATTTTTTAGCTTCAGCTGCCCATTCCTCCGGTTCTTTGCCAGCTACTGATACTTCCAGGACCAATAGGTCATCATTTGGGAATGAGGTGGATGCTCCTGGTGGTTCAGTCCAACAGACTCAGACTTGGCATAGTGATCAGTTGCCTTCTCGGAACCAACCATCTGATTTAGTACCAGAAGCTGAGGATCAAAATTTTCAGGTCAATGCCTCAATCCATAAACCCTCTCTGGGGAGGAGGCAGAGATACAGAACCAGTAGGAGGAATTAGGTTTGCCTGTTTTTTTCTACAGTATTCCCGGTTATGAGCCCATGTCAGATTGTTACCAACACCGGAAAGGACTTCAAGATTTATAACTATTCGGGGTTTGTTTTTACCCCACCATTGGTGGACCTCCTGGCAAAGGGTTTGACATTTGTGCCCAGTAGGAGGGCAGATGTGGTCAATACTTTGATTGATCTTAAGCATTTTATCAGGAAGCTTAATTTCCAGCTTATGTTTGGTGATCAGGCTATGAAGCCAAAGGATTTCCACGTTCCAAGTACATTTAATCCCCCCTTTACATTATTCTCTTTGCCTTTTGGAACGATTGTGTGATTTAGACATTCGTCATTTATTGAAAGGCAAACAAACTGTAAATTATAACATCAATAAGGAAGAGAAGTGTCTTTTAGAATTGTTTTCCAATTCCTCTGTGAGGGTTATGCAGCCTGACAAGGGGGGAGGACTGGTAGTGATGGAAGAGGTAGACTACATTAAGAGAATGGAAAATATTCTGGCATCTGAAACCTATAAAGAGGTTTCGAAAAATGAGTTGAATCAGAGTGTGACTAGGGTCTGTACTTATTTTAATGACATATTTATTAATGGAGTCATCAATGTAGAAGTTTTTAATTATATTTGTACACCTAACCCCATGATACCTGTCCTGTTCGGCTATCCGAAGATCCATAAGAATGTGCTTGACCCCCCCCATGTGCCAGCTTGTGAGTGTGAGGGGCAGTGTGACTTATGCCGGGGCAAAGGTGGTGGACACAATTTTGAAAAAAGTATGTGTCCAGTGAGTCCCACATTTCTAAAGACTCTTGGTCATTTCTTGAGAAGGTTAATTGCACTCCTTGTACAGGGGAGAGTAATTTCTTGACAATCGATGTCATCGATTTGTACTCTTCCATTCCCCATTCCATAGCGTTAGAATGGATTGAAGCCATCATGGCCATTAAACAGACAACTGCTGGGGACATTCTGTTGGTGAGGGAGTTATTGGATATCATTCTGACCTGTAATTTTTTCTCCTTTAACAATCGTTGGTTCCACCAATTAATAGGGGTCCCTATGGGGTCTCCTTGTGGGGCCAGCATTGCCAATTTGGTGAATACGTACTGGGAGAGGGAGTTTCTTTTCTCTAATTCTATTATCCAGGAGATAACCCTACTTTATACCAGATTTTTGGATGATATTTTTATCATCCTACAGGGGGAGAGGGAAGTGGCTGAGATACTGTTGGATAGCTTTAATGCCTCCACCAGTTTTTTGAAATTTACATTCAATTTTTCTAAGGAGAGGATCCCTTACTTAGATGTGGAGTTTTTTAAGGATATCCCCCTAGGCCGTTTTATCACCAAAATACATTGTAAAGCAACCTTTTGCAATAGTTATTTACATTTTGAGAGCAGCCACCCCTTCCACCAGAAGAGGTCGATAGTAAAGGGGCAGTTGGTGAGGGTGGCGAGGATGGTGTCTAAGTTTAGCAACTTCCTTGAAGAATGTGAGTTTATTCGTGGCATTTTTTTGAATAGGGGATACCCGGACCATCTCATATCAGAATTGGTCAAGGAAGTTTGCGGTAAGAGGAAGAATTGATTCTATGTACCAATTTTAGGTAATAAGGTAGCCCTCCAGAATATCGAGCTATCCCATACGCAAGCCCATGTGAATTACCTTTGCAGCTTTATTACGACCTTCAATGTTGATGCAGGGGATATTTCCTCCATTATAAAGAAAAATTGGAGTATTTTGTGATTAGACATGCAAGGTAACTTCCCGTTTGAGATCACACCTAAGGTGGTGTTTAGGAGGGGGTTGAATCTGAAGAGTATTCTACAGATGAAATCGAACCATACATCGGTTAGGGGGATGTACAAATGTCATATGTGTAAATACTGCAGGTTTATCAAAGCAGGGACTTTTTTCAGTATTGGGGAGATCAAATACCCCATTAGGGGTAGATTCAACTGTGCCAGTCCACATGTGGTTGGGTGCTCTTCATGACTGGTGTTTTATATAGGAAAAACTGATAGGAAACTTCAGGAACACCTTTATGCCATCAAAAAAGAGAAGATGGAGAATGCGCTGGCTAGGCATGTTAAGGAGTATCCTGGTCATGAATTTAACTTTTCAGTTATTGACCAGGTAGTTCCTTCCAATAGGGGGGGTCCAGATATGTTCCTTTTAGAACAAAAGGAATTAATTTGGCAGCTGAAACCAGAAGCTTACCATTATCCAGGCTTAAATGGAATG
The DNA here is from genome assembly GCF_019279795.1 of Protopterus annectens. Taxonomy (NCBI): domain Eukaryota; kingdom Metazoa; phylum Chordata; order Ceratodontiformes; family Protopteridae; genus Protopterus; species Protopterus annectens. The sequence continues at coordinate 925,887,348 of NC_056725.1, read as the reverse complement.
TTATCCATTTCTTGTATTTTAAAATTAAGAAGCTTGGTTAGGTAATTTTATTGTTTTTATATTTCTGTAGATTGTATTCATTTTTTTATTTCATTTGTTTCAGGATGGCTTATTTAAGCATGGATATTCCTTTTAATTGGTGGTTTAGTAAGGCTGAGTCCTTAGGGAAAGGTTTTGAGCAGGTTTGTGAATGTATTGGCTTAATTGCTAAGTAGTCATGTGGTTTATGAGTTTTTTATTAAGGTGTATGTTGAAATGTGTTTCTATGTTTTTTCTGATGAAGTTGGTATGGGACACTGACAAAAAGCTTATGGACGTTGTTGAGCTTAAATAAAATTTCAGCTTTTAGCTTACAAGTATTACTGTGTCTGAATTTGGTGCATTTGCTGAGGTTTATCGTCTCGCTGGCTTCCCATTTCAGGTAAAGACACCAGTACAGGCAAACAGACATGCCCACATCAAGACAACATCCACATGGAGTATGAGCAATGTCATCACTTGACACACACATATATGGTGATAACATCAAATCACCAGTAAGTTTTAAATGGGTGTGAGTTAAACATGTCAGTGGTGTTAGTGTCATGCAGATTTGCAAAGACATATTTGTAATCATAATAAATGTGATACACGTGTATGTGCAGCTGTACTTCTGTACATCTCTGTGAGTTACTGTGACCTGTCTCCATCATTATGTCTTCCAGGTATGCTGCGTACCAGGCTGCCACCATACACCCACATGGAGGATGAGGTCCTCATTCCATACCTCCTTGACAATCATGAAACACTATTCAGCCATGTGCCACAGGATGCACAGCACCGGGATGCCCAGTGGGAGGAACATCGCAGGAGAGTAAATGATGTTGGCGGCCACAATTGCACCTATCAGCAGATGCTCTGACACTGCACTGACCTCATTAGATGGGCAAAACAGCGTGCAACCGCAATCGCCAGGGAACAAGCTGCAACAGGTTGGGGGCCACTCACCAAGCCCCCACTCACATGTACTGAGGAGCTATTGGCCAACCTGGGGACACCTGCAGAACCCCATCCACAAGTTTTAGCTGGTATTGTGGAGGTGGGTGTCTCACAACCACTGAGCCAGGAGTTGTCTGGTAAGTCACTGCTGCACATATAACACAGCTATATTTAATATAGTTACATGTGTTACTGTACAATATTTAACGTAACATCATATGCAAGGCATGTATGCACACATGCCACATACTATAGTTTGCTACTCTATGTATGCACAGATGTGCATACTCCATAGTATAGTCTATTGTACTGGCTTATGTGCTAACATGCACATTGCACCCTGTAGCTATCACACAGGTGTGAATAATGATCTTACTGCTGTGACACTCCTATTTAGGTACCTCTGGCATTTCGCAGCGAGAGCAGCCTGTTGCTGGTGAGAATGTTATTGTTTATCAGGCTTGATAATGCACAGATCATATTAATTGCATGCTGTCTGCCATGTGGCCATTTAACACACGTACACATAATGTATGGTGGTTCTGTTAATATATACAGGTCAGACCTGAAATGCATCACAGTGGTTACCCATGTGGACTAATTGAAGACTGTATGAAACACCTACATGAAACCTTACAAACTGTCATTGCCAGATGTGTGGACAGCTGTAAATACAATGGTGGAGGTGAGTTTCACTGTAGGGACATGTACTACAGATCAACATTACACATGTGGGGAATACAAACAGTGATATACAAAGAGCATATGTGTGCACACACTCTAAATGTTTTGGAGCTGGAGTATGACCGGCCCACAGGATTCACCCTTGTGGATTACACCCTTGCTATGACTGTCATACAATGTCATGTGCTATCTGACATGTCCATGACATTTTGTGTGCTGACTGCAACACTGGTTAACTATCCTGCAAAATGTGATATCTCACATCTCAAACATACCACCCTTTGTCTGCATAACCCTGTCCTCAGTGGAGCATATGACATCTATGGGTGTAGGTCATATGGGACAACACTGACATATGAAATAGATGCCCATCACAACCATTGGACAAAACATGTTTACACATGGCCATGGAGGATGGCCAGAGACATGAAGCAGCACACAAAGTAGAAGGGATGTACATGTGTGTACAGCCTGTTGTACATTGGCTAGACACAATACAACTATGGCCTTTGTGTAATGGTGATATTGCTGATGTGACACACTAAACATCATACAGGCCTGTGCACAGCCTGTGTAAGCATGACATCAAACCACCACATAACATGTCTTGAACATCTTCAGTGTGTCATGACATGAATGCTTTCACCTATACAGTATCCAAATACATACATGGGTTGCACAGCATACACATACAACCACATCAGGCCACAAATACAGTACATTCACCTTGCTGGTGTCAGACATCATTGTCATGGTTGCTCCTCATGTGTGTGAGGTACACAGATGGCATGTTGAACATGGAGTACTGCTAAGTTAGCTATGTCTGGGCATAGTTGCCAGGCATCAGCAGTATGGTTGCAGATGTGCAGGGGTGTCATCTGTATACCCTTAAGTGACCTGTGTCACACATTCTACATTAGGGTTTAGTGTGTATACACCTCAGTGACGTGGGTCACATTCCACATTAGATATGTATTGATCTGAACACAGTCATGGCTATGAATTGTGTCTGTAACTCACACTGTAGAGCAATAGTGAAGCCACATGATGCCCTGCAATGGCTATGCACATCAGCTCAATGTGCAGTATGTCACTGTAAATCTGTAGGGCAGACTGACAACATTGATGTGTACATCCTACAGAAGGGCCTCACTGAGACAGCTGCCTGGTGTCAGAGCCATGGCCTCAAGCTCAGTGCCAAAAAGTGCAGTGTCATCCCCTTTGGTAAAAACTCTGTACCCATGAACTACCACATAGGCAGAAATCTACTTAACACCGAATGCGTGATAAGAGACCTTGGGACCCAGGTGGACAGTAGTCTCTCCTTTGATAGTCACATCGCCACAGTAGTCAGGAAGTTCTTCTACATGGCACAACTCATCATAAAAGGGTTCTCATCCAGGAAAAAAAGAGCTCATTGTTCCCCCTCTACTTGTCACTCATTAGACCCATTATAGAGTACAACGCCCCTTTTGGAATGTACCTCACAAGACATCTGCAGCAGCTGGAAAGGCCACAGAAGTACCTCACAAAGAGGATTACTGGCCTCAAACAAATGCCCTACACTGACCGCCTCAAAAAACTCCAGCTTTACTCCGTAGCATATCACCTACTCTGAGGTGATTTCTGCCTAACATATAAAGCTATGTCAAACCCACAGCTGTTGGACATGTTACACCTAAAGAAATCCCAATCCCTCCAAGCTACACACTTTATGGACTTGACCCTTGCCACCACAATAAACAGGACACGCTGGAGGGATAGATTCCTGTCTCAGAGACTTCCTATACTCTGGAACAAGCTACCCATTTATGTCAAGCAAAGTTCTTCATTAGCACTCTTCAAGAAAAATCTTGATGAGTGGATGGGAAATAGGAAATACACCCTGGGGATCACTTCTGTGTCTCTGCTGGACAGTGGCACAGGAAAATAACTTTCTTGGGTGGCGTAAGCTATGGTACCTTGCTGGCTAGGCTTACGTAGGCCCTTGGGCCGATAGCCCAGTACCTACCTATGAACTTATGAACCTATGAAGGTCCATGTTAGTATAACACTTCCCTGCATTGGGACACCATTACCTCACTGTATATTTGAAAGGACACCACTGTGTTAAACATGTATGCATGTCATTCAACACTTCAGCAGAAGACATGTCATACTAGATGTGATTGGCAAGGTCATATACCACACATCAGGCTGGTATACTGTTAACCTGTGCTGGTCTGTGGCACCATTGCAAAGTAGGGACAGCCATGTCAAACGTGTGTACAGCCACATGCACATTGTCTGTAGACTCAGCTCAGGGGCAAGCAGAATAATGTTGAACAGACATGCACTGCTTCGGGGAAGAAATGCAAGCTAGGGCTCAGGCAAACATAGTATTCACTCAACATGCCCTTCTGCTCATGTCCTCCTCACACATAGGGGCAGTGGCCAACACAAAGCATCAGTGGCAGATGTACACAGGTCAACGATGGTCTGTTAAAATGTGGGGTATGTTGCCCAAAACATGGCAGTGCAGTGCAGCGGTGCATAGTGCATGCATTGTGTTGCAGGTCTGGGGCATAACCTACTAACACAAATGGTGCAATACAGGGATGTATGCTAACTACTACTATAATTGTGTAAGGTGCGTGCCTTCTGCTATAACACATGCATGCTGTTGTATGCAACTCAGGGATGTATGATAACTACCACTATAATTGTCTAAGCTAAATGCCTTCTGCCATATCATATGCATGTTGCATGCCGTTGGGTGCCATATCATGTGTCTGTGTGTCTGTCTGTCTGTGTCTGTGTCTGTGTGTGTTTGCCTGTGTCGGTCTGTCTGTGTCTGTCTGTCTGTGTCTGTCTGTGTGTGTCTGTACTGTGATGTATAACTTGTAATGTGGAGTTCTTGTCTGCCCCTCGCATGTATTGTTGCAAGTGCATTGACCTCCTGCAGTCCACCTGATGTTAGTGTCCCCACAGACTCTAGCAGTGATGATGAAAGTATGATTGAGGCACAGGCAGGGTTGTCAGGGGCTGAATCTGTACCATTGGTTGCCATTACACCTGTATCCCCCTCATCCCCGCACATAGTTCTCATGCCTACACATACCCTATCACCAGTGGCCATAGTGGAAGGACAGTTGGCGGGTGGTAGCATGGAACAGGAATGTGTGGAGACTATGGAAGGTGTGCCTGCACACCATGATCCCAGCCAACTGACTGGTGATTTCCCACACAGGCATGTGCCCAGAGCTGCTCGTAGGAGGACTTCTGGCCAACATTCCCCTGCAAGACACAGCACATCAGCTGGTGTCACCAGATGCATGATTCAGGCTGTAATGGAGGCACAGGCATGTGTTGAATGGCACAACAGAGAAGGTCTGAGGCTTTAGAGGGCTGCTGTCCATTCTTTAACTGACAACATTCAGGCAATTGCAAATGCTCACCATTATCTTGCAGATGTTTTGGATAGACGATTGGGTGACATGGTGGGAGTCCTTGACCGTGGCATGTCAATCCTCGAGTGTGGAATGCCTGTGCTAGAACATCTGGCAGGAGAGAGGCATCGGGCACATGGACGTAGGCCAACTACATCACCTGTTGAAGGTGTACGTGAACATGTTACTTCACATGCCCACTCCCATTGTGGCAGTAGCAGCAGCAATGCAGCTGGTGCTGTGCAGTCAACACCAGGACACAGCAGGCCACGTGCACATGGTCCTGGATGGTCCAAACAGGGACACAGTTCCAGTGGACATGTGTCATCAGACAGTACCCAATCTGGACCTCTGCTTGGTAGTGGCCGTGCAACCCCTGGCAGGCGCAGGTCACTTGGCCATGGCCAGACACCATGAAATGTAAAACCTGCCCTGTACAGTCTGCAGCTGTCAATAATACCCCTGTGTAGGCCAGCCACATGCCAGACCTGTGTGCATACATACACACACACACCAGAAACAAATGTAGGGCACCTCAACACACACATGCATAACATCCACACACCCAATGAGATAAAAGACCCTAACTCACACACATGATGTCATCCAATGGTGCAGCCTAGGCCTCTGCTAAGCTTTACCTCCCTGTGCATATGATGATACCTGTGCCACATCCCGTCATCCACACCATCGGTGCAGGGACATGTTCATATGGTCTGATGCACAGGGTGAACATACTAGGAAGACAATTGTAGATTACCATTGTTGAGTAGTGTTGACAGGCAGCAGACATACCATGTACTACAATTTTTTAATGCATTTTGCACTTTTGACAGTATGTATCATGTGTAACAACAGTAACTGCATGTTGATCTTGATGTTCTGCCTTCCTCTTTCAGGTGTAATTGCATGTGCCGGGGGATGTCACTGTTTGCTGGTAGTGTCCCATATGTAAATGTAGACTACTCACAGGTCTGTGTGACAATACCTGCATGCATTTTGTAGCTTCCACATCACAATTATAATCTCCCAAGTTTCAAACATGTTTACTGATCTAATGATCCAAGAGCATGATAGCTGTGCAGTAAGCTACTGTGGCCAGAGCCATCACATCCATAGTGGGTGACATCACAGGTATGCTTACCTGGAGCGGGGAGGAGGTAAAACAGTGGTTTAGCAGATAACAAGGGTAAAGGCCACTAGAAAATGTGGTTTCTCATTGGGAAGCAGTAATACCTGCTCTCATGACAGGATGCAAACACACATACACACCCACACACTCAGGGATTCACAGACATAGTAACACACCCACACACGCAAGGATTCACAGACACAGTAACACACACTCACACACACAGTGTAGTACTACGCAATTACGAGACACGCCACAGAGATTACACATGTACAGGTAGTCAGAATGGCCTAAGATAGAGGACATCAACAGGAATACTAGATTGCGGTGAGTGTATGTGGGGAGGGGGGTTCATCAGTAGGCTATGGAACAACAAGCCTCACCCCAGGGCTTACACATTTACAGGCGGTTAGAATGCCCTTCTAAGATTGATGACATCAACAGGGATACTAGATTGCATTGAGTGGATGGGGGAGGGGGGTCTTATCATTTCACTATGGTAAATTACAGCCTCACTCCAAGGATCAGACAGCCATACACACACACACACACACACACACACACACACACACACACACACACACACACACACACACATACACACACTGTGGCATTCACAAAGATATACACCTATGTCACACACATACAGACACTTGATATGTGTGAGATTCAAACCCCTGCCTATGTCTTGCTTTCTATGCTTCACTCAGTACAGATGTCTACAACAATGTACAGGAGAGTGAAAAACATTTGGGATGTATTCCGCACCATACGTGACATATACGGAGACACACACACCAACCCACATGTGCCAATACTGTGAATCAAACACCTGCCTATCTTATGATGGGTATTACAGAGTTACAGCACTATCGCATGTGCTGCTAAATGTAATGACTCTTTCCTTTGCCAACTGTGCTGATATATGCACAATATATGTACAGGGGAGGTGTTACTGTTACAGGTGTTAAGAGGTTTGCCTTCAGTGTCACCCTTACTGCATTCTACGTTGTGTGTCTTCCCCTTCAATTAACAAAACCATAGCTTAGCAATGACACATGTTATTGTAGGAATGGTTGCAACACACCTGTGAGTTGTCCTCAGTAATCATTCATCTGCAAAGTACCCCCACCACTTAGTAGTTATGTCCAAACACCTGTCCATAACTAAAGTACAGCTTACTGTACTTTGAGCATATCACCATATACACTTGGCAATGTTGAGGCTGCATTGCAACTGCATGATGTACTAAGACAACAGTCACCTTCAAACATCAGACACTGCACACGCATGGAATCATCAATGCATGTACACATATGCAGTCTCCATCAGTAAGTGGACAAGCAGGTCAACAGGATACATTCCACACCTTCCTCACATCATGTGTGATACCTAGCTGAGCATTACACCATAATGGATGTTGTATTAATGTACTAGTAGGACACACAACCACCTTCACTGAGTAGCTAAGTGTACATTTATGCCAACAGCACATATCAGCAAGACACACACACAGCAATATTCCATGTCATGATCCCACAAACTGTTAGTTGACAGTTCCACTGTGAAGCCAGGGCACTATAATGGTCAACAGTGAGCACATCATATTTGCACACACACATCATATTTGCCACACACACTTCATGATTACTGGAAGAGTGACAGCAATGTGCTCTGTTTGAGCTAGGCATTACACTTGTTCAAGCATGTGCAAAATCTGTGGCTTATAAACATCTCAGCCGAGCACGTTCTGGCTATTGTGGTAATAAGGTTAATGTCCAGACAGCACACAGCATGCATGGCTTGCAATTGTTGACATGGGGTATATACAGGAGCTGTGGGTCACACATGGCTGTACATGTCATGGACATATCACCTGTAACTACTCAGGAACATACAGACCATAGGTGTATTTCCCTGCGTCTGTCAATACAGGCCATGTATGTAGGTCCTACAATCCTGTTATTTGGGTATGTTTGTAGGCATTAAATTTATTGGACATGTCTAATGACATACATGCCACATGGATTGTTGTATGATATGAGAGGTGTCATGGGTGGCCAGTAGAGAGGGAATATTACCTCTGTCAACATAGATATCAAACCGTATGTACTGTTAGCAGTCAGCAGCCATGGACCTATCTTCCATGTGCATGTGTGTAATGAATGTAGCCACCTGTATGTACAAAGGACAACAACAGCTATGGTATTTTCATGTATGTTGTATGAGTGTGGGATGTACATATCCGGGGCAGGTACATCTAGGTCATATCCAGCCATGATGGTGTTATTCACTGGTGTACAGCAACAGTCAACTGTGTTAATGCTGACAACATCCGAGGGACCCTGGTATGTGTGCAACTGACCTGGTTACAAACAGTGGTATTATTGCATTGCATAACACATTATGCAACTGTGTCAGTACATGGGTACTTTGCACAGTTGATGTAGGGCTAGGTACAGTCCACCAGTCAAAGGTTATTTGGTGTTGTACCATAATATTTCATACCACATTTATGGATGTTTTTTGGTAGTCTGCGGACATGGTAGTGGATGTATATGAGGATACAACCTAGAATGCAGCTTTTGCCACTGTCACCTGTACCTGACTCATCTGTGATGAATTATGTTGGAGCAGTGGTCTTTACTTGTGAGTAGCCTTTATGAATATGTGGACACCACTACCTGGAGTGGTCCGTACCAGTGTTATGTCTGGATCTGAGTTATATGGTCATAGTGTTATTGTGCACTACAAAGCCTTCAGCCAAGTGTTCCTCACTGCACAGATGTCAGTATTCCCCATTGTAGGTTCTACATTGAGCAAATGGATTACGAAAGCCACATATCAAGCACTGGTTAGCATAAGCATCCAATGCAATTGTCTTTTAGGTGTCAGGGTGTTACTTCTGTGTTTAGGACATTTGCCTTGGAATGGCACTATATGGGTTAATGCGAACTAGGTATTATCCACAGTCCCTTGAATCATGGATGTATGTGATCTGTGACAAAGGCTTGTCTTCTTTCAGTCATGTCATCCCAGAATGACAGACACTGGACAACCTCATAATTACAGCAGGACCTTGGCTCATTGTCTTGCTCAAGCAGTTGCCGCTCATACCGTGACATCACTGCGAGTGGCAGTATTGTGCTTGGTATCAAATGCTACATCTAAGGTGACAGACAGCAGCAGACATTGAGTAGATGACCAATGTCAGATATACTTAGTGGAGAGGTCCTGCTAATAATGACAACTACTAACACAGCTGGGAGAGGTCATCTTGACACCTGCACCTCAGTACCATTAGACAATGGGGCTCACATAGGTTCATAGGTTGGTACTGGGCTATCTGCCCAAAGGCATATATTAGCCCAGCCACATTGTGCACTATTCACCGCCCCTTTAGTAGTTCTCTAGACCCTTGTACTAGCAGCTAGTACCCTTGGCCCCTATCTAGTAGTGCTGTTGGTGTGATCCCCGGTGTGAACTTTCTGTTACCCATCCACTCATCAAGATTCCTCTTGAAGAGTGATAGTGAGGGGCTCTGTCTTATGTAGATCGGGACCCTGTTTCATAGTAAGGGAAGTCTCTGCAAAGGGAATCTATCCCTCCAGCATGTTCTATTCATTGTTGTGTTGAGGTTTATATCCTAGAGCGTGTAGCTCGAGTAGATTTGGTTTTGCTAAGATGGAGCATGTTCAGCAATTCTGGGTTGGACATGGCTCTGTACGTTAGACAGAGATCACCTCTGAGAAAGCGGTATACAACAGAGAACAGTCTTAGCTTTTTCAATCATGCTGCATAGGGCAACTGTTTGAGGCCAGTAATCCTCTTGGTTAGGTACCACTATGGTCTCTCCAGCTGCTGGAGATGTCTAGCCAGGTACATTCCAATTGGTGCATTGTACTCAATAATGGGTCTGATGAGGGAAGAGTAGAGGGGCACCATTACATCCTTAGATCTTGATGCAAACCCTTTCATGATCAGATGGGTCACATAGAAGGATTTTCTAACCACTTTGGCAACATGGTTATCAAAGGAAAGCTGATTATCTGCTTGGGTCCCTAGATCCCTTATTTCTTCTTCAGATTTCAGGGGATTACCTCCTATGTTGTAGTTTGTGGGTACTCTGTTTTTTCTAAAGGGGATTACTACGCATTTTTTTTGCATTTAGCTTGTGACCATGGCTTTGACACCATGCATCAGTCTCATTTAGGCCCTTCTGAAGGATCTCCATGTCAGCCGGAGACTCTATTATAGCACCCAGTTTGCAGTCGTCCACAAACTTAGTCAGCCACAGCCCTTCCGTGCTTGCCTGTATTTCTGAGAAGTATATGCCAAACAGGAGGAGCCCCAGGACAGAGCCCTGAGGTACACCACTCGTTACTGGTCTGGATTCGGACATAGATCCCACTACTCTTACTTTATGGGATCTGTCTGAGAGCCAATTTGCGATCCATCTTGTGACGTAAGGGTTTATGCCCAGGCTGGTGAGCTTATCAATAATACCTGAAGGTCAAGGTAAGCCGTATATACCTCCTTTCCCTTATCTATAACCTGAGTAACTGTCTCAAAGAAATCCACCAGGTTCAGGAGGCATGATCTGCCCTTGACGAAGCTGAACTGTGTGGGGTCCAGCGACTGGAGGGTCCCAATCTCTCCATTTATGAGTTCAATAATGATTCACTCCATAGCCTTACAGATCAGACTGGTCAGGCTTATTGGTTGGTAGTTCCCAGGGTCAGTTGTGGCCCCACCCTTGTGTAGCAGGACCACTGTTGCTGTGTGCCATTCTATAGGCACATATCCTGTGGAGAGGCTGAGACTGAACAGGGTATTAAGATGCGGGGTTAATTCCTTTTGGAGCTCTCGTATGACACAGCCTGGGACACCATCTGGTCCCATGGAGGAAGTGTTTTTAGCTTTAGATAGAGCCTTGTTAACCAACATATCAGTAATAATTGGACTTACACAATCCCCTGGAATGGTAATAGGCCCTGTAGGTGGTGAGGGGGGGAGAAATTTGCACTGAACCTGTCAGCCAAGATGTTGGCAATGTCAGAAGGGTCAGTGTATTTTGTTCCATTTTGTACTAGCTCAGAACAGACTTGAGCATTGCCATTTAGGTTTTTGATGTAGCCATAGAAGGCCTTATGGTTATCCTTGGCATCCTTGGCAACATTCTTTTCAAAATTAGCTTTAGTTGACTTGATGAGGGACCTCAATTTCTTACTAATGCTGATCAGGGATGACTTTTCTACTTGAGCTGTGGCCTTTTTTTGTATAAGTCTCCTCCTTTTATTGTAAAGTTTGCTTATGGCCGGGGTCCACCAGACTGGTTTCTTCTTGCTTGAGGAAGGAGTCTTGGTTTTATTGGGGATAGCATGGTCCATGCAATCCTGAAGATGCATGTAGAGTGCCTTGGTGTAGGATTCCGCATCCTGGATATCATTATCCTTCTGCAAGGGAAAAGTGAAGCTTTCCACTTTGGATGCAAGTAGTTTGAAGTTTGCTTTGGAAAGGTTTTTGACTATGGTTTCTTTGACTGAGGGAGGTGGAGGGGTGAGGATGTCCAGGGTTATCAGTTTGTGGTTGGATCTGACCAAGGAGGGAGTGATAACGGGTGTGGTACAATGGGCGCCCATATTTGTGATGATTAAATCCAATATGTTGTCCCCTCTAGTGGGGGAACATACTAGTTGTTCAAGGGCATTTGAATTTATAAATTATATGAATTGCTGAGCATAAGGAGTTGGAACATTGGTAGTTCACCCAGTCTATACCAGGGTAGTTGAAATCACCCAAGATTATGGTGTTGGGCAGGACCTTTATATTTTCCAATGTCTCAAGGAATGCAGAGTGAGCATTTTGGGACATGGTGGGCAATCTATAACTGGCTATGACTTGAAATGTGGTTTTGCCTGCTGATAGTTGTGCATGGATGATCTCTGGGGCATTATGCTGTGCTACTAACCTGGAGATATGGGTATCCTTGATGAATATGGATACATCTCCGCCCTTTGTACTGTGATCCGGTAACTGAGGCCGGAAGTATGATATGAATTGTAACCTGGCAATGCTGGGGTGCGCTCTTGAGCCTTGAACCAGGTTTCCATCACTGCACAAACATCGATTTTCTCCATGCTGAAGAGAGCCTCGAGTGTGTGCATTTTGATGTTGAGACTTCTGGCGTTGAGTAGCATTACCCTTAGTTTTTGGTTTCCTGTGCTGGTTACGGTGGTTGGTTTGTCCTTTGAGCCTTGCCTAAAAAAGACACTATGGGGACAGCAAGAGCCTTGGCCAGTATTCGAAAACCTAGGGGTGACCGGTGTAACCCATCTCTGGCAAAACAGTGAGGCTTGTCTATCATGTCATCCCAGGCAGACAGACACTGGATCCCCTTAGAATGACACCAGAAGCTTAGCCAATTATTGAAATTGATCATTTTGTCTTTGTATTGTGGTATAATTCTAGGTGAAGGTAGTATGCTACTCAAGGTCAGGGTCATACCAGCTTGGGCTACATGATCAGAGAGCTCCTCAATGTCTCTTTTCATGTAGTCCAGGGAGGTACATCTTAGATCATTCACACCAACATGTACAATGAGAGCATCATACTTGTACTTGTTCTGGAGTGACCTAAGTGCCTGTGTTATGTGGCGGATCTGAGCACTCGACAGGCAGCTGACAGTAACCTTCTCCTTGTTCAGCCTGGTGAGTGGAACATCCATGTGCCTTACTATAGAGTCTCCTATTACTAGTGTGTTAGGTATGGTGTTTTGCCTTAAGGGCTGTTGTGATGTACATTGCTGAGGTGAATTATGTGTTTTCTGGCTTGTGTTTGGGGGTGCAGGTTGCTTGCTTGTCTGCTGTGGAGGGCACTGTTTCTTTTTCAGATTGGTACCTAGTGCCTCCGAATATGTTTTTGTGTATTTATGCGTATGTTTTGCCGGTGCTTGTTTTGTAGATTCATGTGTGACAGGTGGTGTGATGCAAGTGTGCCCCTTATTCTCTTGACTGTCTGTTACAGTCATGGGTTGAGAGTGCTTAGCCTCCAGTCTGGCTGTGTATTTGCATCTCTCACAAGTGTTTGTGTCTAGAGGTAAGAGGAGAGGGTTGTCTGTATACATGAGGCAGTTGTGACATTGCCTCAGGATGCCCAATTCCACCAGATGAATTGGAGAGTACACCTGTTATTATATTAGTATACACATATTATGCTTGCACATGCCAATGTTCCAGCTATAATGCCACTGTCCATAACCTAATATCAATGTATGCCTTTCAGGGCAGCAATGTGTGTGACACATGCTATACTTTGCATCCACCTGTGTGTCCCAGTTAACCAATTCTCTGTCACTTCCACACATGCATGATTGTGTATACTTCACATATATATGGCAGTACGTCATGTACATGTATGCATGTGTATCACACAGCACAGACTCAGATATATAATTTATGGGCCACATACAGGTATCTGATAGTAAACCTGTATGATGTGCATATATACTGACAGTTAAGATGTACATAGCTGTAAACCTGTGTGTTTACAATAGGAGTCCAGTACAATGTGTTCTGTACATCTAAGTGTATGAGCATGCCCACTGTGGCCTTTTGTGGTTAGAATCAGAGTGCATCCCAAACATCCCTGTGCTACTAAGTGTATGAGTGTACCCACTGCTACCTTGTGTAACTGGAGTCAATGCATCCAAACAAGTCCTGTGATTCTATATGCATGAGCATGACCACTGTAACCCTGTATAGTGATAGTAGTTGTCCATTCCACAGATGGGCATACTCCAGTTCAGGGCTTGTTGTGCTACAACTATACCTCTCAGGCTTACCTATGTCTTACCTGCAGATGATGTGTCTTGTTTGTGCATACAGGTTGTAATGGACTCCTATTTTAAACACACAGGTTTACAGCTATATGCATTGTAACTATCAGTATCCCTGTTGTTGTCCTCAATCTTAGAAGGGCATTCTGACTACCTTGAAATGTGTAATCTCTGTAGTGTGTCTCCTAACTGCATAGTACTGTAATAGTGATCTGTAGATAGTCAGGAGTTCTGATCCCACCACTGGCAAGTGTGTGTGTGTGTGTGTGTGTGTGTGTGTGTGTGTGTGTGTGTGTGTGTGTGTGTGTGTGTGTGTATTTGTGTCTGCATCCTGTCATGACAGTGGGTTTTACTGCTTTCCAAAGCAAAACCACCTTTTGCACTGGCCTTTAACCTTGTCATCTGCTAAACCACACTTTTCCCCCATCCCCACTGCAAGTAATCAGTCCCGTGATGTCACCCAGCTCAGAAGCAGAATCAGATTAAGTGTAATTGTATGGGTTCTGTGGCAACTGCATACCACTCTACTAGTTACCTTTACATAGGCAAGACTTGTAAGCACAATACTGGCAAGTGTGTGTGTGTTTGTGTGTGTGTGACTACCCTGTAGCCAGGCATACACGTGTTATGTCTTTTAATGTGCTGCACGCCATGGTAGTCATCTGTGGTGAATGGAGTCTACAGAATATTACATAGGAATAAAAAAGAATAGACAGTCAAGAATGACTACTGTTGGGTATGTTATTTTCCTGCGCCACTGTTGAGCAGTGACACAGAAGTGGTCCCCGGGGTGTATTTCCATACCCATCATTCCCCCACACAAACTCCACAATCCTCGGGGTATATTTCATTAGCCATCATTCCCCACCCCAGACTCCACATACACAACAGCCATCCCTTCTCTGGTGAACTGATTAAGATTTAAATGTTATAATACAAGAGTTGCCTCTGTTTTGTGTACACATCACTTCCTTTGGAACCCTTCTGTGTCACAAAGGGTGTTCAGACATGTTTATATATATGGCTATAGCTATGTCTGTGTATATGCATAATATATATATATATATATATATATATATATATATATATATATGTGTGTGTGTGTGTGTGTGTGAGTGTGTGTACACATCTCATAAGTGCATATGTATTTAGTATTTATTTGTAACAGTTATACATATGTAGACTTGTCTAAGTTGTTTCACAGAGTATAGTACATTCAAGGATACTGTACATATGTACACAAAGTGACTATCCCATTTGTTTTCAGTACTGTGGAATACCTGTAGTAAAATGTGCATTATAAAAACCATGAAACGTGTATACAACAAAGATGGCTTAGTAGTAGGTCCAGTGACCATGGTGTGCATGATCCAGGGTTCAAGGGCTGTTAATAATGTCATTTAGGACTGAATAAGGTGGGTGTAAATTTGTTTTTGTGACAGTAAGCAGCGGGTACACACAGTTAAAAGACATGTACAACTTGCAGTACACTTGAAATGCCCTTCTTTGGTAATCCTGCTGATGTCATTGATTGTGACATACACCTTTGGGGAAGAAGTCTTTCAGTAATGTCTGTGGCGCATACTATAACTGCGTACTGCTATACTGTAATAATCTAGTTAGGCAGGGGTTCAAATACCAGATATGACAGGTGTGTGCGTGTGTGACTAGCATCCTCTACAGTGGTGGTTGTAAGTGTGTGACACCTGTGGGCAATGTGGAGGGGGTTTTGCATATATTGTATGTTGGCTGTACTCTATATCACAATGTCAACCATACAGGGATAACAGATGTACATTAGCTGTGAGGCTGGGGTACAAAGCCATACCCATACATGTGACATCAAGGCCAGCCAATCACAGTTAGCAACCCCACTATTACCCAGAGCACACACTCAACCCATGTGTCATACGCACACACATGCCTAGGCAACAGCCAATATAAGGGTAGTACACTGTATATTGGCCACTGATAATAACTATGCAGTGATAGCAGTGGGCTACAGAGGGCATTTCACCCTGGCCATCTGTCCAATATGCACGTACATACAGACAGTGCACCTCCACCATGTTCCCCAATGGACACCTGCATGGTGCCTTCACATGTGACTCACAACGGACATACCATGCCTGACAACATGCTTGCAACTGCTTTACAGTGCCTTAATCACTCTGTATTCATCGTCCCTTGTTCGGCCTAGCAGCAAAATGAATAACCTCTGCTAGGCTTGAACCAAGGACCATGCACACTATAGCCAAAGTGATTTACCTCTAAGCCACCTCTGATATGCATAACTCTGATGTATTCACAAACATATCATCTGGCCCAGTCATTCAACAGTACAGCGTATGTATTCTAACATGCAGATGTATGTGTGTGAAAATATATTAATGTCTACACAGATACAAATGTATATATATATATATATATATATATATATATATATATATATATATATATAGAGAGAGAGAGAGAGCGGGAGATATATATATATATCCACATATGTGTAAGCAGATATTTATATCTATATAGGTATATACGGACATACATCTGTAGATAAGGTGGGAACACAGCAGAAACATATATGTCCACATGGACCATGAATGGGGTTGACAGGCACAAACAACATACGTCATGCATGAATAGGTATACCCCCCACAACAAAACATGTCTGACCTGCAATACACTACCAACTGTTGCAGAGCCCATAACCAGGACCTTACACAACAAGGCCAAAAGAAGTTAACAGTACCCCATCCCACCTGTATGATGTCAGGCTGATATCAGTAACATATCATGCAGTACAGTCAGGCTCATAATGACTCCCATTTTGCAGTCATCTGTTACCTTTGTTAGCCAGAGTCCCGTACTGTTGGCCTGTACTACAGAGATATAGAATTCAAACAATAGTGGTCCCAGAACCCTGAGGTACTCAACCTCTCACTTGTCTGGGGATGGATTTGGAGACAGTTATATCTACAGTTTGGATTCTGTCAGTAAGCCATGTGGCAAACCATCAAGTGGCATATGGATGTATGGCCAGATTAGTGTGTTAATCTATGTTTCCAGACTGGTGTATGGTATTGAAGGGCTTGGCGACATCCACATAGGCATTGTGGACTGCCTTACCCTCTTCAACAGCTATGCAGACTGAGTCAAAGCAGACAATCCATTTCAAGAGGCAATATTGGCTCTCCAAGAGCCTAGTCTGCGTGGGGTCCAGTGTTTGAGGGTTGCCAATGTCTGTGTTCCAAACTTCCCCGATAATACATTCCATGGCCATGAAGATCAGGCTCGTCACACTGATGAGACAGTAGTTTCAGGGATCCAAGGTGGATCTCCACTTGTGGAGAGGGATAACTGCAGCTGTGTGGCACTCAGTGGGCACCGGGTCTGATGTGAGGTTATGATTACACATGACAGTCTGGTCCCATGGATAATGTATTCTTAGCTGTGGATAGTGCAGTTTCTAGCTGTGTGGCCATGATTACTGGCCAATGGAACTCTGTTCATATTGCCATTGGTCCTTTTGGGGGTGAGAGGGGGTGACTGTGGTGCTAAACCAATCCGCCAGGATATTGGCACAATCTGTGGGAGCAATCTATGTAATGCCATTCTGTCGTAGCTCAGAGCACATCTCAGCATTGCCTGTTAGATTCAGGACATAACTATAGAATGGTGTGTGGCTGTGTGTGGAATCGGTGGTGATTTTAGTTACATAAACAGCTTTGGAAGATTCCATGGGGGATCTCAACATCTTACTGTGGCTCATAAGGGAGTTGTTTGCATCCTTGCAGTGTCCTTTTTGCTTCAACAGTGTCTACCTTCTGTTGTATACTCTGTTAATGGCAGGAGACCACCAGAGTGGCTTGCTTATTTGGGAGGTGAGCATTGTGGTTCCATGTGGGATGTCAGGAATCATGCACAAGTGGATGTGCTCATACAGTACCTTAGTACAGGATCCATCTGTAGAACTGTGAACTCCTGTCTCCATGGGTGTCACAAATATTGTCACTTCTGCCTTGTGTAGCATGAAGCTGGCTTTGGGGAGGTATTTTATGGACAACTGTATATACATTCCTTTCACATGTTCACTTTGATTAGCCTATACTGGGATTACTGTGGTGAAACCACAGTCTCATGTACTATTGTGATGGCTTAGTGGTTAGTTACTGTAACTATAATTTACAGTTTCCTGGGTTCATGACCTGAAAAGGTGGGGTATTTTTGTCCGGACAGGACAATGATTAATGCATACAGATTAATTGTGGAAATTAGGTTAGTCACACTTAATACAATTCAAATGCCCTACATTGGCAATCCTGCTGATGTCAATCACTGGGGAGTACACCTTTGGGGAAAAGAGTACTCCAGCAATCTCTGTGGTGCATGTTATAACAGTATAATGCTGTAGTGTGATATAGAACTCTGGTATCGGTTCTAGTATCACACATGGGGGTTGTGGATTCTTTGGTGTCTGTTCCTATGCCTGTGTAGAGAGTGCTGCATGTTTGGCTAGTCACACTCACTACAATTCATTGGCCCTACTTTGGCAATCCTGCTGATGTCACTCACCTAGAAATACACCTCTGGGACTGCTGTAACCCAGAAATCTCTGTAGCGCGTCCTGTAACTGTGTAATTCTGTAGTTTGATAAACTAGTTTGGTAGGTGTTCTAATCCCAGATTTGCCAACTGTATGTGTGTCTGTCTGCCTGAGAAGGGAACAATGCTTTTTAGAGTACTCACACTCCTTACAATTCATATTTGGCAAGGCTGCTATCACCCACCTAGAAATACATCTCTGGGAATGCTGTAACCCAGTAATCTCTGTAGCTCGTTGGGTAACTGCGTACTGCTGGAGTGTGATTTAGAACTGTAATAGGGTTCCATCCACAACCATGGCAGTTATGTATGTTTTGTGTGTGTTTCAATGCCTGTGTAGAAAGCAATGCATTATAACCTACTCACGCGCAGGACATTTACAATGCCCTACTTTGGTAATCCTGCTGATGTCATTCCTTGTCAAATACACCTTTGGGGAACAAGTTACCTTGTAATCCCTGTGGTGTGTCCTATAACATCTTCATGCAGTAGTATGATATAAATCTTGGTCATGGGTTCTATACCCACACATGTCAGTTGTGGATGTTTTGTGTGTGTCTCACTGTCTGTTTTGTGAGCAATGCATTTTAGGCTACGCACTTGCAAAAAATTTGAAATGCCCTACTTTGGTAAACCTGCTGATGTCATTCCTTGTGAAATACACATTTGGGGATGGGGTAGCCCAGCAATTTCCATAGTGCATGCTATAACTGCTTAAGGTTGTAGTGTGATAAAATAGTTAGGTAGGAGTTCTATTCTGAGACATGGTGTGTGTGTGTGTGTGTGTATGTGTGTGTGTGTGTGTGTGTGTGTGTGTGTGTGTGTGTGTGTGTGTGTGTGTGTGTGTGTGTGTGTGTTTGTGTGTGCTTGTCAGTCATATCCAGTGTGGAGGTAGCTGTCAGTGTCTAACCACTGGACATGTATCCTATATGGTGGCCATATTATATGTCACAATGTCCACCTCATGAGGATTACAGATTTAAATCAGGCAAGAGACTGGATTGGCAAGACATACCCCTACATCTCGTAAAAGGCCTGGTGAACAAAGTAAGCAACCCTACTATTACCCAGAATACGGTCTGAACCCATGTGTCATACACAAACACATTTGTCTAGAAAAAACGGATATGTTGCAAGTACCCTGCACATTGTTGACAGATAGTAAGCATGGTGTGATTGCAGTGGGCTGCAGAGGGCATGGCACCCTGTCCACCAGTACAATAGGCACATAATTGTGGACAATGCAGCTTCACTATGTTCCCCACTGGACACCTGCAACATATGTGGTGCCATCAAATGTGATCCACAAAGGACATACAATGCCTTACACACATGCCCTGTATGGACAGATGCCACTGACACCAGGGAATACCTGTATCATGCTATCAATGCAAGTGCAGGGTCAACCTGCTGTCTATTAGCAGGTCCTGCCACACCAGGCCAGGATTGGCACATCTGATGATAACATTCTGTGTACATAACATGTGCCAGGCAAACCAGGTACATTTAAACATGTCACTGTACATTAATGTGGGACGTGCACATCCCAAGCAATGTCCATGTCAAGGACTATCAAACACAGGCATGGCATGCATTGCAAAACAATGGCCACACACAATAATAACCAGGATGACAGGACGGTTAATACAATACCCATCTGTGTGGGACATTGCAGACACTACACCCTTGAACCACACCGCAGACCATTGTCAGGTGGCCTGATGCCAAGGATTACCCCTCACCCACCCTTGTACAGCCATCTTACACAGCCAACCACTACACACCTATGAAGCAATGCACACATGCATGTCAGTACTGGCACCTTGTGTCTGCGTGTGGGGTATGATGTTCCCATCCACAGTCACACCCAGTATAACTCCCATTGGCATACTGACTGATGTCAGACATGTTCACATGCCCTAGCCCATAGAACATCAGGATAACCCCTGTGGTGCATGTAATACCTATCCATTACTGTAGTGTGGCAAACTAAGTAGTTAGGAAGTGTATTGGTGAGCCTGCCAAAGTGTGCCAATGAGTCCCTTAGAGAGTGTGGCTGTGTTGACAATGACATCTGTTCATGTGGACAGCCATGTGTGCTACACCTCAAGTATGACTACTATATCTCTCTTGCAGATGTCGCTCACCAGCACACATATATGTTCTTACAGCACACCAACATGTCAGCTATGTGGCACATGGAGTAACTGCATGCACTTGTAATAGTAAAGGCTAGTCAGTCAGGGGTATGAACCCCTGTACTGGTAGGTGTGTGACAGAAAATGCTTAGGTTTTAGTCTCCCAGCCCTTCTCTGATGAACTTTGCCTCTGTCTGTCCCTCGCATACACTCTCTGGTGGATGTGGAGATGTACACCTGCTCAGCAGCAGCTTGTGTTTTGTAAGTGATGGTCATGATCAGATGATGGCCTCTGCACCTATTGCAGTCCTCCTCTAGCTGATTGCATGTGGAACAGTTGTGGTGACATTCCCATAGCCAATTGCATGGAAACACAATACATTATCTAGGGACATCATGATGGTATTTTCCCATGACAGCCGCTGTGAGTGGATAATGGATCTGGTGTTTGGTAAACAGCATCACAGATAAAATCTGGATATTCCTCAAACAACATACACTGTGGAAAATGGCTTAAAGACAGGAGGGTGATGTGCCAGACATGACTACAGCATGTAAGTGTAGCTATGCTTCATTTAGACTACTGCCAGTTTAACAGGCTGTGTGTGGTAATGGCTAGTCTGCATGTTTTAATAACTGACAACACAGTGCTCTGTTTGTGAGGAAACTCCCATCTGTAGGGTCATCTGTGGACTGGTCAGTGTGTGGAACCATTTGTTTCTTGTGTTACTCACAGAACACACATCTGTGAACTGCAGAAGCATAGTGTGAGGATTGCAGTCAGCACACGGTGACAGTGATGAGAGTTACTGACAACACATCCCTGATTGGGCATACATCACATGAATGGTATGACAATCACTGTCTGAGGTAATCACAGTGACATGCCAATAATGGGCCACTGTTCATAGCTGCAGTCACAATTTATCTATGCTTTGGACAGATGTCATGCAGTATATATGCATGTGTTGTGCTCCCTCTGCAAATGTATGACATCTGTTGTCTTGGGTTAATGGTCATATCTATGCATGCTGTTATAAGTAAACCTGAATGCTGTTGACTATTACTAAGCCTTATCTGTGTTAAAACTGCAACACCATAGACTGTATGGGATTGGAGGTCCTGGTGGAACTACCTGTCCCACTTCAGCTGGCCATGGCACCGGGCACAAGCATGTCTGGGGCCCAGCCTTGGACCTCCACCTCTGTTGGCTCTGCACCACCTTTGGGTGGAACCGCCACTGAGGATGGAGCTTGCTCCCCTGGGAGCAGGTCCAGACAGGAACATGTCAGCCGTGGTACGGTCCAGGCCGTGGTGCATAGGGAGCTCAATAAGGGGTTTCAAGGCCAGCTACACCAGCTCAAGGGCAGAATGGCACAATTAGAGGGTGAGGCTGGCCCTCCTAGACAGCCCTCAGCACAGCCATCTTTGTGGCTGTGAAGGCGCAGTGGTGGCTGCCCATGGGTGGGGACCTCCGTCCCACTGTTTCCATTTGGAGGCTCATGGGCTTGTGACTGCCAAACACCCCTCCCCGTCCAAGGAGTTTTCCACCACATGTGTCATATACTGCCCCTGTATGCTGTCTTGTCTATCTTTCCTGTCATCCTACCCAACCTGTACTCCACAAGCATACCTACTCTCCTTCCCCAACATCCCACTCTCACCATACAAAAATGGAAACAAAAGGCCAATCTGTTCCCAGAACAACTTTTGCCACATACAGAGTTGTCCATTTCACACGTGTCCACTGGACACATGTAATCTTTTTAATTTGCATCACAAGATACTACTGTTGTCCTCACCCCTCTCTCAGGCACACGATCCTGGTATGCACATGACTCCTAAAGGTTCCAGGTACACATGATGCAGACGACCCTAGTGTACACATGACACTACCAGTCCCTCTACCCCATTTAACTTTTTAATGATGATGATGTTGCACACGGCTCCTTACAAGAGTACTGTTCTCACATAATGATTGGACAGGAACTGTATTGTTAATGTAAATAAAATGCTCAAAGTAATGTATTTGGGCAATGTATAAATGTTTGCATGTATTAATGACACATGTCTGTCTGAGGGTGTCTTGATATTACATAGGACAACACCAATACATCATACAGGAGTTGCTGGTGTTTTCCTTTTCATTCTTTTTTAATGCTTTGTTGTTACATGGTATGTTCTTGATATATCTATATATATCTATATCTATGTATGTATATATATCTGGACATAAACACACACACACACACATACATCTACATAATGAAATACATTTCCTATACTGTTGAATGACTGCACTGGATGATATGTTTGTGAGAACATCAGATGTCTGTATATCTGCCATGACTTAGTGGTAAATCACATAGGCTGTGGTTTGCAGGGTCCTGATTTCGAGCCTTGGAGAGCCCGTTTATTTTGTTTCTGGGCAGAACAAGGGCCATTAGATATGGAGTGATTAAGGCACTTTTAAGCAGTTGTGAGCGGGTGTGTGCAGATTTGTGTAACGGTAAGCAGTGGTTACTTTTGGTTACAGTTCCTTACACTCAGTTACCTTCTTGATTGCTTAACCTGTGTAGACAGTGCTTACCCCAGCACAAACAGGCTGAAACCTGCTCACTGCTGCTTAAAAGTGCTTACTCCCACTTACCCCATGCTAATTTCTTTAAAAGAAAAGAAAAAAGGGGTGATAGGAAAGTGGCGAAAAAGGGGCACAAAGAGGGAAAGACAGTAGGCAAGGCTGCTAGGAATGTGCAGGAAGGGTGTAGGGAAGGTCCATAGCTGTCCATTTTTTCTACAGCAAAGGCTGTGCATATGCAATAAATTTTATGGTACATTTGGACACTCACAACCCTGAGAGAGGGGTGAGGACACCAATAGTATGTTGTGATGCCAATTAGAAATGTTTACATGTGTCCAGTGGACATGTGTGCAAAATGGACAGCTATGTATGGGGCGTGCTTTTTTTGCGGGAACAGATTGCCCTTTTTTCTTTTATTTTTAGGTGAGAGTGGGATGTTGGGGAAAGAGCGTAGGTATGAGCAGGGAGGATAGGTTAGGTAGGATGACAGACAAGACAAACAAGACACATACAGGGTTGGTATATGACACATGTGGGGGGGACACCTTGGACGGGGAGGGGTGTTTGTAAGTTGCAAGTCCATGAGCCCAGAAATGGATACAGTGGGACTGAGGTCCCCATCCATGGGCAGTCACCACTGCACCTTCACAGCCCAGAAGGTGGCTGTGCTGGAGGCTGTGTAGGAGGGGCAGGCTCACCCTCTAGTTGTGCCACTCAGCCCTCAAGCTGGCATAGATGGTCTCGAATCTCCCTGTCAAGATCCCTACGCACCATCACCCAGACAGTACCATGGGTGACAGGTTCCTGTCCGCTCCCGCTCCCAGGGGGGGCCAAACCCCACCCCCTGCAGCAGTTCCATCCAAAGGTGGTGCAGGGCCAATGGACAAGGAGGTCCCAGGCTGGGCCCCAGATGTGCTGGAGCCCGGTGCCATGGCCATCTGAGGTGGGACAGGTGGGACCGCTGGGACCAGCCTTCCCATACAAGCTATGTTGTAGCATGTTTAAGGCAGATATGGGTTAGTAATAGTCAACAGCATTCACGATTAGTTATAACAGCATGCATAGGTATTCCCATTACCCAGGGCACCAGATATAAAATAGTTGCAGAGCAGGCAGAACACATGCATATATGGGTAAAGAGTGGCCATTACCACAACATGAAGGTTTCATTGATGGCAACAGGCCACCAATATGGGAGCATTTTAACATGGCGCATGCATAGAAACAAATGTGAATATTTATAAACCAATAGGACATATGTCCCAACAAAGGTTAGGAGTCTAGACATACCAAATAAGTTGTCTAAATTGGTTATTTTTGCACATATGGTAGGGGTGAGAGAGAGAGTTCAATTAACAACTAATAAATCCTTGTAGTTTTCACAGCATTCATAGTCACTGCAGTGGTCAGACCCTTACATGTATTATTACACTACCCAATGGCGTTATATTGTACAATGGTATCTTTGTAGATTAGTATGTATGGGACCTGTGTCTTATGTACAGGCTTGACAAGATGCAGGTGTTAATGCAACATGTTTTGAGACTGCTCTCATACACTTTGGGTGAGATGCTGGGATGATAGGTATGTTTGCATGTACATTCTCTGACTATGTAGAAGTCTGACTATCAGTTATATGTCATTAACAGCTGCCTACATTTCTTGGATCATCACACTAATTTGTCAGGGGGACAGTGCAAAAGGCAGGTGATGTGGGCCATTTATCAGGACATACTAGGCAGATTGGAACAGTTGAGGGGTATGAATATGCATACCACTCTCTATTTGATTATTCTAGCATAATTTGTACAGTTGTTAAGTGTAAATATGCATACAGCTTTCTCTCTGAACATTCTAACAAACTGTGTGCAGTTGTGTGGAATGATTATGCATACAACTTACTAGCGCTCCAGGGATCCAAAGCCCTGCTGGGTGTGACAAAAACATTGCAGTTACGATCACTGTACACTATGCTATCAGGCAATTGTTGTGAGGCTTTGCAATGTATTTTGTCTAATATGACTGACCTATCTGCACTTCCAACATTATTATACAGCACTTCATACACATTTTATCTGCATACCACAGTGTGAGTAACACTGCTTACTACAACACTACTATTTAATAACTGCAACAGTGCAACAACATATGACTGCAGAGTAAACAGAAGCAATGCAGGGGTTACACCTTTATTCTCAGCATATTACACAATTATGTATACTGGTACAACACTTTCTGAGGCTCTTACATTTATTTGTTATGACAGTACATGCAGGCTATTTACTAACCTGCCTTGTGACTCATCTTTTGCAGCCTAGCATCATAGGCTTGCTGGCTTGCAGCACGCTCATCTGCAGCTGTCAGAGAAGAACAGTGATATTTAGCCATACCTATCCATAGTATACACAAGCTAGGCAATTATTAACTACATAGTGGAAGGAGTACTTTCTCAGTTCTGGGGCATTCTGCATCTGCCTTGCTTTCTGGATCCACTGTTCCAGAACATCCCCCTTCTGCCGCTTCAGGTCTGCATGGTGGTGCCTGACCTGCTCACCAGTCCGGGGGATATCTGTGGCACTAGTGAGGTCATGGGCGGGACTGTCCCTGTCCTCCGTTTTGTACTGCGAGCCCTGGTACTGGCCCTGCAGTAGTCTCCTGTCATGGTGCTTTACCAGGAGCCATACCATGAATTTTGACTCCTGAATGCCCCAGCGCTGTGCTCTAAAGTGAGTGCCTTCTCCCACTCCAGCCATTCTACCTGCAGGGGGATACTACAACCAGTTATGAGCCATATTCCCACCTCTTCAGTTTAAGTGGGGCTGGATTCCCGTACTTTTCCGTAATTGGCCGGTTTCAATAAGGCTAAGCTATGGGCACACCTGCTTACTTCAGGTTGGCACTGCTTAAAGAGGTGTACCTGTGGGCATATTGTATTGGCTTCCCTACACATTGCTTACAATTACTTAGTTGGGCTGTGTTGCGGTTAGCATTGCTTATTGGTTATCTAGCATTATATTTGCCTTTTGTCAATGATGTCTTATTCATTACAGGTTATATATGTGTCTGGTATCCGTGATTCATGTGTACATACACTGTATGGGGTCCTGGGGACTTCAAAACTTTATTACAGTGACACCTAGACTCTATGTTTACTGCAGTACTCCAAGTCACATATTTATGGTCTGTGGCAGGTTATAGAAGATTACACTGTACATAGATTCAGTTCACATGTTTGATTTGATTTCCTTGTGGTGAGGATTACTTTGCTGATACCTCCTTTATATGTATTGCTATCATGGCATAGTGGTTAACTACTGTGATGTACAGGGTCCTGAGTTCTAGCCTTGCAGAGGCTGTTTATTTTGTTGCTGGGCAGAACACGAGCCAATGGGTACAGAGGGATTAAGACACTTTAAAGCAGTTATGAGCTGGTGTGTGTGGGTTTGCATGTAGCTAAGCAATGCTAACCTGCGGTTACAGTTTCTTACACCCAGTTAGCTTCTACTTTGCTTAATCTGTGTAGGCAATGCATACCCCCATGCAAATGCACTTAAACATGCTTACTGGTGCTTATATATGCTTACTACTGCTTATTTATGCTTAAACCTGCTTACTAGTGCCTTATTCATTATGACACTACCACTTTGATTACATGACATTAGTTAAACATTTCATGCAGTACTCCAGTTCACATTTACATGTTATTATGTTGGTTATACAGCAAAGAGATGTATAAATATGTTCATATACACATTCCACATGGAAAATGATA
The DNA here is from genome assembly GCF_019279795.1 of Protopterus annectens. Lineage (NCBI taxonomy): Eukaryota > Metazoa > Chordata > Ceratodontiformes > Protopteridae > Protopterus > Protopterus annectens. The sequence continues at coordinate 925,860,194 of NC_056725.1, read as the reverse complement.
TGTGCTATAGTGAGACTCGAACCGTGAATGCCTGTCAATTAGGTGGATGCTCTAACCACTGCACTATTGCCGTTAACGTTGATTCCACATGTTTTTTTCTATTTGGATGATTTAGATGTGTAAGCTACGCTAAGCATAGGGCAGCAACATGCAAATATGCTGCGCTTTGCTTACACTTTCAATAATGAAGCAATACAAATGTAAAATAAGGACACAGGGAATCTAATTGTGATAGTTATAGGAACAGGGGATCAACATTCCACTATGTGCTTGTGTGTTTACTACTTTGATTTTATTTCAGTATTCGTGGACACTCATGTATGCTTAGCATACATTTCAGTATCTACGGACACTGAATTAATTGCTGACTATTAGAGACGGGCTCTAATAGTAAGCATTGTAGGTTGTGCAACTGTGAGGGCATGTTTAAGCCTCTGTGGAGCACTTAAACATGCCCCTGCACTCACACACGTTTCCTGTGCACGTTGAAGGTGTGGCAGCATGCCCTCATAAATATTCATATGGTGCTGCTGCACCATCTGTAAGGAAGACGCTCGGCGCAAGGCTAAAACCATCCTTGCGCCGAGCATCATGAATCCCCAGGTTTGTTTGGGGGAGAGTTGTAGGTTTACGAACAGGGATGGAGTTTTCTGGTTAGGGCCACAGTTAAGGACTAATATTTAGGGTTCAGAAGTTTTAGTGTAGTTATGATTAAGAGTGGGAGTTTTAGGCATGGTGTAAAATTTTACAGTTAGGGTTAAGGACAGATTTTTAGAGTAAGAGTTAGAGTAGGGATGGAGTCTTCACAAAGTACATTTAGATGGCATCACATGCTGACAGTGAGTGGGCTTAACTAGTGCTGGCATTTTTGGTGGTGAGATATGCAAACAAGTTTCTCTTACATAATGTGTTACAATTGCTAGTGCAATAGTAAATAAATTGCTTTGAAACTTGTAATACTTGTATTTGTAGCTATTACGGTCATCCAAAATCTTGTATTCAATGGCCCAAATATCTTCCAGGTAAACTGATCATTAGCCTAACAATGTACTGCTTGCTCTGTTCAATCTCCACAAGAACTGACAGTTTACTTATAAAGACAATAAGCAGACATGGAGCTTTAGTGCAGCTACACATTTTATGATATGATGGCTGGGATTCATGAACTGCGGTGGTGGGGCTGCGGTAGCATTGTCGCCTCATAGCAAGACGTTGTCCCGTTTGATTCTCAGCTAGAGCGTCTTCTGCATGGAAGCATATGTGAATGGGGCGTGCCTTCATTGAAGGTTGTGCGTCAGGGCTGGTAACCCAGTACATAAAAATCCACTACCAATCATTAGCGGACCAGTGTTCCACTGTGGCGACCCCTAACTGGGAAAAGCCGAAAGAAACAAACAATGACTGGGATTCATATACTGGAAGAGATCACTGTGTGAGGTGGCTTGTATCAAAGCTGACAGGAGGTGGACATTTCTTAGACTCACCCCATCCCTTTGTATGGGCACTACACTCACTAATTACTGCTGCACTGTGTGCATTTGTGTAGTATATGCACAAGTCTTTCCCATAATCGATATTTTTTGGTGTTTGATTACTGTGTTACATATCTTTTTCTTTTTTCAGCTGAAAAGGAGTGTTATTAGTTTTAGAAGAACCAAGGTTAGCTGGATTTTAGCTAATGTATAACATGTTAGTCTAGTTGGTGCATCAAGGAATAATGAAAATGAAGTAACAACCTTAATTACATGTCAACAGACATAAGATCCAGTGTTGTAACTTTAATATTAATAAGTATATGCACGCAATACTTGATGAACGATAAGTATTATCACTCACTCACTATCAGATAGTAGAAAATTATTTTTTAGTGACAGGGTAAAAAATGTGCATACCCTAATTCTCAGCGGGTGCCCCTCATAAACGCAAAATCCACAATACAATGAATAATGAAATGATTGTGCACATAAGCGTATATCTGTGCCATTCTAAATGTAACATACAGCAACTTCTATCACTAAAAGCTATAATGCTACATTTTCATACTCTAATAATTACAAATTCTTAACAAGCCAACACAAAAATGAAAAATAAATAGCAAACTAGGAATATATACAGTTTGTCTATGTCTTTTTACTTTGTCTTTGTACATGCATGCGTAATACTTTGATTTCATTGACTGGTGATTTTTTTAGAGAGTGTGCTTTCTCCATAGCAGTACAAATTCTGATATTTTTTACTTCACTGTTTACCATTTTCCATTTTTTAAAAAGACAGGGTTCTATTTCAGATCACAGAACTCTGTGCACATTTTCAGAGACAATAATGTGGAATTTATACAGTCAAAACTCACCAAAATCCATAACTATTTCCTTGGAAAAGCATTCTATTGAAAATGCACAAAATACGAACATGAGCATAGCCACAAGCACAAGTTCTAATGACGCATGCAGTTATTCATATCAGTCACAGAGGGCATAATGTTTGTTACACCTCCCTGGCAATCAGTCTAGCCCTTATTCTGTACCTCTCTCCAAAGGTAGCAGTGACCTAACTCTATCAATAAACACAACAACAGCTTTAAATCCAACTTAATCCAAACCACAACTCTAAATTTTAAGTTCATAGGTTCTTAGGAGATTACTAGGCTAATGGCTCTTGAGCCCTTACAAGTTTTCTATCCCTATGGGAAAGACTTGTGCATATGCTATACAGATGCAATCTAACAAATGGGTTTCATGTATTATGACATTCAGCCAAACTAAACTAGATAAAACGGTCTAGAAAAAATGTTGCCTTCAATAACATTGTAATCAGTCTAATGTCCACATAACAAGGGAAGATTATGGTAACAAGCATTAAGAAAGACAAAAAAAAATCTCACAAGCTGGCGTTATTAATCATCTTTCTAAATATAAAAGGAAAACTGACCAATCAAATTACTAGCTACCCCTACACCAAATCTGTTCCATGAACAAGAAAAAAAGTAGTATAGGCTATTTACATCTCACTCAGTCACAGATCCCTACTCCCTCATTGACTTCAAAATCCAACACACTGACTCTTTCTTACCTTCCTGAAAAATCATTTATTAGGAAGAAAAATGCCCAACACAGAAATAATACCAAAATAAGTAAGCACACATTTTTTGTTCAACTATATTATTATACATTCATAAAATAATATTAAAGAAAATAGAACAGAACAGGGGTCAGCACTGTAGCTGAAAAAAAAAACTTTACAGTAATTAAAGCAGTAAGAACTCATTTTTAAGTGCATTACCTGATCAGGGACAGTAAACGGTGTTTAGTTAGGAGGAAAAAACATAAACTCCATAAACAAAAAATGCAGCCTAGAAAAAGACAGGAAGTAAATAAAATGAAACAAATATAGTCACTACAACAGAAAGCAGCAAATGCAACCTAGGAATCAAATTACATCCAGACATACAAATGCAGAACAAAGAATCTGCCAGCATTTTTTACCTTAGAGTTGTATTTGAAAGTGCAGTACAAACAAATAAAATACTGGTTCACTTTACAGTGGACACACAATTTGTTTTTTCAAATTATTAAATTTACAGTTTGTCAAATGCAAATTGCAGGATCAGACAATATAAAATTATTAAACACTGTGGTTTACAGAGTTTTTTCCTTTACCACATTACTGTGCCATCTCAGATTTGTTGTATGTAAGTGGCATGGGGTGTGATGGGTTGCAGTTTTTCATATCGAGGGAGATAGAAGGAAGTCTCCCTTTCTGAAAAAAAATCTTTTAATTAATCATTTTTATATCTTTATTGCAGGATTAACTTTTTATGTAGCCGACTACATTTTGCCAACCATTACTGCAGCAGCAAATTTAGTGTTGACCATTTAAGTGCCAGTGAAATTTACTTTTGAATTTTATGATACACTCAAAATACTGCTCAAATGCAAATGCATATTAAAATATAAGTAAAACACACACATACAATTAACATAGAATCAAACTAAATAAAGGCAACAAATATACAATCAACAAAACCAGCTTAAGAGAAATGATAGTGCCAGGGTGAGTGAGAGCATTACTGCATACATTTATATATATATATATATATATATATATATATATATATATATATATATATATATATATATATATATATATATATTTCCCCTGCATTTTACCAAACGTATGTATATTTGTCTGACAAAAGCAAAAGCAGGTGTGTGGTTTAATGGTACAGATGGCCAAAGGGTGGATATATCGATGTTATAAAATGTTGATACAGGCAAGTGGGGTTGGGAGGTGAGAGCATGTGTGTGAGTGTGTGTGTGTGTGTGTGTGTGTGTGTGTGTGTGTGTGTGTGTGTGTGTGTGGTGTGTGTGTGTGTGTGTGTGTGTGTGTGTGTGTGTGTGTGTGTGTGTGTGTGTGTGTGTGTGTGCGTGCGTGTGTGTGTGTGTGTGTGTGTGTGTGTGTGTGTGTGTGTGTGTGTGTGTGTGTGTGTGTGTGTGTGTGTGTGTGTGTGTGTGTGTGTATGCACGTGTGTGTGTAAGGTAGGGTTAGTGTCAGGGATGGGTGAAGGGTGGGTGTTGTACGTTTGTGTGAGAGTTTTTGTATTTTAGAGTAAGGGTTATGTTAGGGGATAGATGTAGTGCTGTTTGTGTGTGTTTGTGAATGTTTGTGTGTCTGAATCTGTCTTGTGTAGTGGCAGTGTTGCTGGAAGGTTTAATGATGATAAGTAGCACAGTTAGGGTTGTGGGAAGGTGCAGTGCTAGGGTTAGGGTTAGCACCCATTACTAAGGTCGTGAGGGGGTGGAGGCTGCAAACTGCATGTTGTGGATGGTAAAAGGTTTGTGACTGTTTGTACATGCTGTGTAAGTTTGTAGCAAAATATAGAAGTACATGACATATAGATAGAAGTGTCACATCGACCAGGATATTAACAGAATAATGATCTGATATACAAACTTACAGTTATCTAACTATAGCAGATGTGGCATACACATATGCAAACTGAAGCTTATGGTCATGTGACATATGTGAACATGCACATAAATAAGAGTACAGCTAATGTGTAGTCAATCCCTAGACAAATGGGTTGCATGTCTGGGAATGTCATTATGGATATCATTGTGCATAAAATATATTATGTGTATAACACAAATGTATAGGTAGCCCAGACAAAACTTAGGCAAACCAAATTACACACCATCATTGTGATGTTAATAAGTCAGTTATTAGGTAAATGTATCAAGTGTCAGGTTACAATTATTTGAGTATGATGCATTCATGGTACTATAATCATGTATCCTTTGTGCTGCAAGTGCCAAACCATATATGTTGACATAAAAAAGTGTATCAAACTACACATGTGAATGCAATACACTATGATGTTGTACCTGATATTCAGCCCTGAAGTGAGCCTAGTTAATCACATTATTAATAGCTGTATGACACTACTGTAACATACATCACAGCTAGGTGACATATTAACAAGTATTAACAGGTGACTTCTTAACAATTTACATTTCACTTACACCGACTGTGCATTGGCCTGTGACAAATGTCATCCTCCATGCATAGATCAATAAGACCTATGGGCTGATCCTAGCAAAGCTAGCCTTCCAGAGGCTGATTTTATTTCTTTTTGACAAAGAAGACCAAATGACAAGAACTGCTTCTGGACATCGACTACTTAGTGTGTATTGTGCTAAACGGCATCCATGTAATATATCATTATACTGGGCATGCTCATAAGGAAGCCCAGCAAAGACTACAATAGCATCAACTACCCAACACAAAGTTAGAAGAAAGTCTCATAATTCAAGCCCACTCACAGTTTGTGATGACTTTGCAGCATGGTACACATTAAGAAATTATTAATAAGCCCATATTTCCCTTAAAGCCCTATAGTGTGATTAAAATAATGAAATGTATAAGTAAAATAAATAATGCTTGTGAGCATTAACTGACATACTCAGTGCTTACATCTTGCCAGGCTCAAACACAAGCCAAGGTCAGCTCTGAGAGAGAGTTGTATCAACCACTGATGCCACAGAAAGAAGCATATCTCATGCACCATGCTGATGTTTCCAAAGCATTTGACACCGTGTCTCCCTCCAATCTTCTGGACAAACTCACTAATCTCAATTTCTCCCCCTCTGCTACTGCCTGGTTTTCCAGCTACCTCTCTGACTGACTACAGTCAGTAAAATGGCTCTCCGCTCTCTACCCTCCACTCCCTATCAATTCCTGGGCCATTACTCTTTAATATTTTCACTAATTTACTTTACACAGCCTGCCCCCAGTCTATTGTCATCCAATATGCTGAAGACTCTACTGTCATCACTATAGCAGACGCTGCCCTGACTTACATTCCATTACTCAGAAATCCTTCAATTCTATTGAGTCCTGGTTATTCCACAACCAACTAATTCTAAATACTAAAAAGACTAAACTCTTACATTTTCTCCCCAAAAGCCTAAACAACCTCAAGTCCACCTTCACTATTCACTCTCTAAACAATACTAGTTGAACCCCACACTAAACTTCTAGGGATCTTAATTGATGACCAACTGAAATTTGATTTGCACATCAACAACGGTATTAAAAAAACATCAAAAACTCAGCCTCCTATACATAAACTCTATCCTTTACCACCTTTCTTTCTGTCCTAGCTTAGCACATCTCATCTCCTCATATACCCCCTCTAGGTCTCTCTGAAGCTCAGACCAAAACCTACTATACATCTACAAACCTAAGAGCAAATATGGCCATACCTTCTATAGCTATCACCCTGCCCTCTCCTGGAACAAACTTCCACTAGAGGTTCGATCTCTTAAACAACCGAAAGTATTCAAATCAGCTGTCAAAGACTTACTAAAAAAACACTGGATATACCACTGGACTCACCCCACTTAAACCCCCGTCCCTTCCAATCCTAATCCTCTGTCAGCCTCCTAATCATTCCAATCTCACATTCTACAACCATCTATCTTTCTCCCTTAACTGGATTATTTTGCTCTTTCACTCCCTATTATTCATCCTTACTAATATATCCCCTCCATATCTTTTCATATTACTACTACAGGGCTGTATCTACAACAATTGCATTATTCTTTTCTCTCTCTATATTAATACATTTCCAAATGTAATATCAACACAATTCCTTTACAAGTTATCAATGATTGTGCTTTTTTCTCTAGTTAGAAACATTGTTTGTATACTTTGAGCATAAGAATTGTTAATACTTTCTTTGTGCAATTGTGCTTAATGTAAATACTGTGGAGATTTTCTCCCCGGGCCTCCACTGAAAAAGGGCTATCAGCTCAGCCAGACAAACCCGGTCAACAAATGTAAAATAAATAAATAAATAAACCATGAAGGACATCCTTGAAAGGACTGCATCAGTATTATATTGTAATGGATATGGCTTCCCTACCTTGGAGTGTGTGACCTAAAAAATGGCCCTCTTACTGTGCCTTATCTCCAGTATTAGACTATGCCACTCCTGGCTGTCACAATTGTCTGACAGACAGACAGACAGACCTTACTAGATTCAAACCACTGCTGATCTTACTCCACACTCTATGGAGGTATGTAGAACTGTATCTATATGCTGAAGACTCTACTGTCATCAATATGCTGAAGGATACAGTAATGGAAGGTGTCACAAAGAACACACTTCCAAGTGTAAAGTAAGAAAGGCTTTTGATGTTCATTTATCCAAAATAAATTATTCTGAGGGATCAAAAGGATGGAACAATGTTACTGTTCACACAAGTATAATTTACCAGTATCATTATTGGTTGGCTAAGCCACCCTTGTCAGTCCATATTGTTTTGCACATCTAAATAATCCAGATTTGAACCATTTCCCATCTGGGTACATATAAGATTTAAGTCAGCATTAACTGCATGTGTCACAAGAGAAATCAATGCATCACAGAACACTTATCTGGCTGACATAAAATCCCAGTGTGTTGAAAAGGCTTTGTTAGAAATAAAACTATATGGAAATAAATTTACACAATGTTGTATGTTTCACTGAGTCACATCACTCACATTATGTTGTCTTTTCCTGGAGTTGAACAGCTGCCTATGTAAGTTCACAAGCTGCAGAAATGCATATTAGCTTCATGCACCACAGATGAAGTCTTACACCAGATGTGAGACAGAACATATTTTAAGGCATGGCAACATTGTTGTAGTGCAGAGCAGTTGTTTGAACTAAAATTAATAGTCTTCCCTTCTCCCACTGTAGTTATACACATTAAAACTGTTGCTGATTTTAATTCATGTATGGTGGTATAATGGCACACACACTTCTATTCATCCACTGTAGGTTTTAAACACCTACCTATCTAAGGTACACACGCTACAGGACAATTGGCTGTACTGCATGTGCCTCAGGAGAACTCTTACTTCAAAAGTGAGACAGGTATATTTGAAGGCATTATGTCATTGTATTGCTGCAAGACACATGTGCACCTTTATATTGAATGAAAGAGTGGTGTGATCTGTCTCTTTGTCATAAAATATTGGCTAATGGTAGGTGTACCTAACCGCATGTGTTGCATAATGCAGTCAACTATGTGATTGCAGAAGCACAACTACACACAATATGTAGATAATGCTGGATTCACTCTCATGGCTTACAAAGCAAGCTACAGAACATTCTAGCATTTCTTAATGCCATAGGAGAAGGCTTACTACAAGAATGAGAGAAATCACAATTCAACAAATTGGCTCATCAGTGTTTAATAAAGCAGTTGTCTGTGCTAAAATGGACAGAAAGTAGTGAAAGAGCCTTCTTTAGTTATACATGTAGACATCAGGTATGTGGGTGACACCATCCTTACCTACATATACATTCTCACACATAATGACAGAGCTAAGTCTGAACCAACTATCTAATTTAGCTCAAAAGCTAGAGAACATTGTATGAATAGCAAGGCCCACAAGAGATGCTGGTGTATAAGTGTGAGAAGGCACACTTAAAAGGATGACACCGCCATTATTTTAGTAGGTTGATATGTGTAAAAGGGACTGAAAATGGTGGGATATTCCACTCCCACTATAAAGGTACACACCATATCTGTGGGTGAAGTCATTCCTACCTAGCATGAGGCATACACACACTCAAAGTAATTAGTCATGACTGGATTCAAACCACCTACCTATCTAGTCACACAAGCTTGAGAACAAGTGCCACAGCAGAAGTCTTAAAGTAAGTGTAAGATACAGCACATTTGAAAGATTGACCTCATCAGTGTGTAGTACAAAAAGTCCTTCTTTAAAAGAGGAAAAAACTGATGGCTGAGCCTTCTTCCTGTGCAAATGTGTCATCTGGGTAGAAGTGTACACATCAGATCTGTTGTTAAAGCCATAGCCTCTCTACCAGCCACTAGACACACACACACACACACACACACACACGCATACATACCACTTCCACAGGGCTGCATTTGAAACACCTACCTATCGAGTTACTCAATCTAGAATACACAGTATGAACTGAAAGTGCCACAGAAGAAGGCTGATTACAACAGTCAGTTATCGTTTGACATAATGATCTCATCAGTGTGCTGCAGAGACTGCATTTTGGCTAAAAATGCAAAAAAACTGATGAGGCAGCACTTTCCTGGTTTAAATATTTCTCCTGAGTGGAAGTATTGTCATCAGATGTGTAGGTGAAGCTTGTTCTGCATAGTACTACAGATACACACTCATACAAGTTCCACGCTATTAGATTTAAACCACCTACACCTCAGGTTACACAATATAGAATACACATTATCAATAGCAAGGACAACAGGAGAAGTGATTACAGCAGTGAGACAGTGCAGATTTGAAAGTTAAAGAGAAGATGGTGAACAGGTAACAATAACATTCATCTTGGCCATACAACCTCACACATGCACCCACACACACACACACACACACACACACACACACACACACACACACACACACACACACACACACACACACACACTCACGTATATAAACATTACTATTAAATTATTTACATTTGTTGTTACTGTCCCTGACAATGGATACTTGCTGTTAGCCTGATTTCTCACTCATGCACACTCATGCTATTGGTGTCAGCCTTGCCCTCCTGTAACTCCCCCACCCTGTGTGAGTAAGGATGACTGTACCCTGCCCGTTCTACATTTTTTTTATGATCTAAGGTTGCCTATGTCCGATGTGTAGATAGGATAGCTAATCCTTGTTTAGGCCAATGTTTGTTTTAATCTAAAGTATTTTTTTTTGCGTGATGTTCAATTTCAAACTGATTGTTATGTATTTATTGATTCTGATTGTATTTGTATTTATATTGTATTCTTAATAATGCAGTCCTATTATTTTGTAACAACTGCTTGCTCAGAAACTTCTGCAAATGATAAGATTGCCCTGGTCATTGTTGGGGTGTACATGCTGGGTAACTTTAATGCTTGATGCACTGTATTAGGCAGATTAATATAGATGCAACTTTTTTGTACCATCCCCCACCATATTGCTGTTGTGTTCTTAAAGTTGGTGTCTTTTGCAGTTGCCTGCCCCTACTGTAAATCTGATCTGGGACACTCCATCCAGTCCCATCTCTTTACCTCATTCTACCTAATACAGAGATCATTTGGGAAGCCCACACCCCTTAGTCTCTTAACCTTGAATTATCTTCTGTTTCTGATCTCTTCCTTTTTTTCTTTAGTAGAAAAAAAAAAAAAAAAAAAGACACTGGGCCAGATTCACGAAGGCTTGAACGGAGTGTAAGAGACGTGCAACACTCCATGCAAGCCTCGCGATCCAGGAACAGCCCTAAACTCCGTGTAAGAGACCAGCTAAAACGTCTCTTACACGGACTGGGCATGGACAAGCTAAATACCTCACTTGCATTAGAAAGGTATGCAAATGAGGTATATTAGCGATCCACGAAGCAGAAACCAGTCCGTGTAGGAGACGTTTTAGCTGCAGAAATGTACTCAGTTGACAACTGAGTACATTTCTGCAAAATCCACAACGGAGCGATGTCAGCTCCCAAAAAAGGTTGCATATGAATCAGGCAGCATGCCAATGGCCAAATATGTGGCCATTGGCAAGATAACCCGATGCAAAAATATTAAAAATATAAATTTTTTTTTTCGGCAAAAGCCGATGTTTAAACCCAGCGCAGCCCCGCGCAAATGGGCTGCGCTGTATAGAAGCATAAAAAGAAGGGTATAAACCCACAAATGTGGGATTCATGTAATACATGGAATGACAATGCAGGGACCAGCAGACCAAAACCAACATGGCCACCGTGTAGTGGTTGCTAAGGGGGGAAGCTGAGTCTAAGACATGTAACTAAGCATTAGTAGGCAATCTTATGTAAATGAGGGTTAGGATACTGAATACCACAGTCACATAGCAAATGAGCACGGCCTGAGTAGTGTAAGAGATACAAAAGGGGGAGGAATAGAGTAGGAGATAGGTGACATCACTGGGGGGAATGGTAGAAAGAAACGCAGTTCATTGGAGGCCAGTGTAACATGACAGATGACAGGCACAGATCATGGAAAGAGGTGTGCCACTAGATAAGTTATAGAAAGACAAGAAATGGAAGGTGTACACTGTTACCTACACCAAAGTTTCTTGCTGGCCGTGCATGCGCACGTGTGTGCGCAATGAACCACGAGTAAGGCAGTGTGCGCGCGTGTAAGGCAGTGTGAGTATGTTGGAGGCTGTTGGCAGATGTGTAACAGTGTTTGCGCGGGTGTACGCCCGTGTAAGACAGTCTAAGCATGTTGGAGGCTGTTGGCAGACGTGTAACAGTGTTTGCGCGGGTGTACGCCCGTTTAAACCTGAATAAGTAGATCCTTAACCATGTAAGCACGTGTGCGCGCGTTTAAGCCACTGTGAGCGTGTTTCAGGTAGTATGCAAGTTGCTCCCCCCTGAGGAAACAGAAAGGAAAAAGGAAGCAACAGAATTAATAGGAAGCTAGCAGGGATAACTGCTGAAGCTAGCAGGTGAAAATAATTAGAAGCAGGCAATTACACAGGCAAATTAGTAGGCCAGCCCAGCACTTAAAACACTGCAAACAGTACTGCAGGATGTTGTCATTAAGAGACACTGCAAAACAGGAGTAAGCTAATAGAAGTGAAAACTGAAAAAGCTGAACTCAGAGCAGAAATGCTAGGGGCTGCCATAGCTGTCTTAATGAGACATAGGCGACTTGCTGAGGGTGGTGACAATGCAGATGGTGCCAGACAACCCACAGTGAGGAGACGGAGAAGAGTGTACAGGCCCAGGGTCACCTACCATGGGTTACATGAGCTGGAGATAGTAGAGCGCTATAGAGTGGACAGAGAGCTCCTGCAGCAGATTGTTGAGCTGTGCAGGCCACGCCTCACACACTGAACCAACAGAGGGGAACCCATCCCAGTGGAAACCAAGGTATGTGTTGGCCTAAGAATACTAGCAACAGGTACCTTCCAGAGACCAACTGGCAATATGATGGGGATATCACAGGCATCAGCCTCCAGGGTACTACACCAGTTCCTGGATGCCATGTCAGCACATGTCGGTGATCATGTATATTTCCCCAATGCCCGTGAGGTATTGGCCAGCAATATGGATCTTCCAGCAAATAGCGGAATACCCTGAGGTACTGGGTGCTATAGACTGCACACACATACGCATCAAAGCACCAGCAGGAGAGCGGGGTAGGGCCTACATAAACTGCAAGGGCTTCCCCTCCATCAACTGCCAGGTTGTGTGTGACGCCCAGGGCATAATAATGAATGTGTGTGCTGGCTGCCCTGGGAGTTATCACGATTCCCACATCTGGCATTTGGCCTTGGCTGTACCAGACATTTGCCAATGGGGACATCCCACACAGACACCTAGTGGGGGATGCAGGTTATGCACTGGAGCTGTGGCTGATGACACCCATCAGAAACGCACACACACCTGAACAGGAGCATAATGAGGCACACGCACAAACACGTAATGTGATAGGCGTGTGTTTGGGCTGCCCAAGTCACGGTTCCGGTGTCTGGACACATCTGGTGGAGCCTTGCAGTACACACCAACTACATGTACCCAAATTGTCATGGTATGTGCTATGCTACATAATATGATCTTGCAAAAACAGCTGCAGCAGGACCAGCATAGGGCGGGCCAAACAGCCCCCCACCATTGCCAAGGCCAGCACAGGCAGAGCGTGACTCGGAGGAGGAACAACCTGAGCCTGCCCCAGTAGGCAGAAGGAGGCGTGCCCAGTATGCCTGGCCTTGGCAAAGGGCAACACATAGCACATACATTGGCACAGTAGGAACCTTGGGAATGATACCCCTCTCCTGACTCACTCATATAGTAACAGGGATGCCTAACATGACACAACCTGCTCTCAAACATGTACAGGGAAGTGTAATATGCACATCCGACAGAGGCAGCCCTGCTGCACCACCTGAGGCATAGATGCTATGTGTCAAGTAATGTAACACCAAGTACTATATGCACACCTGTGGACCCTGACTAACATCCTATCCTCACCAAGCATCATGCCACAACATGACAATGAGATGATCAAGTGCAACAATTGTTCACCACCCTGATTTGTTTTATGTATTTTTTTTTGCGTGATGTTCAATTTCAAACTGATTGTTATGTTTATTGATTCTGATTGTATTTGTATTTATATTGTATTCTTAATAATGCAGTCCTATTATTTTGTAACAACTGCTTGCTCAGAAACTTCTGATAATGCCCTGGTCATTGTTGGGGTGTACATGCTGGTAACTTTAATGCTTGATGCACTGTATTAAACAGATTAATATAGATGCAACTTTTTTATACCATCACCATATTGCTGTTGTGTTCTTAAAGTTGGTGTCTTTTGCAGTTGCCTGCCTACTGTAAATCTGATCTGGGACACTCCATCCAGTCCCATCTCTTTACCTCATTCTACCTAATACAGAGATCATTTGGAAGCCCACACATAGTCTCTTAACCTTGAATTATCTTCTGTTTCTGATCTCTTCCTTTTTCTTTAGTAGAAAAAAAAAAAAAAAGACACTGGGCAGATTCACGAAGGCTTGCAGAGTGTAAGAGGCGTGCAACACTCCATGCAAGCCTCGCGATCCAGGAACAGCCCTAAACTCCGTGTAGAGACCAGCTAAAAGCGTCTCTTACACGGACTGGCGTGGATAAGCTAAATACCTCACTTGCAGAAAGGTATGCAAATGAGGTATATTAGCGATCCAAGAAACCAGTCCGTGTAAGGAGGCGTTTTGGCAGAAATGTACTCAGTTGACAACTGAGTACATTTCTGCAAAATCCACAAGCCATGTCAGCTCCAAAAAAGGTTGCATATGAATCAGGCAGCATGCCAATGGCCAAATATGTGGCCATTGGCAAGATAACCGATGCAAAATATTAAAAATATAATTCTTTTTTCGGCAATGCCGATGTTTAAACCAGCGCAAAATGGGCTGCGCTGTATAAAACATAAAAATGAAGGTTATAAACCCACAAATGTGGGTTTTATGCAATACATGGAATGAAAATGCAGGGACCAGCAGACCAAAAACAACACCGTGTAGTGGTTGCTAAGGGGGGAAGCTGAGTTTAAGAAATGTAACTAAACATTAGTAGGCAATCTGATGTAAATGAGGGTTAGGATACTGAATCCACAAGTCACATAGCAAATGAGCACAGTCTGAGTAGTGTAAGAGATACATAAGGGGGAGGAATAGAGTAGGAGATAGGTGACATCACAGGGGGGAATGGTAGAAAGAAATGCAGTTCATTGGAGGTCAGAGTTACATGACAGATGACAGGCACAGATCATGGCAGGAGGTGTGCCACTAGATAAGCATGGAAAGGCAAGGAAAGGAAGGGGTACACCGTTACCCACAACAAAGTTTCTTGCTGGCGTGCATGCGCATGTGCAATGAACCACGAGTGCAGTGTGTGCGTGTGAGGCAGTGTGAGTATGTTGGAGGCTGTTGGCAGATGTGTAACAGTGTTTGCGCGGGTGTACGCCCGTGTAAGACAGTCTAAGCATGTTGGAGGCTGTTGGCAGACGTGTAACAGTGTTTGCGGCGTGCGCGTTTAAACCTGAATAAGTAGATCCTTAACCATGTAAGCACGTGTGCGCGCGTTTAAGCCACTGTGAGCGTGTTTCAGGTAGTATGCAAGCTGCTCCCCCCTGAGGAAACAGAAAGGAAAAAGGAAGCAACAAAATTAATAGGAAGCTAGCAGGGATAACTGCTGAAGCTAGCAGGTGAAAACAATTAGAAGCAGGCAATTACACAGGCAGAATAGTAGGCCAGCACTTAAAACTCTTCAAACAGTAGTGTAGGATGTTTCTCTAAGAGACACTGCAAGACAGGAGTAAGCTAATAGAAGTGAAAACTGAAAAGCTGAACTCAGAGCAGAAATGTTAGGGGCTGCCATAGCTGTCATAATGAGACATAGGCGACTTGCTGAGGGTGGTGACAATGCAGATGGTGCCAGACAACCCACAGTGAGGAGACGGAGAAGAGTGTACAGGCCCAGGGTCACCTACCACGGGTTACATGAGCTGGAGATAGTAGCGCTATAGAGTGGACAGAGAGCTCCTGCAGATTGTTGAGCTGTGCAGGCCACGCCTCACACACTGAACCAACAGAGGGGAACCCATCCCAGTGGAAACCAAGGTATGTGTTGGCCTAAGAATACTAGCAACAGGTACCTTCCAGAGACCAACTGGCGATATGATGGGGATATCACAGGCATCAGCCTCCAGGGTACTGCACCAGTTCCTGGATGCCATGTCAGCACATGTCGGTGATCATGTATATTTCCCCAATGCCCGTGAGGTATTGGCCAGCAATATGGATCTTCCAGCAAATAGCGGAATACCCTGAGGTACTGGGTGCTATAGACTGCACACATACGCATCAAAGCACCAGCAGGAGGCGGGTAGGGCCTACATAAACTGCAAGGGCTTCCCTCCATCAACTGCCAGGTGTGTGATGCCCAGGGCATAATAATGAATGTGTGTGCTGGCTGCCCTGGGAGTTACCGATTCCCACATCTGGCATTTGGCGCTGTACCAGACATTTGCCAATGGGGACATCCACAGACACCTAGTGGGGATGCAGGTTATGCACTGGAGCCGTGGCTGATGACACCCATCAGAAAGCGCACACACACCTGAACAGGAACGCCATAATGAGGCGCACAAACACGTAATGTAATAGAGCGTGTGTTTGGGCTGCTCAAGTCACGGTTCCGGTGTCTGGACACATCTGGTGGAGCCTTGCAGTACACACCAACTACATGTACCCAAATTGTCATGGTATGTGCTATGCTACATAATATGATCTTGCGAAAACAGCTGCAGCAGGACCAGCATAGGGGACAGCCCCCTACCATTGCCAAGGCCATCACAGGCAGAGCGTGACTCGGAGGAGGAACAACCTGAGCCTGCCCCAGTAGGCAGAAGGAGGCGTGCCCAGTATGCCCTGGCCTTGGCAAAGAGGCAACTAGCACATACATTGGCTCAGTAGGAACCTGGGAATGATACCCCTCTACTCACTCATATAGTAACAGGGATGCCTAACATGACACAACCTGCTCTCAAACATGTACAGGGAAGTGTAATATGCATCCGACAGAGGCAGCCCTGCAGCACCACCTGAGGCATGAATGCTATGTGTTAAGTAATGTAACACCAAGTACTATATGCACACCTGTGGACCCTGACTAACATCCTACCCTCACCAAGCATCATGCCACAACATGACAATGAGATGATCAAGTGCAACAATTGACTGAAGTATCGCAGTTAGTCAAAGGGGACCCAATGTGTGCCAGTCTGGGATGACATGCTGAGCATGACATGATGCACCACCTGCTAGGACTGGCGTGCACCTATCAGTGCAGGCCGTATGGATACTGGCAAAGGCTGTCGTCACCCACAGTGTGCCCTGAATAGGTAAGGCTCAAAACACAAACCTATCTCCATAGGTACCAGAAGGGATAAGAATAAGATAATGGATAAGTTGAAACAGCAAGATGCATGCAGTCTGGACTCACCCAGTATGGAGAATGTTGATAACTGTGCTGTAACAGAAAACTGAGGCAAGGCCCACAACAGCACCCTAACACTACCAGGTTACACTCCATACTGTGCTGTACAGCCTCAAAACTTGGAACAAGCTACAAAGGGAGGGTGACTAGCAAGAATTGGCAAGGATAACCACACCCCATGTTGGTACCAACAAAAAGCAGCATGGACTAGCCATGCTCAAGTAACAGTGGCTGCCCCAGTTTATAGCCTGCTACAGACTACTGTCCCAACACCAGGAACTGCATGGCCTATGCTGGAATACATGAATATATCAAGTCCTCCAAACCCACATTATATTGGGTGACTGCAAATACCCAGACATATAGACTGGGAGCATTATACTAGCACCAACAGTGTAGGAAAAGTTCATAGAATCCACAAACCAAAAGGCCCAGGAACAACGTACCACTCCCACAAGAGGGTAAGCATTCTGGATGTGATAATCAGCAACATGGGTACTGGATGTCAAGATGAGAAGTGTATTGCTCACTGGTAAAACCAGACCATAGAGTAATCACACTGGATATGCAAATCCTGACCACAGTCCCTGGCCGGAAACCACAGTGGAAAACATGTGTTAAGCAATATCTGCACCCCTCCAAACTGATGTGGAATCCATGAAAGGTCCCGTGCAGGTGCAAAATATGGGCCACACCTCAGAACCTGTAATACAGCCATTCCATGAACACTGCCAGTAATGCTTGGATTATGCAGTCCTAAATTAAAACAAGACACAGTGCCTAAATCTGGCATGGTGGACACCAGCCATAACCAAAACATGCAAGAGAATGAGGAAGCTACTACATGATAGAGCAAACATGAACAATGAAGTAATCACTGATCAGTAGTATGGCAATAACATCTGTCCACACATGCAATCCACTAAGGCCAGCCACAACAAGTGGAATCTGTGAATCCTGAGGCAATGTCACACCTACCCCAAGTACACAGACAACCCCAAACTCCACCCAAGAAATACAAAAATATGTGAGAGATGCAACCATCCATCCAAACAGGAGGCTGAGCTCCGTCAACCCAGTACTCCCAAAACAAGTCAGTAGGAGAAGGTAACCACACACACCACAAACACAGTCCCACATAGACCTATCACAAGCACAAATTAGAAACACAGCACACCAACAGAGGCCTCTAAAGCAGACACCCAATCAAACAGCCCCCAAACATAGCACATGCAACACATAGCACACAAAGCTGGTGTGCTAAACAGTCACAGGCCAGAAGGAGAAACAACATGCCTGATACAGTTGTAATAGGTGACTCCATAGTCAGACACACCACTGTCCTGCACACCAGACTGAACAAGCGAAAGGGTACAGTAAGCTGCCTGTAGGCTGCCACAATATGCCACATAACAGAAGTATGTAGGTCACTCCAAAGCAAGTAGAAATATGATGCAGTCATAGTCCATGCTGGTGTGAATGACCTGAGATGTACCTCCCTAGACTACATGAAAAGAGACATAGATGAGCTCTCTGATTATGTAGTCCAGGCGGTATGACACTCACCGTTGCAGCATCCTACCCTTACCAAGTAATGCCACAGTACAAACACGGAATGATCAGTCATAGCAAGTGGCACACTTACTGGTGTTAGTCCAAGGGGATGCAATGTCTGTCTACCTGGGATGTCATGCTTGACAAGCCAGCTGTCCTTGGGATGGCCTGCACCTGTTACCCTGGGCGTCTGAATATTGGATAAGGCCTTTGCCACCTCCATAGAGCCTTTGTAGGCAAGGCTGAAAAGACTGACCCACCACCCTAGAAAACATAAGTGGGAAGAAACATAAGGGAAATGCTGACCAATGCCAGATGTGTACACCAATATGCAGGCCATCCCCAGAATGGAGAACATCGATGTCTGTGCAGTGACAGAACCTGCTGCAAGCCTCCTGACAGCACACCAGCACTACCAGGTTATACCACATATCATGTGTCATGGCCCCAAACCTGGAACAAAACATAAAAGGAGGGTGAGTATCCATAGTCAGCACAGACACCCATACGTCCAGGTAACTGACAATGCACAAGGCATTGGAGTCACACATGTGCAACTAACTGTAGGCAAGACTGCTGTGCAGTCTGTATGCTACAGACCGGACTCTCACACACAATAACACCACCCAGCCGTCCTGAAGACACTGGACAGTATGAATGTCCCACCAAATACCAAACAAGGTACCACAAATTACCACATAGGTGGTAAACCATTATGTATAGAAAGAGGAACCAGGGACCTAGGGACACAAGTGGACAGTAACCTGTTATGTGACACCCACATTGCCAATGTGGCTAGGAAGACTGTCTACATGTGACACCGTCAGGAAAGGATTCACATCTACGGCAACAGAGGTCATTGTGCCCTATACCTTTCTCCAATCACACCCATAATAGTACAATGCCTCATATGGGATGTATCTTACCTGACACCTGCAGCAGTTAAAAGACCTCAAAGGTACCTCACCAAGAGGATAAAGGGTCACAAATACATGTCATATGCTGCCTGGCTGTAGACACCCCAGCTGAATCCAGTCACATGCCTACACAGAGGCATTGCATGCCTGTTGTAGGAGGCCATGCCCAACACAATGGACATGCTCCACCCAGAAAACACAAAGCCATTGGAGCTGTGAGAGGA
This sequence comes from Protopterus annectens, assembly GCF_019279795.1. Taxonomy (NCBI): domain Eukaryota; kingdom Metazoa; phylum Chordata; order Ceratodontiformes; family Protopteridae; genus Protopterus; species Protopterus annectens. Next base: position 925,840,453 of record NC_056725.1, on the reverse strand, counting down.
GAGATGTCAACCTCAACAATAATGAAATAGGATGTGCTGGTGGGACAGATACATAATCCAGAGGCTCCCACACCCTGGACCAGAATCCCATCCATGTTAGGCAGAGCCCTCACTGACACTCTTCAACAGGAATCTTGCCAAGTGGATGGATGATTGTAGAGTTACACTGGGGGTCTTCACTGTGTCATGTCCAGACAGAGGCACAGCCAAGCAAAACATAAATGGCCATAATATGCACATAGCAAGGGTGTCAAAGCCACACACACTCTGGCTAGGCTAACAAATGCCCAGGGTGGATAGCCTAGTATGAACCTATGAACCTATGAAGATACAAATTGTACAGGACACTAAGGATAATCCCAAGGCCTTCACAACTGATGGTAGGAACCATGTTGGGAATTCACAGATATGCCCTGAATCACACAACTATCACAAACACACATACTGCCAACATACATCCTGACAGGTGCAGTGCAAACCCCCTCCCCCCTCGAATGCAGAATATCTATCCCAGCAGACTGCTGGCCCCCTGACATTGCAGATGCTGAGGTAACAGCCAACATCTACAAAGCAAAACACACAGCAGCAATGGTATGAGATGTCCTGGGCTTAGTGCAACATGGACTCCAAGATGAATGGAATGCAAAACCACACTACTGCTCAATGTCAGCCTTACCACAGAATATGTACCCAAAGAGCAGTGTACAACAACAGTGGTCCTTCTCAACAAAGGTGTTGCCTGAATGGATACTGAACAGTACCACCCCAGAATCCTGAGAAGCTCGGTTTTCACAGCTATGGAAAGGATCAGCATGTATCACAGACATAAAGATATTGGGGACCTACTGACACTGGACCCAACCCAGTGTGGCCCACCCAAGTGCAGATCCTGCACCTAAGCTTGTTTGACTCAACTGAACTAGACAGTAAGGTCATTGATGAGGGCAATGTGCTCCACACAGTGTATCTGGACCTTGCTAAGGCTTCTATACAATACCCTACGTGTTCATCATAGATAGGCTCACCAGCTTAAATATAAACCCACATGTCAGTAGAGGGGTTGCAAACCAGACCAAGGACAGAACAGACATGGTCAGACATGCTGCAGCCATGTCAGACTACAAACCAGATATAACTGGCATCCCACAAGGCTTCGTCCTGGGATCTCCCCCGTCTGGTATATATGTCCCATAGGTACAGGCAAACATGGAAGGACTGTGTCCGAACATGGTTGCAGAGGACTACAAACTGCTCACCACATATGATCCACCAGCTGACACAAGCATCCCACAAAAGGGCCACATAGAAACAGACAACCGGTGCCATAGCCATGTCAGCAAGCTAAGTGCAGAAACGTGTATAGTCAACCCCCGTGGATATACAGTAAGTGCCCACCAATTACCACATAGGTGTTAACCCATTATGTAGTCATGTAATGAGAGACCTGGGGACACAAGGTGATAGATATCCTGCATTGGACAAACATGTGCTGTAGTGTTTACAGAAACATACCATATACCCACCTAATCATGAAGGCTGTCAGATCTAGATAAGGGAGGTCATTGTGGCTCTGCAGTCATCCATCATCAGCGTACAACTGACTACAATCGCCCCTGTGGGATGTACCTCAGCAGACACCTCCATCAACTGTAAAGTCCCCAACAGTACCTCATCAGGAGTATCAAAGAGCTTGCCCAGATGCCATGTGTTGCCTGTGTTGCTGGCATCAATAAACATGCTGCACCTTGCACAATCTGAATGGCAGTGAGCTATGCACATGAGAGACCTGAACCCCAGCACTGACTTACATAGGACAAGCTGTACTGCGTGCTCCAGAAGCCAGCACAGGCCACCCATAGAGTCACATATCAATCCACCTCAATAGGAATCCAGATGAGTGGATGGGAGATGGTAGATTTAACCCGTCATGTCACAGGTAGACAGAGGCACAGTATACTAACCATGACATATGTCCTGGCAAACTCCACTTACAATGTGTGTTGAAGGACAAACATACTCTCCAACTAGCATTACACATGGACTAGGGCACATCACTAGTGTTTGCAAATGTACACCCATGTTGTGGAATACACTACCAATGTCGGACAAGCCTGGTGTAAGTAGTTCATATCTGAACAGAATGCAACATGGTCAGATGTACACAACTGGCCCTAACCAGGCTGTTGTGCCCACTATCGAAATGTAAAGTAGCGATAGCAGTAAAGCCGAGGATACGTGCCACCACAGTCAAAGTACTACCAGTACACTATACAGTACTACAGTGTTAGGTCAGTGTGAAAGGATGTTGACAACTGTATGCAAAGTATCCCATGCAAACACTGCAGGCACAGTATAACCCTGTTGTGTTCACACACAAAGCAGTTGTACAGTAACTGCACAACATGACACACACACAACAACCATAAAGCGGGTGATAGTTGTTGAAGTTCACACCATCCACAAATGTGGTGGGCTGCAGAGTCCAACATATGGAATGCTCACACTGGGCATGCTCACACACATTGACAACATGCCATGGGAAGGCTGAACTGGGCATGCTCACACTTAGGCCAAATCTCGGTTAGCAGTTGGACACACATAGCTGGTATTGTTATGTTGTAATCCAGGAACCAACCACATTATAGCAGTCTGCCCAGTGCACACAGCTAAATGACTACAGAGACATACGTGATATAGTGGATCCCTCCCATATGCAAACATCTTCCACAGATGCACAAGTTGTTCATACAAACAGGGAATGCTATGGCAATAAAGATGTGCAAACAGTCTATCAGCAACAAATAATGTGCATTTGACAATTAAACATATGGCTGTTTGCCCTAGGGAATGACAGCTTAGCCAGAGTGTGCTTGGTGTCTGCCTCCCTACAGGATGCACATTCCCCTTTCTAAACACAGATGATGTCAGCACCCTATAAGTACAGCAGGAGGAACGAAACTTCTCAGTAATCCGAATAGCGCGCTCTGCTAATGCATCCATCTCAAGTGTCATAACATAGTTAGGTAGGGGTTTCAAATGCTCAGTGTGTGTGTGTGTGTGTGAGTGGGGTTGGTGTGTGTGTAAGTCTGCGGGAGAGAAATGCCCCTTTTGGCAAATAGGACAACACACTACAGGATGCACATTCCCTTTCTAAACACCGATGACATCAGCACCCAATAAGTACAGCAGGAGAAAAGAAACCTTCCAGTAATGCGAATAGTGCGCTCTGCTAATGCGTCCGTCTCAAGTGTCATAACATAGTTAGGTAGGGGTTTGAATCCTGTGAATGGCAAGTGTGTGTGCCTGTCTGAGGGGGGTAGTGTGTGTGAGGGAAATGTCCCTTTTGGCAAATAGGACAACACACTACAGGATGCACATTCCCTTTCCAAACACCGATGACATCAGCACCCAATAAGTACAGCAGGAGAAAAGAAACCTCCCAGTAATGTGAATAGCGCGCTCTGCTAATGCGTCAGTCTCAAGTGTCATAACATAGTTAGGTAGGGGTTTGAATCCTGTGAATGGCAAGTGTGTGTGTCTGTCTGAGGGGTGTAGTGTGTGTGAGGGAAATGTCCCTTTTGGCAAATAGGACAACACACTACAGGATGCACATTCCCTTTCCAAACACCGATGACATCAGCACCCAATAAGTACAGCAGGAGGAAAGAAACCTCCCGAATAGCACGCTCTGCTAATGCGTCCATCTCAAGTGTCATAACATAGTTAGGTAGGGGTTTGAATCCTGTGAATGGCAAGTGTGTGTGCCTGTCTGAGGGGGGTAGTGTGTGAGGGAAATGTCCCTTTTGGCAAATAGGACAACACACTACAGGATGCACATTCCCTTTCCAAACACCGATGACATCAGCACCCAATAAGTACAGCAGGAGAAAAAAAATTCTCAGTAATGCGAATAGCGCGCTCTGCTGCAGTCCCCTCAAGTGTCATAATATAGTTAGGTAGGGGTTCGAATCCTGCAAATGCTTAGTGTGTGTGCGGGTGAGTGGGGTCTCTGTGTGTGAGAGGGAAATGTTCCTTTAGTCAACTGGGAGAACACAGTACAGGATGCACACACCCCTTTCTTAACACAGATGATGTCAGCATCCTATAAGTACAGCAGGAGAAGGGAAGCCTCCCAATGTAATGGCGTGCTCTGCTAATGCATCCGTCACATGTGTCATAACATAGTTAGGTAGTGGTTTGAATCCTGCAGATACCAAGTGTGTGTGTTTGGAGGGAGGGGGTGATTGTGTGTGTGTGCAGATATGTATGAGGGAAATGTTCCTTTTGCCAGATGGGAGAACACACTACAGGATGCACACACCCCTTTCTTAACACAGATGATGTCAGCACCGTATAGGTACAGCAGGAGAAGGGAAGGCTCCCAGTAATGCGAATAGCGCGCTCTGCTAATGTGTTTCCCCTGTGTATCGTAATGTAATTACGTAGGGATTTGAAACCTGTACATACATGTGTGTGTGTGCATGTCCGTATGAAAGACATGTTAGTTTTGGCAATCAGGTGATCACACTACCTGATGCACATTACACTTTCAAAGTACTGATGTTGTCAGCACCCTCTAAGTATATCCGGAGACGAGGAACTATGTAGTAAACCGAACAGTGCGCTTTGCTAATGCGTCCCTCCCACGTGTCATGACATAGCTAGGTAGGGGAATGAATCCTGCATATGGCACATTTGCATGTGTGTGGGGGTAGTAGGGTGTGTGTAAATGCAAGTGTGAGGGTACAGACCCTTTTGGCAAATAATACTATACATCAGATGCTGCATACCCCACCAGTAAACACAGGGGATGTCACCACACTATCCCCCGGGGGGAAACAAGGCCAGGACCCCGGGCTTTTGTTTGGCCCCCAGGGGGAAATGACCATTGTGTGTTCT